>NC_079333.1:34095713-34398744 GCF_029582105.1 Oenanthe melanoleuca | reverse complement strand
ATCAGAAATAAGGGGCAAATTTGTCTCTACAGAAAGAGACTTACTAATAGACTTATGGCAGTGGTCAGGCCTTCAAGGGCATTTCCTCTCCTTGTTCATGGCAAATTTAGTCCATCCATTAAGTAGCTAGAGTATTTTCCAAAATATCAGAAACTACTTTTTTTTTTTCCTCAGAAGATCCTTAGACATACTTATCTGTATTTTCTTGGTGATTTTTGGTGCTCCTTTGAGAAATAGCATGTTAAATGGAATTCTGATTTTTTTTTTCTATCTGCTCATCTTGTTATTCACATGTGTATCTGGTGTGTTGCTCCACACTGGCTATGTTTCTTGCCAGAAAATCATAAATTTTATGGCAGTTTTACTGGGGCTCCAACACCCCTGAGCACAGAACACCTCCACACCTGCTGCAAACTGGACTGGGTCCAAACAGCCCTTCCACAAGCCAAAGACCACCTTAGTGCCACAGCACACTATAGGCACCATAAGACAAGATTTCCACCTGTTTCTGAGCCAGCTAGGAGAAAAAGCATTCCAGGTGCTTGGAGACATTGATAAAGTGTAAGAGGTAGGCTGTGAGACACTGTCATGGCCATTGACAGGAATGAGTTCTTTTTGTGGTACCATTTTTCAGCTTTTGTCTTGATATTGTCCTGGTCATCAATCTAACATGAACACTCACAGTGCTGTTTTCCCTTCTTTCTTTTACTTGATCTAGTTGTCCTTCTCTGAAAAGTGCCATTGTCTGAAACCATTACCTGCAATATTATTACTTGAAAATTTCACCAATCAATGTTTCATGAAGATGATCCAGTTTTTAAATCTTAATTGAGGAATAAATCATCATAAAGTTTAGCAATCTCCTTGTAGAGTATACTCAGTGATGGGAAAAATAGGACAAGTTTTCAACTGTTTTCTCAGGTATTTCATCAAGAGAATGTATAAAGAGTAATAAAGCAAGGAAGGCATGAAATAATCTGACACTAATGAGAAACACTTGGTTATGATTCACCTCAGCTACAGTGTTAGAAATGAGGCAAAATTTAGCCCCTATGTCAGTGCTTGCCTGCAAAGGCCAGCTGCCAGATAAAGACCTTTTCTCTTCAAATCTGTCTAGAATATGTAGCAGTGTTAGACATTGGAAACTATTTATTTCCACAAAATATTAATCAAATCAGGCAAAAATCAGGAATAGATTTAGAGGTCACTTACTTGCAAAACTTCCTAGGGAAGAACCCACAGTGGGATATCTACAAACAACAGAGATTCCTCCTTGTTTTCACTCTTTTTCACTGCTCTTACTTGTGTTAATGTTGTGATTACTGTGCTACTTTACACTAGAAAAAGTCAGAAAGAAATACAGTATCTCCCTCACACAGAATACTGAGTAAGTAAATCCATAAAACCAGGAAAAATTAAAAAGCTATCATCAACTAATGCAGTAAGAATATTTCAGAAAAAATCTAACGTCTTTTTTATGTTTAGGTGTGGTAATAATTTTATTAATGCATGACAAAGCCTTTCACATCAAAGCAGGCAAGTATGGATGGCAAATTAATCTGTATTCAATAAGGAGCCCAATTCTCCTACACTAAAGTGACTGCAAATTTGTATACTTTAATTGCACTAATGTAAAAGACTCATTGGCCCCAATCCTACTGATTTTTCTGTTTCTTTCAAGAACACAGAAATATTTTTCTTGTACATTTGCCACTTGATTGAAGGTATTATATCTTAAAAAATATTATTTCTGTAGAGACATATAATGCAAAAATACTTGGAGAAAAAAGGAGTTAGGCCTAATATCTACCTATACTGTCTCATGAAATTATTTTCTCTGTTAAGAATGTTAGTGGCAGATTTGGAAAACTCTAAGCTCCACTTAAAATACAAGAAAAGTCATACATTAGATCTCACATGTAGAAATTCCCAAATTATAGTCCTGATATCTACATTTGCTCCAGCTCATCAAATCATCGAGATTCAAGGTTGCCTAATTAATTGAAATTTCTTGGCATCCACATACCCAGCAGACAGTCATAACTGCCCTCACTGCAGAAAATACAGATGTGAGCACCTGGCACTCCATCTTCACAGGGTGAAGTGCCTTATCAAGAGCCACAAGTCAAGATGACACTCTCCTGCATGACCTAACCAGAAGACAACAACATGATTACAAAAATACAAAGTTTTGAAGTAATTTAGATTTTACAATCAAGTCCAGTCAAGCTCAGTGCAAGAATGGGGGAAATAAAAGATTTTGGCTGCATTTTCTCCATTCCATCATCCACTCCCTGCTGTTGTGCTCTGGATGGCAATGCTAGCATGTCCACTTTTTCAGGAAATTACACACAAGAGACTCAAGGTCCTCCCTTTTTTGTTACTGTATTGGGTCTAGCTGAGATGCTGTTCAGTTTCCCCATAGCAGCCCTCACAATGTTGTGCTCTGCATTGGCAGCTAGAGCCACATTGATAACACAGCAGCCATTTATCAAGGCTGTCTCTCCAGCATTCCTCCCACTGGAATATGTGTGCTGATGAGCAAGATCTTGTGAGGGGACACAGCCAGGACAGCTGACCCAAACTGACCAAAGGGACATCCTGTACCATATGATGTCTGCTCAGCAACAAAATCTAAGAGAAAGGCGTGGGTCTGTGCATTTTTTTTGTTATAATATTTTTGACCTGGAGCAACTGCTACATTTACTGAAGACCTGCTTCCCAAGAAGTGCCTGGATATCAGCTGCTGATGGAAAGTAGAGAACAAATATTTTGTTGTTAGGCGCTGGTATAGTATACTCTAGTGCCACAGGGCACAGAACCTATCTGCAGCTTGAGTGAAAGTCATGAAAAGAAGCGAGGTCGAAGCAGCTGAACAGGAGATTCAGTTTTTGGGAGTAAAATGCAAATATGGATGTGCCATCATGTGCCTATGGCTGTAGTCAGCAACACAGCAAATATGTCTGCCCAGAAATCCTGGCAGAGATCACTGGCCAGAAAGCAGAAACATCTACCCAACCTCGACAGTGCAAACATAAAGGAGGGAAGAAGAAGGGATGTCAGCAACAAATTTTCTGATAAGTTTTTCTTTTACTCCTGTCTATTGGTCTGTACACTGCAGAATTTAAAACCTTTCTGACTTCCTGTGAACCAGATGCATAGAATGATTTACTAAAACCTATACAAAACTAAAAAACAAGTGTCCTTAAATGTGTTGCTCTGCCTATTCAACTTTGTTGCAAATTTATTAACTTCAGTTTTATTTCACAAGTTAAATTAGGTTTCAATTTTTCAAACATTTTATAAGGATGAATGGCAGAAAAAGAAGTGCAGTGTGTCATTCCAAATTACCTCTTACTTATGAGTTCAGTTAGAAAATGTTTATTAGGAAAAGGTAGCACATTTGAGAAACATTCTCTTTTTTTTTTTGACAGTTAGAATCTGCAAGATTTCTTTCCACTTTCCATTTGTCATTAAGCAAATACCAATATCCTTCATAGTATACAGTATAATTAGTAGGATTGACATCTAGTCCTTTAAGTGCAAATAATATGCAGATAACTCTGAAGCACTTTGTATTAAGGTAGTGCAACTTGCAGAAATTTATTCATAAATTCCTATATTTCATAGAACTTAAATGGCAAATTTCCACTGTGAGAGGTGATTTCTCTTAATCAGCTTGGTCATCATGTTCTATTCCAGATAAAGTGCATTACTGAAATAAGCTGTCATTGAAATGTACTTATTGTGCCATTCTATTGACATTATTTTAACACTGCACTCAACACAATAGCAGCTTCCTGAAAGACAAAAAGAAGAGAAATACCAGGAGAACCTCTCAATATCATGAAAGAATCTCTCATCTGCATACTTCATTTTACCTTTCTCTTTTTCTGCAGGCTGTGACCTCATCCCAGTCCAGTATCTCAGATGGGGCGACCCCGAGCCGATTGCAGCCGTTGTTTTTGCGTGCCTGGGTCTGTTGGCCACGCTGTTTGTTACAATAATATTCATAATGTACCGCGACACTCCCGTGGTCAAATCATCCAGCCGAGAACTTTGCTACATCATTCTGGCCGGCATCTGCTTGGGTTACTTGTGCACTTTCTGTCTGATTGCAAAACCTCAACAGATCTACTGCTACCTTCAGCGGATTGGCATCGGGCTCTCGCCGGCCATGAGTTATTCTGCCCTAGTAACCAAAACCAACCGCATCGCAAGAATCCTGGCAGGAAGCAAGAAGAAAATTTGTACAAAGAAACCTAGGTTCATGAGTGCCTGCGCCCAGCTGGTTATTGCGTTCATCTTGATATGTATACAATTAGGCATCATAGTTGCCCTCTTTATAATGGAGCCACCAGATATAATGCATGATTACCCAAGCATCCGAGAGGTCTACCTGATTTGTAACACCACCAACTTGGGAGTTGTGACTCCCCTTGGATACAATGGGTTATTAATTTTGAGCTGCACCTTTTATGCATTTAAGACGAGAAACGTCCCAGCTAATTTCAACGAAGCAAAGTATATTGCCTTCACCATGTATACCACCTGCATCATCTGGCTGGCTTTTGTGCCAATCTATTTTGGAAGCAACTACAAGATAATCACCATGTGTTTCTCGGTGAGTCTGAGCGCCACGGTGGCCCTTGGCTGCATGTTTGTGCCCAAGGTCTACATCATCCTGGCTAAGCCGGAGAGGAACGTGCGCAGCGCCTTCACCACGTCGACGGTCGTGCGCATGCACGTCGGGGATGGGAAGTCATCCTCAGCTGCCAGCCGCTCCAGCAGCCTGGTGAACCTGTGGAAGAGAAGGGGATCATCTGGTGAAACGCTTAGGTAAAGTTTCCCAATGCGGGACTGCGGGGTGGCGATCTTCTGAGAGTTACTAATAGTGCAAAAACAGCGCGCCAATTTCCTTTGCCTCTGCCGTGGGAGTGAAGTGAGTCCTCTCACTACTGCAAATTTGGGGTTTGATTTAGGCAAAATGCTACAGGGGACAAAGCAATGGGAAAAGCTGGAAGTACTGGCTGTGACAACTGTACGTGAATCTAGGGAGAAAAACAAGATTGTGGGAGGAAAAAACCCAAGTGAAAAAGAAATATAATTCATTGCCCTGTCTGAATGTACCTATTTACAATCTCTTTCCCTTAAATGAGCTTCATAGTGTCTGTATTTTGCCTCTACAGCAGTAAGACAGCAGGGTTGCTGCTATAGCCCCATAATCGAGGTAGAGTGTTAAACACAAGTGAGCAGCCACTCTAAGACATCTGAGGATTTGTTCCATATGACTCTTCTATTGCACCTTTTATCTCTCATCCCCTTGATTTTCCTTTCTTGCACTATTTCTACCTAATTTCTCTCTTTATGTCCTCACCTATCTTCTCTTCCTTACTTTTTTCTGTAAACCTTCTCCTAACTCTAACAAATTCAGCTGTTCTCAGCCCCTGCTCTGTCCACTCTTCCTGCCATTGAACAGATACTCCCTTATGGCACATTTCTTTGTTTCTTCCTAAGGTGGTATTTTAATTCAGCAATCATGAAGACAACTTGCATGCTCAATGTATAAAAATTACCTTAAGTGAGCACTAAAGAGAAAGGAGAGCTCTAGAGTGGAAACTGCCCTGCTCCATAGACAGAATCTGTAGGTGTGCAGCTTGCCCAGTGGTTGGTTTTCATCCTTTGCTCCTTTCACTTTTGGTGTGGGTGTTATGAGGATAATTTTGGTTATTTAACTGCTGACATAATTAAAAATTCTGTCAATATGAAACTGCAAAGAAGCAATTTTGTCATTCCTCAGCTATGTATGTCTAGCCTGGAAGAGATATGTAGATATATCTTTCTCCTCACTGAAACACACATGGATTTTAGGATTGATAATACTAATATTTCCAGACATGTCATTGCTCACAACTGCAGCTGGCATGTAACAAGGACAATTTGTACTCCTATTTGTGTGTGAACCACAATTTAGACTTGAGGGAGGACTTTATTAGCAATACCTGCAGGATATATTATGCCAAAGTGATTATTTTTTTCTGTCAGAATATTACTAATGATTCTCTTTCAGACACTTTGAAGCAGTACAAAAATGGCCAGTCTATTACAAGATATTTCATACTTATTATCAGTTAATGATGGGGTTTTTTTTCCAGTTCCTTTCCAGGTGCAGAGTAGTGCGATATTTTCAAATGATAAATCATTTTTCAGATTAAGTGATGGTTTCCTAAAATATCCTTTTCTGCAACTTCTGTCCCTATGTATAAATGACCTGAGGTATTCAAATTAAAGACCCTGTAGCAACTTTTGGGACTGTAAAAAGAGTCATTCTTCAAAATTTGTCTTCACTAGAAGGCATACTTCTTTGAGATCATTATTATTTCCCCTCACTTTTGCTGCAGAATTCAGATTTTTTACTCAACAATTTGAAATTATAGATGACAGAAAGATCTCAGGCTTGGGAGGAATTTTTTGACATCTGTTCAGGTCTGGTTTGGAAAGACATTACTCTAAAATCTTTGTTTTGTTATGAAAAGCAAAGAGCATACCCCATTATTAAATATTCTAAATTACAAGATGCAATTTATTCTTTTAGAGGACTCTCTTTTCATTTCTTGATATCCCTCAGTGCATAGATAATATCTGCAGTAGGGAAATATTAGTGGAATATAATAGATCATCCTTAACAAAGACTTCTGTTTCAATAGCACTGTCTTGGGAATTACTTCAATCCAAAAGAGCTTTGAGAGTGCCCAGTATGTGTGTGAAGGGATGAAAATGGCAGCAGAAATCTGATACATTGACATATTTTCCTGGATACAAAAACTTAGACTTTCTACTTGAAACTAGGAGAAAAACTCGTATGTCATCAGCAGTGTTCATCAATGCACAAAACTGTAACAAAGAAGATTGTCCTGATCTGAATCCTCAGCCCATTAAACTGTGACAGTGTCACTGTGTTCAGTAGTGCTCAGTCAGCCTGTGCCTGAAGGGTCTAGGCATCCAAGAGCAAAATTATTCCATCGATCCTGAGAAATTCTCTCTAATCAATGCCAATTTGGTTACATGAAACAGAGTCCTAAAAGGTGGTGAGTACATTTAAAATCATGCTCAGGACTTCACCTAGGTCTGGTACAATCTCTAAGAAGGAACAGAAAACCACTGTCAGCTTCAATTCCATTTAGTGTAGAAAATGAGCAAACAGAGTTCCACCATTTTATTTGATAATCAAACATTTCTTCGAAAAAATATGGCTACACAAAGCAATAGGTTTCAAGGTATTTCTCAGTAAAAGGCTCAAAAGATTGTTTGGATAGTTATTCAAGTAAACACCAAAGTATTCAGAATCAAAGGAAATATGTACTAGAACTTCATGGCATTATTTAAATAGCTCAGAGGGCTTTTATTTAAAAGAGTGAGAGTCACTGTTGAATTTTAAAGAAACATGCTATTTATGTCACCAGTACATAGAGGGGCCTCTGTCATTAGCATTTTGCTTCTTGACACTAATTTATAGCACAGTGTAGTGTTGCAGCAAATCATTGTCAAACAGATAATGCCAACGTGCCATTCAGAGCTTTCACATTAGCCACAAAATGACAGATACCAAGACTGATTTTGCCTAAATAAAGCAATGCATCTGTTACACTCCTAAATGACTTTTTGCATGGGGTGTACTTCAATTAAGAAAACTCAGGCAAGCTGTGGTTGTGTATTGGAATGAATCTTCACATAATGAAATATGTAGAAGGAGAGAGTAAAGCCACATTTCCTAGTGAGGTGAAAACCATTTCATGTAGGCTACTGTGATTCAGCAGTACTCACCAAAATATATCCTGCCCTCATTCAAAGTAGGGCTAATGAACCTGACATTATCAGAAGGGACTTCACAAAGGAGAGTACTACATACCTGGAGTCTAAGCCATATGACTGGCTTCTGGAACTTCTGGTTCCAGTCATCTTACCAGTTAGTTTCACAGACACTAGGAAGACCATAAATACTCAGTAAATCTTACCTTGAGGTACCAGGAATTATTATCACATATGCCACACAGCCTTTTTGCAAGGATCAAAAATACAGGACTAATTTATCCTCTCCTTGCTCTCAAATAACTCGCTATTCCACAGAAGATAAAGGCTGTATATTTCTGCTGCAAGAGTTGCTATTATATTTCTATTATGATATTTCTAGTCAGGACTGCACATCAAAGGGTCTCAGTCATGTTACCCTGACCAGGAGAACAATGCAGATGTTCAAAACCTCCTCTTAGCTTTCTAATATCATTGCCCTGGATTTCACACAAAAAAATTAACCACTAGTTGTTTATGTCTTTTGGAGAGTGTCTTTAAATGGACCAAAGCACACATGCTCCATTTTTCAAGCTTCACACTCCCCATAATTACCTGAAGAGTAGCAAGATTTCTTTCCTTTAAAGCAAGTAATAAACTGTTCTGAGCAACTAGCAAAGTATTAAAAACCTCCATAAACACTGTCTTTCACATATATATGTGCTATTTATGTCTTTAAAATCCTACCAGTGTTTTTCTCAAAAGAGAGAAGCCTATAGATGCCCAGTACAAGCCAAAAGTACCCTCCTGAAACAAAACAAGACAGATTATCATCTTCTTCATGAGTAACTAAGCCAGAAGGTTGAGCAGCACTTTCAATCTGCAATCCAGGCAGGTAGCTATGATCACTCTAAAGGAAAGAATCATCACCAGCTAAGCCAGATAATGTTAGGTACATTCAAGATACATTGACTGTGGTTTGTGCCTTATTACTCCATACAGCTGTGAACAGCACAATACTAGACATCAGAAGAACCATGCACATAAATTTCTGCACCTTATCATAGACACTTCTCTCACAAATCTATTTTTGAGACTAAACCTTAATAACTCAGTGTGGCAGTGATGCTTTATTCTACTTGGATTTACTATGGGATGAAGTATTTCCTAAATATTTAAACATAAGCTATGGCTGCCAAACTAAACAGATTATTCATCTTTTTTTTAATGTATTGTCTTGTCCACTTAAGAAATTTGTCCTGCACTGTATGATTACAGAATTGAGCATTGCTCTGTATGCATCTGCAGAAGTGATAGTACTGACAGCTTTCATCCAGAACTGGGGACTCCTTCTCCTACTCAGCCAAACTCACTGTTAGGGGAACCACAAATTTTTTTTTTGTATAAATCGCCATCCTTTTATTTTATCTTACTAACTTAAATGAAGATGCTCACACATCCACCTCAGAATCAGGTTTCTCCCTCTTAAGTCTTAACGCTGATACATCAGAAAATGCCTGGGCTCCCATGCTGTTAATTATCATTCCATTTCTCCTACCAAGAAAACATAACAAGCAGGCTAGATTTCTTTCCCACTGAATTGGATTCAGTCCTAGGCCACCACTGTCTATAGTTAGGGTATAATTAGTTATCAGGCAGTCCCAAAATGTGCCATAATTAAATATTTTGGGAACAGATGTCTACTGTAACACTGCATGCTTTGTTTCTGCAAGGAATAGCTGGTTTTATCCCTTCTATATTCTCTTTTCCTGCTTATGATTGACTATAGCTATTTCATTACAATTCAAATAGGAGCTATTTTGGACCAGAAAATAAGAAAATATGCCTGGATCAGCCTAGAAGCTGCCATTCATGGTTAGAAATATTCCAGTCTAAGTATTATATAATGCATCTGCATGCCATATTTCAGCACCGAAATCTTGAGTTTTACAGAAGTCTGAATTGAAGTTTCTCAATCAATCCATTTTTTTTTCCACAAGGAAGTTTTAAAACAGTACTTCTAATGTTTCAAGTGATTGAAATCCATATAAACTACTGGAAAAGACCAAGTGAATCAGAAATGTGAAAACTTCTTCAAGGTTTCACTACTGCTATGCTGCATTGTGAAGAAAGTCCTGGGAAGACATTAATTTGCCAGACAAATGGAAATCCCCATCAGAATAAACTTCTGCCTCTGTTACACACACCATGCCAAGATGTAATCCATGCAATTCCCATTGTCCAAATATCAAATTTTCACTGGCTGAAAGCCACATACATAATAATAATAACAAGCAGATAGGTTTGAAGTCATGGCCATCAAGCTGTGATCAAATCTTTTGAGAGTATTTGTGTGCATTATCAGCATGAGGATTTCAAATGTAAATGGGAATGATTCAAATTTCCTACACCTCAGCAACTTGCCTGAGATATGCAACAGGCATGTTGTTTGATTTGGAGCTTTCAGTCCTGTAAAGAAGATGGAATACAAGAAAATCTGAGAGATTTTTGTGGAGAGCTGAATCTGGTTCTCATTCTTCATGTGTAGACCCATTGATAAAGACACTGATCTTGAGTTTCTGCCACAGCATATTCTATTGAGGCACATTTTTATAGTGCAGGTGCCAGATTTGTCCTCATATATATGCAGCTTGAACAATTTCTCTGATATGTTTTGAACCATGATAAAAGAACATTACACCTAACTTCCAAACAAATTTTTAAAAACTTTTCACTTGCCACACTTGTCCAGATCACAGCCTATAGGTTCATACTCAAAATTTTCATAAGCAAAGGGCTGAGATATTCCTGATGATCTGATTGCTCATACACTCACTAACACTCCATCAGTTTGCCATTGCCTGGCAAAATGAGGCAAAACACAACTTTCCTAAATTCTAGACAGTGACAGATTTCATAAAAGTCATCAGTTCTGCAGTTTCTGCAAGTAGTTGAAGTGACTTAAATATGGAAAACTAGAAACTGAATATAGAAGAGGTTTAACCCCACAAGACTGAGCTCAAGACTAGTGCATAACCTGTTGTATGGAGTAATATCAGCAGCTTGTGATATATGACAGTGTAGCTTGCATTCCTGTTGGAACTTGGTAGAGCCATTCTGTCTTGTTTAAAGTAAACACTGATTGGAAAAAATATGGGGAAAAATACAGGGGAAAAAGAGTTACTTTCTAGCCTGGTGAAAAGTAAAATTATTTTTATGTCAGTCATATGGCAGAGGAGAGGTTCCAGCCCACCTGTTTTATACCCCAACAGGCTGTAATATTAGCTTTACACTAAAAGCTCTTTCCAATTCAAGTTTTATTTCACCATGGGAGGAAAAAAAAACAGAAAAAAAACCCAGAAAAAAAAAAGAAAAAAAGAAAAAAAGAAAAAAATGTGGGGGACATTATTTAAATCCTGAAGATTTATAGACAAAAGAAATAATTTAGAGGTGATTTTTCGTGTTTCTAATCAGCTCTTGTGCGTACGGAGAATTAGTTGGGAGTTTATGAATGAATGTGAACTGAGAGACCTAATGCTTAAGAAGTCACATTCTAGAAATGACTGGCACCATCTTTGAGCTGTAACAGTGACCAACTTTTAGCCATTGCCCACCTCAATGCAATAAATCCTGAAAAGTGGAAAAGCTGCTCAAAACAGGATGACATATTACTGTAGGGCAAAAGATGTCACAGAAAAATCACTGCATACCAA
Source organism: Oenanthe melanoleuca (assembly GCF_029582105.1). Classification (NCBI taxonomy): domain Eukaryota; kingdom Metazoa; phylum Chordata; class Aves; order Passeriformes; family Muscicapidae; genus Oenanthe; species Oenanthe melanoleuca. The sequence continues at coordinate 34,387,243 of NC_079333.1, read as the reverse complement.
AAAATAAGTTAATTTCTCCAGATGCTCTTTAATGAGACCCTTGACTACAAATTGCACAAAGTGGTTAGATGCCTCTGTATTATGAGTTGATGGTAAAAAATTGAGGGTTAAGCTTCTTACATGACTTAATGTAATTGTAGTAGATAACAATTTACATGAGGTGACAGTTTGGCCCAACAGCTATTGTTCTTATTTTAAAAAAGAAAGTCTAGGCATAGTGGTACAAGATATTATTTGTTTGCTTCATAGCCTTGCTAAAATTGAATTTTGATGCATGCAGGATAAAAAAAATTGACTCTTCTGAAAAAGTCATTATCCTTTTGATGGATTAGTCTGCATTTATTAATGAATCAGTTCCCAAATGGATCATTTGGAGCTATTTTAATCTAATATGCTACAAAAATTTAGATTGAGAGATTACTGAATGATTTGAGTCCTTCACTTTTCCCTAAATAATTTAGTCTTGGTGTCTTTTTGGACAAGCTTGACACTGTGATTAATTAAACTTCAAATACTCTGAAATGATTGAAGAATATATTATAAAACTCAGTGAAAGGTATTACTGAAAGCTTTTAATAAATTGCTGCTAAAACATTCCATCTGTATAATGAATTTATACTCTTGAATGACCTTATTACAAGGGTTTTTGTGTACAGTGCTAGTATTGTTGTTTTGAATTTTCTCTGAAATTTAATTAAAATATTGATTAATTGATTGATTAATTGATTGATATAATTTTTTTGGTTGCATTAACTGAACACATCTTCAAGCCTAATATTTGGCATTATTTATATTATTAAGACACAGTTACCATCATTTTGAAACAAATACCATAGCTAAAGTCTGCAAATTAAATGACATTGTCATTTAACAGTCCCCTGCCACTGTTACCTACATATTCTTTAGGTTACAAAATGAAGTCTTTCTAATGTCCTGCAAAAAAGAAAAGGAATGATCAGTGAAGATGGGACCCAACAGTTCTATATTTACATGGGGAAAGAAAGACTTCCTATTTTTTAATAACAGTGTTTATCCCTTTTAGTTTTTTTTTCTTCTTTTTTTCATCTTCAAGCCTGTCTCCCAAAATTCTGATCACAAATAAAAGCTGCCATAGACAATATCACTCCTGTCCTTATCAGACATGCTGGAGAGCACCCAGAGAAGCCATGCAGATGGTCTCGTGTCCATCAGCATGCACAATGTGGGTCCTGTCCACCAGACTTGTCTACCAAAGGAACTTCTGCTTCCTTCTACAGCAAACTTTGAAAATAACTGGCATTGTAATTAATTTGATGCACTGTAATTAATCTGATAAACAGAAGGCTAGGACATACACCCTTGTCCTTCCAAGGTCCACCAAGTCACAAGCCAGTCTGCCACTGTGGGAACGCCTGCATGGATTATAATGAATGGTATTTGTACTTGTATCCTGAATATTGATGTGGACTGGCAGAAGAGATTGCATTTCATCTGGCTGAGAGCTGTGTTTGGTGAGAGATATCTTTTCATGAGTGTGACTGAAATTTAAGGCAGATGTCTGCTAAAATACATAAACATTATATACGTTTGTAATATATAGCTATTTTAATCTGCTAGAATTATATATTGAATGCTTATACAGGTAAAACTCTACTGTATGAAAATCCTGTACAGTGGTTTGTCCAACATTTCAGAAAAAACTTTTCTGGAACAAGGGAACTAAACAGACTGGTTTTGCTATCAGTCTAATCTTCCCTTGAGCCAGTATAATGCTTTGTATATCATTCCAACAAAAATGTCATTTTAATTCACCAGCTGCAATTACACATGATTGCTTAATTAGAATAAGCTGGAAAAAAAAAAAGTAATATATTATGCTGCACTTGAAAAAAAAATAGTAAGTTTGGCTCTAAAGGAATTTTACTTGCTGAAATTGTACTAATAAGCAAGTAATGTTTATATATTGGCTTTTTTTAAAATGAAAAAAGTGGCATGCTTAATAATACACAACTTATTTTAGCCATTATATAAATGGGGAAATTTCACACAATAAAAAGAGACCCTTTCAAAATATTCAGTGCAATATGCTGCAATTTCAAGATAGCATGACCAATCCCACAGAATCACTTTTCAAGAACACAGTATGTTTGCAGTTCAAAGCAGCCCCTACAGCAAAAACATGAATCATTTTTCATATTCTTTTCTTTAGCATTTATGCATAAATCTTTAAGTGTATATTGTCTTACCCAATCTAAAGTCTAGCTTTAACTTCACTGCTATGAAATGTAAGTTCTTCATAATTTCTTAATATCAAGAGCGAGGAATATTGCAGGTGAAATATGCTTTTCTGTGTAAGCTAACAGGGTCAAGAACACATTGGGTGCTCAGTAATTAATAACACTTCTTCATGGTAGTGTGAGATTGCATTAGAAGTAGGGATTGATGACAGCTCTCCATCTCCAACACAATAAATTAGCTTTGATTTGCACTTTAAAAACATAAAGATACTCTGAGATATCTTCAGCTGGTTAAAACGTTCTTACTGAAAAAGGGAAAAGAAAACCCCTTATGTCAAAGAGTAAAAGCCAATTTATAACTGCCCATATTGTTTTTTCAGAGAACAGATTTTTTGAAAAAACTACTTTTTGCTATTGCAAGCCCTTGTATTTTGAGAAGTCCCTCACTCTGTGTTGTGTGGACATTTTAACAGAACCTCTGCATTACCACCTGCATTCTATCCATAGATTATTTTTCAAGGATTCAATGTCTTAGACCAAATTATAGACAAATATAGGCTATGGCATAATTTCCAGGTCTGGCCTGCCAACATCCTCAAGACAGGGGATGTATGGCCATATGAAATGTGCTGCTGATCAAGGCATCCAACCCCTTCTGCATGGAAACTCAGAAAGAGCAGAGGTACAAGGGACCATGAAAAAAGATAGGTCTCACCCTAACATGGAGCCAACACCACCAGGATATCAGCATCTGGATCTACTGTGAAGGCATAGTCTCAAAAAAGCCCATTCTCCATATCTAGAGACTGGTCAGCACAGGGGGGAAAAAAATATGTAGGGATCTACACCTACACATACATAAAAGCTGATTTCTACAGATTTTAGTGAATCACTACTGATCTCACTCAGGATGATGATAACCATATTCCTCCTTTGTTTCCCATACTATCCATTAAAATTGGTCTACAAGAGGAGTTTTGTTGGAAGGTGAAGAAGGCCAGAGAAAGATCTACAAGTGCTTGAAACCTGAGCAGTCTCACAGAACTTTCCTACCATGTATCACACCTACATTCACTTCACTAAAAACCAAGGCTGTACAGTCATGGTTTCTCAGCCCAGGAGTTTCTTTCTCTCTAGCAAGGCTCTCTGGAGAGAGCAGAGCACTGCTGTGTAAGATAGAGTGATGTGACCAAGCATTTGGTAAATGGATAAGCTCTGCAGTGACTGAGTTACTAGGAACTGCTTCCCAAATTTCCTGTCACTGATAAACACTTATAAAACTAATTAGTATTTTTCATTAAATATTTTCCTTAAGAAAACTTGCTTCTGTGCAAAAAAATAAAATTACAAAGATCACAAATCCCCACCAAAAGATGCGAGCAAAACACTTAAAGATGACCCAAAAAATTTAAAATCCTTTAATGGAATTTAGTAGTTGCCTTTCTGCACAGAATCAAAGTCTTCTCTCTCTTTTCTAAACAGTATATAGTCCTAGAGTTGGAGAAAAGGAAAAAAGAAATTTGCCCTTGCTATTACTGCTCACACTGTAGTGTTTTATGCCTCCTCCAAAATACCCAATTACTTTTCACATTAGTATTTCCTGTATCAACTGCAAAGAAATGCCTGAGGGTTTTCCCTCTCAACAGATTGGCTCTTTTAAGGCAATCCTTGGTTTTAACAACCTGGAAGGGGACATTTTTCTAGAGCAAGGTGTTCTGAGCCAAAGTAATTTCCTGTGAAATCTGCTGTGAGAGCTGAAAATATTTTACACAGAACCTTTGGTGTGCCTTTCCAGAACAGTCATTCGAAGAATTTTGCAGTTTCCTTTCAACAGTTAGATGCACTTTCCACAACAGCAGGACTGATTAGAGTTTGGTCACTCTTTTCATAATTACATGGACATTTAGCACTGAGTGAATGGCAGTGTAGCAGTTACTGTGGCTCAAGACCTTGAGGTTTTATGAGACATGTTGTTTCTGAGGGTGCAATTTGCTCTTGAGTGGATGGATAAACTTGAGAGATTCACAGCAGTGTCTCTGCTGATTTTCAAGGTAGTGAGATTTATGCTAATGTGAAATGGACAATTCTGGGGTTTTATTTATCTGGGTCACATCCATCCTAACCTGAAGTTCTTCAGAATGGGGTTACCAAGGACATTTATCTCTTGTTTCCTTTTTTCATCTACTTTCTAGAATCCTGCTTATTGTGAGCATTTAGAATCTCCCAGTTTTTCTTAGTTTTGATTTTTTTTCTCTCTGCCTTGCTAGACAAAATATCTCTTTTGGTTATTTAGTCTAAACATAACTAGGTTTCCATCCTGCTCCTTCTAAATTCTACTTTCACATCTTCACTCCAAGTTTATTTCCTTTCCTTTCCTGTGAAGTTTCTACACATTCTTTTCTCTCTCCTCCTTTTCTCTGGCTATCCCAATTAATTTTTTACTATCCAGTTTGATTTCATTTGTACATATCAGTAAATTTATCTACTGTCTAAACCCATCCACTTTTTCCTCTGCTCCAGGAATCGACTGCCATTTAGTGCGTATGTGTCCTGTGAAAGCTTCGTGCCTATCTGCAGGGAGCACTACATAAACCAGAGTCTGGATTGTCTTAAAACCTTGGTAGCCAGTCTGCAAAATTGCTGTTGTTCCTCCTTTCAGTAAGGTTATAATTTGTCAACCAAAGGACTTTGCACTTATGCACTGCATTTTGCTATTTCCGGTTCACTCTCAGATTCACTAATCTTCTTCATCAGTGATTTATGCAATATACACTGCTTTGGAGGGTCTACTTCAACTGCATCCAATATTTAGTTCACTTTTTCTGTGCTCAGCTTATTTCTCTTTTACAGGCTGATTCTCTTCAAGGTACTTTTGTTATCTAGATCAGATTAATGAATGAGCAACAAAAAAGTCCATTATTCTGTGATTTTAATGGTGTTAAATGCACAAGCTTCCCCACAGAAGTGTGTTAAAAGTGCAGCTCATAGGATTTGGGGGTGGGATATCACAATCTTTGAGAAGACACGTGCAGGTATTTTGCCCAAACTTTTCTTAAAAGACTTAAATAAGTATTTCAACACCCAGCACAAGAATTTGTACAGTTAGGGTGAAGATCACTGCTGGGAGGAGAGACAGTATGAGACCTCTACATTACTCACATTCAACTGAGTGTTCAGTGAGTAAATAATGACCAGGTCTTACCTTGCATCCCATCCATGAGTTGATTAGATGACCAAGAATTAGAATGTTTATCCAAGTGACTTCTTTCATTGAAGTGCAGGGTCTTGTACATACAATATGCACAGTTCTGCACTGGGTTCTTGGTTTGGGGTTGATTTCACTCGACTCTATGTCTAAATCTCAGGAAGTCATCTAGCTTCTGTTTGCTGCCAGTGGAGAGAAAAAGTCCCATTCACAGCATGAACTGTGAGCCCACACAAATTTCACCCAAGCAATCCACTACACTGGTGCTTGCTTTGAAAAGTGGAACAAGCCACGTATTACAGAGATGTAGGATCAGGGAAATAAGTTGGGATTGAGAACATGGCCACCAGCTGATTTCCCACTAATCCTTAAGTGCTGCTTCTCTTAAACTGTTTCTAACTGTTTTGCTCTAACTCCAAATAATATTAAAGTCTTAGCATGTTATTTATTCTATAAAACAATTTGGCTCCTCCTATATAGAGATACAGATATAGCAATATATAAAGAAAATGATGAGCACCTGTCCTGCATAACCCTGTTTGCTTTACCACTAATCTGGGGTTTTATGCAGTCATTCCACCACTGCCACAGCTGCTTTGCACTCTTCTCTAGCACTGCCACAGAAACACTCATGTGCATGGCCCTTTGCACAGCAGCTGTCCGAGAAAGCTGAGCACACAATCACTTCTCTCTGTTTGCTCCTGTTGTTGTCGTGATTTATTAGGTACAAAGGCAGGAGACTGGCCCCACCGCACAAGTCGGAAATAGAGTGTTTCACCCCAAAAGGGAGTATGGGGAATGGTGGGCGAGCTACAATGACCAGGTAAGCAAAGAGCAAGTGGCCTTAGCTCAGTGTGGTATGTCTGTGAACAGAAGGAACAGCCCTGGATAAGTCCAGGCTATATCCTCCATCTGTAATTCCTGTGTATCCCATAAAGTATGTTTAGAAAAGAAAAAAAAAAAAAAAAAACAAAAAGAAAAACAAAACATGTTGCCACTGCTGACTTCTGTGTTCCATCTGACTACCAAAAAAACCTGCAGCATGTTCATTCCAGTGGTCTGAACCACATGTCCTGTGTGATGTTGTTGTAATATGGTGCTTTGGGGAGGAGAAATCTTACACCTGACTTATTAATCCCATTGGGCAGATGAAAAGGAACTGCATTCAAACCTGGAGTAAGGGTAGATCCACTACATATTAGGGGTTACATTGTCTAACCAAAAGAGGTTTTTAAAAGGGCAGAGAAAAACTGATGCGTGAAAACCTATTCAATATGAAAATGTGGGTTCTTCTCAATCAAAATGTCTTATGGAGAAATGCTAAGTTTTACAGTAGTTTTAAGGAAAGGTTTCAAAGTAATTTTTCATACAGTTTAAAACACATTTTCATAACTTTCTCCATTTAATTTAATTCATGTACCTATTTTCACTTTTTGTCATATTTTTCATGACAATGAGTACCAACATTAGAATTTAATGAGTATCAAATACTAGATTTTTCCAATGTTATTTGGCTTAAATACTTTAGTATGATCATTTTGATGTTTTACTATTGAACTATTTCATACTACTTAATTCTGTGAAATACTTGGAGATTTCAGCAATCCTTCTCATTTTGAGTCCAGCCAAGTTTCCAAAAGTTGAACTCTCCCGTGGGACAGAAGTGTCATTTCTCCATACATGTCTTTTCATAAATGGATAAGCACATACATGCCAAAGATGGTTATGGATCTTTCATGAAACAATGCTCTTAAGAAGCATTGTGCCATTGTGTTCTACTAAGTGTAAGAATCATTTTACCATTTGTTAAAAAATTTACTCATTCCTTATCAAGCCCTGCAGGATATTTAGAAATGTAATCTTAGAGGGTGACCAAATTATATTGTCATTTTTCCCAAGTGTTACAACCCTTGGTAAATTTTATCATTGCAGGAAGGTGTTCAGTGAGACACTTGCACAGTGCAATGTTTCCCCTGGGTACAGCATTCACACACACACATGGGACCATCAGCATTCACACCACATAGCACACACCTGAGGGTTACAATACCTGCAGGAACATTGACTGCTGAGTGTTGTACACAAAGTATATTTTTTTGTCAACTGGAAAGTTTTCTTGTCTATGTGTCATCTTTTTTCTTACATTGCATTGCCTTCAAAAATATTTCCTCTTCATTTTAAGCCTACTTGCTATCCATATATAACAGAACTTTGAAGAGTGGAAAATTACATGTAATTGTCAGACAACTGTATTTTGTTGTACAGTATTCAGCTCTGTTTCACCTGGCCATATATACACACTTGAAAAACTTCTTTTTTATATCTTCACAGTGAAGAATCTGTTTGCATTCCAGACTGTAATCGATCTGAGTCAAGTAGAGAGGAGAAAAAGGTTCCTGTTAAAGAGGATGCCCAAACAGTCAAAAAGACTGGAAACTGTGTCAGTCTAATAGCTCCACAGCAAGAATGTCAGCTGCAAGACCTACTCAAACAGTTAAGAACACCTGCTGTTTAACAGAGAGTGCAATTGCATTTGATGGCTGTGTTTTGCTGTCTCCAGCCACAATGTCCTGGCCAATGCTCCTTGTCCAATTTTGTGAGCTCAGCAGAGTTGCCATTGAATAGCCTGGGAGTATCCCAGAGAAAACTCAGGCATTGCAGGACAGAAAGTAGGTACCATTGTCATGTCCCAGTAAGTATCAGACCACTGCTAGAAACCACTGAGATGAAAAGCAGATGGAAAATGGCAGATACAGGGGCCTGACCATTTGTGAATGATGAAAATAACTCACCAACTCACAGGACAAAGAGGTCCCATGGTACTGACCAAATCCCACTTGCAGTCTTTCAGTCTAAATAATGCTATTTAATTCATACTGGGCAGAGTTGTTCAGCTCATGAGCCTCAAATCCCTCATGCAATACTGTATTTGTGTTCCAACTCCATTTTCCAAACCAGGGCCTAACCATTCATTTATATTATTATTACAAGTGGATTTAGATTCTTCAAGATGAAAAATGACATAAAAATAGAATATGATGCTTTGTAAGGCTATTTCTAATTAGGGAAGTTATTTTGCATCACCTGCGTTTATCATTCACATATATATGATAAAATCAACTATGGAATGAGATGTTTTATGAAGCTTTCACACAAAGCAGGCATCACAGCATCATTTTTTTGATTTCTTGCATAATATATACATTTTTGATTTGATTAAATGCAATGAATAAGAAACTGCTTAATAACTCACAGGAGTAATTTTCCAGCTGATAAGTCCCATGTGCAAAAATACTTCTGTAATTATTTATCAGGCATGCAAAACATGTAAAAAGCCTCAAAATGCATGCTCTTTGCAGAAGATAGAAGTCAAATGAACTCTTGACTTCAGAGATACAACTGGGAGAGTTAATTTTTTTTTTTTTTTGGTGGGTTGGTTTCTTGGTTGGTTGGTTTTTTGTTTGTGTGTGTGTATTTTTTGTGTTTCCTTTTCTTGTCCACTGCTTGTACACTTGAACTCATTGTCAGGTAAGGTGATGGTTCCTATTTTTCCCAGTTTCCATTTCATACTTTTAGCAATGAAAACAATGAAAAATTGTATTACCATTCAGTAATGCGGAAAACACCTTAAAGCACGTTGTGCATCAGAAAGCAGAACTCAGAGCTCAAGAGGTGTCATTGTGTTCTCTCCATCCCACGAATAGAATGCTCCAGCTTTGCAGAGATGTGCTCAGAGATGCTTGAAAGGGCATTTTTCAGACAAAAAGCATAACACAGCTCTAGTTACCTTAATTAACAATCTCAATGAGGTCATGGGAGTAGAGGAAAGAAGACATATCTCCTCATACCAGGATGATTTCTGCATTTTGGGTAATGATCACTGATGTATTAGAAATGTATCATTCAGATACCAGACCCTCCATTTCCCAATCTAACCAGGTGTGCTGCTGAAGCAATTGCCAGAATCAGCATCTCTGGTGGCTGCACTGGGAGGTCACTGGCAAAAGTTTTGTCCCTCAGGTCTCTCCCACTTTGTAGTTTCTTTCTACTTACATATTAAAGTCACTCAGAAAAATGTCAGCTGGGATTTTCATGAGGAAAGGAGGCATCAGCAGATTATGGTTTGTAGAGTAATATAAATAATTGCTCTTGCTGTTCAAAACAGAAAACTGCTCTGAAAACTAATTGCAAAACATCCTTTATTTCTAGAACTCAGGACACGACAAAATTATTTTTTGCCCTGTATCATTCCTCTTTTCTGTCTTGTAATTTATTTCCATAGAAAAAGCAGTATGAGATTAATTTAAACTAATTAACTTGAGTGATATATCACTAGCAGGTTATTTGTGTGTGGCAGAATTATCTTTTATTTAGGGAAACAATTACATAGGCATGTAGAGGTTTTCTTAAAAGCTTTTTAAAATTAGAAGAATAGGAACATAAAACATTACAGTGGTTGAATTGCTCTAATTTAGGCATCTTTGACTCTGCATCCAGTTATCCAGGTTGTCTTATATTCCTGGGTGAAACTATGATTTGCTTCTTCACAGTTCATATACTGAATTCTACCACTTCTACCACTTACTTCATTTCCAGTGTTTTTAGCATGTTGCAAGGCACTTGCATTCTCCCAGGGATGAAGAACTTGGGTCACTACAAGCAAAAGAAATAATGATCTGAGATTGCAAGAGACAAGATGAAAGAAAATGCCCTACTTGAATTCATCACAGGCACATACACACACACCCTATCCTTTATGAAGAAAGAAGTTTTAATTAAGTCTACAGATAGCACACAAGCCCTTTTCAGGCAGAGTAATTATATCATTGAGTCTTTAATAAGGTTTCAGCAGAGGAGTCTAAAAGGAGAACATGTTCTTACTATTTACTTGGAATAACAAGGGTTCTCTTTGGCAGAAAGTTAAATGGGCTGAGCCAAGTACAGAAGTTTGTCCTGCTTATCACTGCCAGCTGCTTTTGGTGATAACACAGGAAAACTTCTGCCTTAAAGACACAAGAAGTCTGCACAGTGTTGGAGCTATACCTTAATTGCAACACTTCAGCCATTGAAATGTCTGGGCACAAATTTGCTACCAATTTTAGTTCCATAAAATTTTGACCAGTGTTCTCAAATATGAACTTTTATACAAGGATTTATAAATTTAAGAATTTGAAATCATTCCTTATCGTAGTCACATGAGGACATATCATACATGTCTCCATCAAGTTATTGTCCAGTGTGTGTCCACAATTGTACCATTTCAAATTTGGAATTAGATACTCAGAATGTGACAGAAAACAAAAATTCCCTTACATTTTTATAGTTCCACTTATATTTTGGTTTCCACTGCTGAATAATACTATGCAGTTATGCATTCTAAGCTTTCTTTTAAAAATTATTAATTCCATAATTTTAAACTGATTTTCCTTGTTCAATCAAAGATATTAAGAGAACAAGTGACTTATTTTCAGTAACTTTCAGTAACTGTCCCCAGTACCAGTCCCTAGGCACTCAGCATCAAAATTAATTTTAGCAGCACTGGGTAATTAATGAGAATGGCACCCTTGTTAAAATATGAGAGTTTTCAGCTGCTCTGTCTGTAATTTCCTCTTCCTGTTTTTCATTTCTTCTGCATTTTGAAGTACTTTACAAAATAAATTTGCTTCACTAGCACCTGGCTAAATAAACACTTGTAGCAGACCTATGCACTGTCTCATAAATAATCATACCACAGAGGAAAAAATACTGCAATAAAACTTCTCCTACCTCAACCAAAACAAAAGACAAAGTGATCCATTCTAGACAGTTTAAAAACAAATGTGTAAAGGGAGGGGAATACTTTTTTACATCTAAGTGTATAAAAAGCAGTTAATATCTCTCATGAAAAGATAAAAATCCTTAACGAGAAAACTCAAGTGTCTCTAAAGAGATTCAGTAATGGAAAAAAATGAGAAACAAAACTAATTGCTATTCTATCATCAAGTGGACAACTGTAGAAGAAATATTTGAAATATCAAAAGTTCTCTCATTTATTCCAATTTCATTTCTTGTACATATTATGTAGGTCTAGCAGGCAGGGAGAAAGCCAGTCCATCAAAATCAAAGAAGCTTTTAGTAAAGACGGTGGAGAAACAATTACTGTCTGGTTCTCTGGAAATGTCTCTTGTGCATGGAGCTAAACCTAATTAACCTATACCAAAAGAAATTAAAAATGAAAAAAAAATGTGCTGAAAAAGGCTTTGTTTTAGGAAAAAAAAATAAAAAGCTAATGTTTTGGTATCACTGATTGAAGTTTGCTGCACTCTCCTCTGCACTGTGCAGAGTAGGGTAGAAAAATTTGTATTCACCCAGATTTTGTAGTGTAATTCCTTTGGGAATTCAAATGTATAATTCTTCTTTTTTCAACTGATGGAGCCAAAATCTGTGTACAAAAAAAATCTAAAATTTCACTATCCTAAAGTTTCTCATCATTGAAGAGCCAAGGCAGAGCTGGGCATATTAAATGCAAACTATCCCATTACTAGACATCCTACTCTATGTCTGTGATCTATCTTTATTTCTCTGTTTTAAGCTGTGAGCATTGCGTGGTTTGCAGCTAACTTGACAGAGTACCAATCAATATGCAGTTAGAGCAGGATCTTAAAGTATTATCACAGCAATTTATCCACAAACCTGTTTCATGCCAATATAAGGTCATGTTCTTTTCACAGAGGCAATAAATGATTGCACACTTCAGTCCAGTGTTGACTTCCTAGTAAGTAGGAGCAGCATGATAAAGCATAAGATACATTTCTGACACAGAAATTCTTTAGCTATAGGGCTCACTCGGTACTGAAAAATTATAGACTCAGGTTGGAAAAGACCTCTGAGATCATCAAGTGCAACTGTCAACCCAACATCAATGTGTTCACCACCAAATCATTTTCCCAAGTGCCACATCCAAATGTGCTTTGAGCACTTCCAGGGATGCTGATTCTACCACTTCCTTGGGCAGCCTGTTCCAGTGCCCCACCAACTGTTTATTGAATAGTGTCTCAGTTTCTAATATCAAGGAATTTGCAATGAATAATGATCATATCTTTCAGACTTTTGCACAAAATTTCCAATAAACAGCCATTGAGTCTCCTTCAGAGCCCTAGGATCAACATGAGAGCCTCATGCACAGATTATTTTTGGGCATAGTACTAAAGAAGTGAGTGAGTGAGTGTTTCAGCCAAGACTGACCCAAACCCAGACTGAGATTCAGGGAGGCTGGTGACTTGCTCCACTGAAGATTTAACCATTTGCTGTCTTTGCCAAGGGCTTGATGCAATCTCAAATTTCATCCTTTCACTCTCCCCAGGTTTTTCAGCCTCATATCCCCCCTTCATTATTGTCTCTTTAACTGTGACCAGGGAGGGAGTAGCATGTTGCTTTCACAAACTCTTATAATCTGACCTTCAGGCCATGAAAATATCTACATGCATTTAGTGCACTGTTAAAGGATTTAAACATCTGTATTAAGCCAGTGCTTGAAGTCAGGAGGAGTACTAGGATATACTGCTTTCTCTGGGCAAACATTTCTATTTGCATTGACTAATCCTTCATTTACTGGCATTTGTTTCACCCCTGTGCCAGGCAGATCTGTCCCAGGTCCTTCCAAGAGCTCAGCAGGAGGACATCCAGGACTGGATCTGGGTCCTCTCTTTCTGCCTGATCAGTTACAAGTGCCAGATCATTCTCCCTCCTGGTCCAGGTCAAACACAGCAGCACCTGGGACAAAGTTTCATGGTCATCATATTGGAGCTAGAGGCAAGATCTCTGCCAAACAATCCAAACTCTGCTCCTGCTGCTGTCACTGAGCGCCCACTGAGCTCAGGGCTCAGCATGACCAGTGAGCCAGGGCTCTAAAGCAGTTCTCAACATCCACAGTGTATGTGTTGCAAGGAAACGAGTGCATGGTCCTCAGAGGGAACAGTTTTATTCTGCAAGACATTAGTACCAGCTCCTGCTCAGCCCAGAGCTGGACCGACAGAGATCCAAAGTGAGCAGTGCTACAGGATAGAGCTCTTGCTCTGATTGGGGTACTGCAGAAGGAAGGGATTGTCAGAACAGCAAGTTCCAAGCCACCTGTTGTTTTGCCTGGCATTTTAGGACCTAACCATCAGCTTACAAGATACAAATAACATCCTGGTGACCATTGCAGCAAAAGGGTGAACCTTATGTACTTATACATTATATAAGTATATAATTATATATACTTATCATTTCCCAGTCCTTCCTCTCTAAAAGTACCCATTGTTCTACACTGTGTTTGTCTACTGGATTCTGTCATGCTGCGTTTGAAGGGGAAATCTGTTGGCATATGTTGTGTTACATGATCCATCGTAATTCCATGTAACATAATCAAGACGTGAACCCACCAGGAGGTTTTGTTTTACTTTTTTTTTTTTTTCTGGCCAGAAGAGCTATTAAATTGATAGTCTGAGGGAAGCCTCCACATGAAGGCTGGTATAAAGTCATCTGTATTTAGTAAAGTATGTGCTTTGCAAACTGTTATGCTGCAGGCTAAAGTGATGATATCTATGCAGACTTAAAAAGCAAACAAAAAACGAATTTGCAATAATCTGCCTGGGTCTCCAGTGTTGTCTTTTCAAAAATCCTAAATGGCTATAGCAAACGTTTAGGAAACCAAAGTGAATTGTTTACAGTTTTGATGTATTTTATATGTAAATCACGTTTGTTTGTATGTATAGACTGTTTTTCCTGTCAGCACCATTTCAGAGTCATTGTCTGTTTCAGCTAAGAAATATTTCTAATATCTTCCTTATTTTCAAGAACTGTATGTTAATGCATGTGCAAACACCAGCTCATCAGACTGAGTAAGATGCAACAGAAAATACTACGTGTTTATAAGGGCCACAGCTGGCTTTTCTTAGATATCAAGAGGAGACAAATGAGCAACTTTGATAAAGAGTATGATGAGATCTGAAGACAATTTACCCTAAGAGGACTCATTTTGCAGAAAAATGGAGCAAAATGTTTATTGTTATCTCCAAACACATGTTACCATGAGGACCTGCTTGCACAGCTTGTCTGGTATTTCTTTCCTAGGTTATTTCTTTAATTTAGTGGCAGGTAGCTTGCCGAGTACCTTGATGAAAAAGAAGTTACCCATTACCTACAACCAGTATAGCCCCTTTCTGTGTATTGCTCCAATGCTTTCAAACAGTGAGACATAAACAGATCTTTTCCCTAGCCTTAACAGATTACACTTCCCAGTCTACAATCCCTGCCCCATACCAGAAATCCATGTTCAGAACACTGAACACTGCACTTCTTACCACTGAAAGATCCCAGGCCAGCCTAAACACGTGCCCCTGCACTCTAGCCAGTCCAAGTTTCTCGCTCACTCTCTTCAAGCATTTAATTCTTCCTCACTCCTCCATGCATCCCTCAGTCCCACAGGCTCTCTTCCTGGCACCTGTCCAACAGAGGGAAGCCATCAAGCTGTTCTCTTGCCCAGGATGGACACTGCCTATATCCCACGGGCCTCAACAGAGGGGTCAGCAGTGGCCATGAACTCTCACAGGACAGTGATGGCTGGGTGCACAACTGGCCTGTGAAATGAGCTGACACACTGCTTGTTTTCCTAGAATATACAGGTAAAGATGACAGAGATATATTGCAATAGATACATACAGATGAAATAGCAGTCAGCTTTATGGTAAATATAAACTCTGAAATACCATACTACCCCTGATATACATACAGCAATTACATTTTTAACTTTGTTGCAAGTTACCATCTTATCTCATTTGTGCCCACAGCTCTAATGGGAAATCAGTTTCCTGGGCCCAGAACGAGAAAAGCAGCCGAGGAGTACACCTTTGGCAGCGGCTGTCAGTCCACATCAACAAGAAAGAGAACCCCAACCAAACGGCAGTGATCAAGCCTTTCTCCAAAAGCACAGACAGCAGCCGGCACGGCGGCAGCGCCGCGTTCCCCGAGGCCAGTGCCAAAACGCTGTACGACGTTTCGGAGGCCGAGGAGCAATACCCAGCTCAGTACCGACCCCAGACTCCCTCACCAATCAGCACCTTGAGCCACAGAACTGCCTCTGTCAGCCGAACAGAAGATGAAGCCCCGACCTTCCAGTCAGAGCCTCCGCAGCGCAGCAGCTCCTCTCAAGGCTCCCTCATGGAGCAGATCAGCAGTGTGGTCACTCGCTTCACAGCCAATATCAGTGAGCTGAACTCTATGATGCTTTCCACATCTACTCCAGGGACAATGGGGGCTGCTCCTCTCTGCTCCTCATACCTGATTCCACGGGAAATCCAGCTCCCTACAACGATGACCACGCTTGCAGAGATCCAACCGCTTCCTGCCATTGAAGTCAATGGCGCCTCGCAGGCTGCTAGGAAACCTTCAAATGACAGCATCAAAGAAGGCACTTCAGAGACCCCAACAGCCAAGCAAGACCTGGAGGAGCTGGTGGCTTTAACTCCTCCTTCTCCTTTTAGAGACTCCATCGATTCTGGAAGTGCATCTCCCAGCTCTCCGGCTTCTGAATCAGCTCTCTGCATCCCGTCCTCCCCCAAATATGACACACTCCTCATCAGAGATTATACTCAAAGCTCTTCTTCGCTGTGAATGTAGTTCAAGGCGACATTGGATCTCAACAACTACAGGCAAGTAGTGAGGGGGCAGCCAAGTCTTCAAGATCTCCAGTGTTTACGCAGACAGAGTGAGAGGCATTGGGTCATCTTGTGAGAAATGGAAGGGAAGAAGAGGAATCACTTGAGAGGTGGAAACATCAGATTGATTATTCTGATTTAAAGACAAAATGACTCTTGGCAGATTATCGTGGCCTTAAAAAAACATGGGCTTTTCAGAAACACTGAATCTATTTTTGAGGGCTTATAAGGAGTCTGTTAATCCAGTTACATACCAAGTGCTTTGCTTTAGTATTACAATGAACTGTGTGTACAATAGGGGAAGGGGGGGCACGAGACTGTAAACAACTGTACAATGGTTTGTTTGTTTACTCTGATCCCTTACCCAGAAGTGAACCTTGATCTTTTATCAAGGATAGAAGACCAAACGTTGAATGTACATTTTCTAACAGACTCAAATCTGGGACCAACCTGTCAAGCTTTCTTTCTTTTTTCTTTTTTTTTTTTTTTCTATGAAGATCTCAAAAAGCAGTAATGTATGTTCAAAAACTACAAAACTTTTCTGAAGAATATTGTGTCTGTGATACATCACACGTGGATAACACTAAGCTGAGGCTTTGCAGTGAGTGACTGCAATATGGAGGGCTTTACAAGTGACTTCTCAACCTACGCATTTGTTTATGAAATTCTCTTCTATCAGTATCAAAAATTCAGTTTGTTAACATTGGATTCACCTTCACAACAACAAAACCCAAGGAAGATTTCCTGACTATTTCACCATGTTGCCAACTAATAATGAAGTAGCAAAAAATATTTTCTGGAGTACTGTTTTGTAATTCCCTTATCAGGGCAAGTTGTTGAGATGAATATTGTCTTTCTAGCAGCACTACCAAGCTATATTATAGCTGCACTCCCTGGTGAAATTAACACATTTTTATGGACATCCTCGTGAAAATGTTGCCAGTTAGAATACTTATTCAGATTCCCATCTTTGCTTGTAACAAACAGGTAAACATCCTAAGGATTTTCTCCATCCTTTGAATGACAGAATTCTAGGGTATCAATTTGGATTATGACGAATGCTAACTGTCAGTGGGAAAGGTTGTCATAACCATAATTAATATATACATATATATATAGGGAAAAAACCCTGTGTCAAAGTCTGCTTAGAGGTGATTAAGCTACTCTTTAATAAGCAACAATTTTAAACTTTGTTTCGCTGCTGATGCCTTGCAGCTATGAACAGTGACAAAATAAAAAAGAAAAAAAGAAAAAAATACATTCAAAGCAATACAGAGTAAAGGTTAGAACAAAGAAGACCTAACGAGATATGAACCAACAGAATCTTTGTTTCTTAGCAACTCACAGAAGAAACAAGGGGATTCCTCAAATTTTTTTTCCTATATCAAGGTAGTACAGTTTAGTGCACTTCATACTGTCACAGCACTTTTTTAATACAGGCAGGGAAGAGTTTTAAAGTTTGAATAGTAGCTAAATAATTTTTGATAGGTGTAGTTACATAGAACTTGTAAGTCAGACCCTAAACGCACACTGTATTTGCTCTCTTCTTCATGACATAGCTGTCCTCAGGTGCCAAACTTTTATGGGTTTGTTTTATTTTATTGAAGGATAGCATGAAGTGATGAGTAATGTACTTCAATTCAAAGTTGAGTTGATGTAGCCTTATATAGAAGACAGCCTCAAGGAAGGGAGCCTTGAAATAAGGCTGCTGTATTTTATTTTCAAAACCTTTAGATCTTGTTTCTTCAAAGATAGCAAATATTTTGTAATCAAAATTCGTACCTCCTTTTTCTCCCCCATGTTCAAAATAAATATTTGATCAAACAAGTAAAAGATGAAAGCACATTCACATATTTTAGCAAAGAGCATTTTCTATTCCTTTGGGATGCATGTTTCACTATTATGTGTTGCACCCCAATTTGCTGCTCAACAACATTTAGAAACGAAAAGTAATAGATGATTGAATCCAGACCAGCACCTCACAGAGATACTCTAGTGACTCTAGAGCCAGGCAGTGTTATCCAATTGCAGTCTGGGCATGCTTGTCTTGTCAGGTACAATCATTTATCAGCTTTGCCTACAGCATGAGCAGGCAGGTCACAAAACAGCTCTACACCAGAAGGCAGACCCCCACACTCAGGCATGGCTGAAGGTCCTTGTCCCATTTGCAGTTCTTGCCTCCTCGCACGACTGACCAGCACGGACTCAGCTCTGTGCAGCTGCACAGTTCCCAGACTAGAGCACAGTTTTGCCCTCTTGGTTCACAGTGCTAGCATGTCTCATCACTCCCTAGCTGTCCATGTCTTCAGGAGAAAGCATCTTCTGACACAGGTTACAACCCACATTTAAGGGAAAAGCATGTCCAACCAGTCTGTGATACAAACATTCTTATTAGGGGAGTTTAAACCATTTAAATGTTGTTCGTGGAAGACTTATATGATAATATTTGTCTCCCATCTGTGCAATATTGTTTTAATATAAACAGAATATACTGAGATAATTAATGTGAATTTCAAAGGGATTCTATTACTATCTGTTCTCTTATACTTCAAACTATTGATCCATGTTCTTGCAAGAACATCCTCCACCTTGGTCTTTCCTAGCATTTTAGGTCCCCTGTTTTTTCTTATGGTGGTGTAAAGTTAATATAATTGTATTCCTGCTAAAATCTATGGGTTTCACTACACTGTGAAATAATCAGCAGTGGAAATAAGGATTATACAGACAAACATAAAAACTTTTCCTTAAATATAAAACTAGTAAAAAGGAGTGAAAAATAGAAACTGTCATGCTCAGCATAAATATACCTCTTCTGCTCTCAAACTGCACCATCCTGGCCATAGCTATTGCCCAGAGCTTCCTGACAATGTTCTTGTATACTGTCATGACAATATGGGTATGAGGATGCACCATGTGCCCTGAATGCATGTTTTAAGAGAGTTTTAAGGGTTTTTACAACTCTAATGTTGTGCAACCAAAATTTTAAGCCCTTTTGTTCACTCTCATTTTCAGTGGAGTCACGTATCTTTTGTGTACCTATCAGCCACAGCAGAAATTTTAATTGCACAAGGAACCGTGGATGGACCTGGCTGAGGTAGTACCCTCTTGAAGTCAATCTGTTTTCAATGAAAGATGGGCAACCTTAGGGGCATTTAAAGGAGGCAGAATCCACTTTATTTGTGTAGACTGGAGTGCATCAATGCCATTTCTTATTCTGTGTTTGAATTTCAACAAAAGAAGGAAGGATTTTGTGGAGAAGAAGGCAAAAATGGTGCAATGCCTGTAGTAATAATCCAAACGAGCCCAGTGGGAGATTTGCAAGACTGGAAAGTTTTTTGGGAGAAGCCAATGGGTTTGACATAAGAGAAAAAAAACCATGAATGACAGACATCATGGCTTCATTATGCTGTTTGTAAGCTAGTCTCTGTTTAGGACATTAAGATAGAGTGGCAAGGGTTTTCAGACATAAATGCAAAAGTTACAATCATGAGCACTTTTCAATCTAACTAAACAAGGTGCAAGTTTCAAACCAACTGAATGGTTTGAAAAATGCCTTCCAATTTAGAGCTGCTGCCACAAAAGGAATTAAAAGATTTGAAACTATTGTCATTCTTTACCACAAGGACCTCAAAAAAATCTCTTATTTCTTTTGTGCTTGAGGCCAACCCCAAGGAGTGATGGTGTAATCACCTCTAGATTTGTGCTTTTGAAATAAAGTGAGTCACTCTGGCAGGCCAGTTGGGAATAAGCTTTTGCAATACTGAAGAACTCTATTTTTAAATTGTCTCTGAAGAATAATTGCATAACTTTGAAGATGTGCTTCCTTGTACTTCTATCTGAACATTTGGTGCCTAGACTCATGCAGATACCTTAGACCAGAGATTTTTAGACCACAGTCCACAAACCACTTGTTGATGTTTCATGGGAGCCTGGTTGGTCACAAGGTGCTGGCTTCTTCTATTGATTTCCAGCTACAAAAGTGAGATAGAAACTAAACCGTAATTTTGAAACTGGTATAAGTTCTAAAAGGAAAAAAAAAAAAAAAAAAAGGTTATATTAGTTTGCTTTGATGTTTATTCAGTTGCTGCGTTTGTAAAAGGAAAATTTTTGTTAAAAACTGATAGAATACAGTATCAAAAGAGAGTAAACAGGAAGGCAAATCCATGACTCCTGCTCTGGATGACAGAGAAGTTTCCCTGCAAATGTTTTCTTTAGTGTGCAAGACCAAGCTGAAAGACAATATAGCTGTGGGTGTAAGTTCTGTACAGGAAAGTGTGCAACCTTGTTATTCTGCTAAATACATCATTTATGAGGTGAGAGGATAAAAGATGACAGCAACAGACAGCATGAAAAAGAGTTGGCTCCTTAGGGAAATCAGAGAACTATGCTCAGGACTAGTAATGTGTCCACTAATTTCTTATTGTATTGGAGACCAGTGTCAGGGTTGACCTCCAAAAAAAGACTTTGGAGCTTAAAGTTAGGATTTCAGCAGAATCTAATACCTACACTTTAAACTCAGTTTTAAAACAACTATTTAAATGCCACCTTACCCCAGCATCTATCATAGTATGTCTGTGTATGCTCAGAATAACCTGATCACCACACATCTAAGGATCTTTGTACCTCACTCATGTTAAAACCCATCAAGGATGCAGAAAACACCAGTTCCTAGGTTAGATCCCTGCATATCCCACAAGAGAGTTCACAGACTGCACAGTACAGTTTCCTGACTGGAAAGTGCTCTAATGACTCAGTGTTGGGATACTCTCTGCTCATTTCCCTGAGGCAGCTTCACAGGACAGGAACAAATTCAAGAGTATTGCAGTGGAAAAGGAACAGTGCAACCTGATAAGACATACACTGAATAGAGATCATATATTACCATTCAATATAAAATACTTTAAAAATCTCTGGAGCAGAGACAAGGTATTTTAACCCCAAAGAAGTGCAGGCAACCTTTTGTCTGTGCTACATATTGGCTAAAAAAAAAGTTTAATGCTTCCCTGAAAAGTGTTTTAATGACAGGAGGGAAGGATGTGCCCTTAGATAACTTTCTATCTGCAGAAATCTTGTCTTCCATCTGAAGTTCTCAGACCCCATTCTGGAAAGGAGAGATTGAGTCTTCTTGGATAGGTGAAGGAATCAAACTTGAGGTTACCACTTCTCTGAGACTGCAGAAAAAGGGACTTGTTTCATTTTCCTCCAATCACCTTTTACAAAGGTGACCTGGCCCATCTTTGAAACAAAATGTATAATTATCTCAAAAAATTTGATCCCAGTGAAAAATTAGCATTTTCTGCATATTGCATTTCCTTACTGGCTCAAATAGAGTATTCCTAGATATCTCTTTCCTTGCTGTGCTGCTTTCTTGGGCACTAGCTCTTCTCATAAACTCCACAGAAAAGTGAGATATTTAAAAAAAGGTCCTGACCTCTACACTAGAGCAAAAAACGGATGTATTACACTGAATAATTTTGAGTGCTGAAGTCCTTTGCTGGAACTGCTCCTTAATCTATTGGGATCAATGGAATCATTCCAGATTAATATCCATATAATGATAATCAAAGTTGGATAGTGGCCACTGGAATCTAGATTTTGACTATTTATTCTGCAGAGAATGACAATGACAGGATATTCTTCCTACTCCCTTTTGAATCAAACAGCAGATGGATTTTACTAGGTTCATTCATTTTACTAGGTTTACTAGCTAGGCTTGGTGAATAGGTTCTTCCTACCATTCATCTTTATCAGTCCTACTCTATCTGGTATCCCAATGAGAAAGTCATCCTCTAAATAAATGTGTTAAGGGATGTGACTAAACATGTCCAAAAATACCCAAGACGTCACAGTTTTCTGGCAGTTTAATGAATCTCCAAAAATTAAGTCAATACCCTCCATGAACAAGAAAATCATTCATCTGCTACCCATTTCAGTGTGCACTTCTTTTAGTAAAGACTGAAATTGAATTACCTGAATTCACTTTTTTTGCTGTGGTTCATTATTATACCCTCAGTTCAAATGTCTCCAACTGCCACTTTACAATTTTATACAGTGAAAAGGAAAAAAGAAACAGGCCAGTGAAGCATAAAGGTAAGTAAAAAATTCGTCTGGGTGATGAATTGCTGTATATGGCTGGTTTTATCTCACCTGAGCAATGACAGTATTAACAAACAATAAACATTAAGTCACTCCAATCTGCCAAATGGGAACAAATATACTATGTATATTACATGTACTAATAGGATTATATGGCAGCTGCTGGTGGTATTTGTAATTAGAAATCTATATAGAATATAGATGTTTTAGAGAGATGGTGCCAATTCCAAAAGATTTATGTGGGCTACAAGTGCTTGTAATTATTTTTTTTAATTTGCTAATAACTTATGAAGAACTGGTTTCAAACATTCTGTGACCGTTTGTTCTTTTTTATGTTGTTGCTGCTTATACTATTAAAACATAGAGAATGTAAAGTTATTATTTTGATGTGAAATGAAAATAATTTTTCATAAAATTTAACATTTTTATCAGCTTTGGTTTGCTTTCTATCTGTACAAATGTAATTTATTTTAGCATTGAAGAATACACTTGCTTGTTTCTCAATTGTCTACATCATGTTATAGTTGGTGTTTATGTAGAGTCAGGTACTTTTTGAACAGTATTAAAAAGAATCTGTGATATGACTGAAAACTGGATTTTTATTTTTCTCCAAAACACTTATAGCACAGTGCATTTTTCTACAAAACAGATATGCCTATACACAAACCCTCAAACTATAGCCTTTATCTCTTTTACTTCTCCCTCTCTTTTGCTTTAAGTGATTAACTTTACATTAATGTATATCATAGTTACAAAACATTCTAGAATAGTTTGATCTTTGTATTTTGAAGCACAGGCAATCACATTGATGAGGCATATATACATTTGAGAGAAAATAATAAAATAATCTAGTCTTGAACAATAGGAAACAAAGCTGTTCAACTTGGAATCATATACCAAAATATTATTTTTATGGATGTTGTTAAGAAACTACTTTACTCCTCCAATTGTAGGTTCCCATCTAATCTTGAACTGAAAAAAAAAAAAATCAGAGAAAATTTTTTATATCCTTTAACAATTTTGTTCCTAGAGTTCTGCCTCTGTGACCACTAGGAGTAAATGTTTTATCTCAGGTCTGGCTACACTCTGTTTCCAGCCAATAGATTTTGTTATACCTTCCTTGCTAAATGCTAAAAAATCCCCAAAACAAACTACAAGAACAAAGCCACTACTCGATAAACCCTAACCCATACAAAAAAGCAACTAAAAAAACCCCCACAAAATTAAAACAAAACAAAACAAAACACAAAAAACCAACCAACAAATAAACCAAAAGAGAACACAGCCACCTTCTAGTCTGGAAATCCTCTCCACACCATTCAAAAATCTAGGGTTTGTAATATTCTTAATATTCTTACACAGACTGACATGGAATATTGAATAATTACACTGCATGCAGTGAAATGCAGAGTATGAACTGCAGCTTTATTATACACATTATTTTCTAAACACATCTCTAGAGATGCTGTTGAATCAGTTTACTTGCTGTTGACAAATTAAGGGAAATAATTCATAACACAATGGTAGGTAAAAAACAATGTGAATTTGCATTTTGTCTTTGAACCACCTAGAACTCTACGTCCCAAAGTAAATTCTTTCTCTGTAGAAGTCCACAGAAACTGGTTCAGTGAAATATACTGCTTTAGGTGAAGAATATTTTACCAAAAGACGCATTGCAACTACATTGCAATTTGAGGAGAAATACTTTGAAAATCATGTTTTGTTGCAGAATATTTTTAAAGTAGTGTCTGGAACACTAGATTGAATTTGTTTTGTTTGCAAGAGCAGTTAATTTACACCATGCTCTTGACCACCTCTCAGCTGTATTCTGAGTTTCTGCCATCACTACAGAATGATGACATTTAGAAACTAATAAACTAATAAATCCCATTTCAGATTAAACCACAAAGCAGTGCTTACATTGATTAAAAAGAGAGGGGTGTAATTCCATAATATGCCTTCAGAAGTAGCAGGGCACTTTGTTATGAGAAAAGCCAAAGCTCAATGTCTTAAAAAGTTTGTAGTCTAATTTCCCTGCCTGTCTGGAGCTTTATCTTTCATGTTTGGTCCATAATTGCTATTTGATACCAGAGAAGCTTCACTGCCAGTACTCTCCTCCTCAGATAAACTAATACTGGACTGGGTGCTCCTTTCCTTCTCATGTCCTCCATCTGCTCACAAAAAATTGCAAAAAGGGCTGGAAATATAAGAACTGCACTCCCCCTTTGTGTCTGTTCATGGCTTATTTATTGAATCTGTTTTTCTATTGTAGGAGTTTAAGACCAAATCACAGTGGAGTGCAAAAAGCATCTATTACTGCAAAAGGAATGGATGAGCTTCTTTTACATATACAGGGGCATTTGTGGTGTATTTGCTTTTTTTTTTTTTTTTTTCAGGACAGTAGTTTCAAATCACCATCTGCTTTTATTTCTTTGCTTGTAAGCCAAGTCTTAGAATTTAGTCAATTTTTATACTAAAACAAAGCAATCAGCATGCTCACTATGATTTTGTTTAACAGACATTCAAAACTTGCCTCCACATAACTTACTACATTTAACTTCTTCCCAAAGATCAGCAAATGAAAACCTTCACTGTTAAGGGTTTCCTGGGCTTTCTCATATATGTTGTGAACATATGTGTCATAGAATCATATAATTTTTTATGTTTTAGAAAAGACCTCTAGGATCATCAAGTCCAAATGTTAACCCAGCATTGCCAAGTACACCAGTAAATCTTGTCCCTTTGCCCCACATCCATGTGTATTTTTTAACATTTCCAGGGATGATGATTTTACCACATCCTGAGCAGCCTGTTCCAATACTTGCAATATTTTCACTTGTATATGAGGAGTGAGGCATCAGATTTGTGCTTGTTTGGTGAGGTGAAGAGCAGGCTTAAGGGCTTGTCACAAGACTGGTGTGGTGTGTTACCCACAAGACTGGTGTGGGCTGGTCCTTGGCTCCCAGGAGAGTAATTCCAAGAACCTGGCTCTCCTCTACTGATCACCTTCTGCCTAAGCCACTCCTGAGGTGCTCCAGAGCTTCCATTTCAAACATGTGTGTAAGAACCACGGATGTCATTTGAATCTGAGCTTAAAAATCACTTTAGGCTGATATTGAACTAACTCTGTAGACACATCACTGATGAATCCAGAGAGGAAAATGCCAAGAGGATATGGAATCCTAAAAATCTCAGTCTAAGACTTGGAAGATAAGATTTACTTCCAAGTTGAAGATGAACACTAATGGGGGCCCCGAATTTTAGATGTCAATGTGAAGCTTACAAAAGAAATTCTAAAGAAGCAAAATATGAAAACAAGATGTCCTGTACCTATGTAGAAAGAATAAAAGCAGCATATAGAATATTGAGATAAATTGAGGAAGACAAATAAAGAAAAATACACCAAAACCAAAACTTCAAGACTGTATTAAAAGTGAGACATTACAGGAGGAGTAATCATAAAACTGTGAATTTAGGAAGCAATTAAAAGGCCAATACAACTTTGGAGCCCTACCTGAAAGTAGAGCAGTCAAAAGTGCTAAATATCACACTGGCATAAAGCACACTTTATGGATAGGAAAGTAATAAAGAGCACAAAAGAAATAATGTAAAGATGCTGTTGAGCTCACTGGATTTCCACGCTAGCATCATACCAAAATCCTATCACAGTTATAAACTGTGTGAAATGATTTTATTACCTGATAGGTTGTTTCATCCCATTTCTTCTTCTGAGTCTTTGTTATTTGAAAAGATGCTGAACAGTTGGATATTTGGTAAAGGAAAATCTGAAAGTTAGTGCAGCAGAATTGAAAAAACAAAGACTTTGGTAAGACAAGGCTGGCCAGCACTGGCCATATGTGACTACCAAAAATCAGAGAGTGTTTATCCAAACAGGCTTTACCAAACTTCATCTTAAAGCAATATAACAGTGCTTACAGTTTATCCCATGTGCCTTGCAAACAGCCCTGGGAAGCTTGGTCCATTAGGTCTCAGAGTACCAGGCTTCTTGATTGCACTGCTACTCCAACAGCAAACT
Source organism: Oenanthe melanoleuca (assembly GCF_029582105.1). NCBI lineage: Eukaryota > Metazoa > Chordata > Aves > Passeriformes > Muscicapidae > Oenanthe > Oenanthe melanoleuca. The sequence goes on along the minus strand of NC_079333.1, from coordinate 34,361,014 downwards.
GCATCTGCCCAGGCTAGGGGGAAGCACAATAGCCCAGTTACAGCACAACATTCATGTCTCCAGTGAATTAAAGCTCCCAACCACAAATGAAAATCCACAGCTGAACACAGCTACAGAGAACTCACGTCTGTTGCAAACACCCACAGAAATGAAGGGAACTCACTGGGCAATGACTGCTTGAATTCAGACCAAAAGGTCCACATTTCTTGTGCCATACAGCAAAACTCTGCCTGCAGCTTTGTTAGAACAGTCTGAAGGCCAAAGGAAAGGAAAATATAATATAAAATTGCACAGTAAAGTCCAGCACTGCTGTTATAGATTACATGAAAATATAGGAATTACCTCTGCCTCTATTATACCTCAGTTATCTGATGACAGACCATGGAATTGTGAGTTTTTAATTTCTTCATCATCCTTTCACTACCCCAGTCATACAACAAACACACAGCACAGTAACTGACAGGGGCTGTTCCATCATCTCACACTGCATCAATAGCAGCTGTCTTCCAAACAGATTGGGAGATACAAGCAATGCATCAAGGCTGGCTCAGAGGGAACATGAAGCCAGCTGCAGGAAGGAAAACATGCTTTACCAAACAAGGTGAAAAAGACACTCAGATTACAGCAATGCCAATCCTGAATAATTTCACTGAAAATCCTGGTGATGAGTGTGAATGAGACTTATGAGTCTGTAGCAGATCAGATCTGAGGCTGTGCTCAGGATGACTGGCAGTGTAATTCTTCACAAATTTGCTTGTTCTTAGTACGTTTCCATAGCAAATTTTTTCCAAATAATTTGCATCTTTTGTTCACAAGAATTATTTTTCCCAGCTTCTACATTTGATATTTTCACTGTTTTCTTGGCTTTCATTTACCTCAAAAAAGTTATCCATGAAAATCAGGGTACCTGAATTCCACTGAAAATCCCATTAAACCTTTCACTTGCATTATTTTAATCAAACCTTGGTAATTTTGTGCTAGTACTGCCCGTACTGGTTATTTTTTACTTAATCAAAACCACAGAAAAACAATTCCCAGCTCTAATTAAGCAGATGGGAATTCAGCCACAGAACTACTTAACCAGTGAGTAAGCCTGGATTTCATTGTTAAGCCCTCTCTGTGCTGGAGCTGGTAACAGCCCATGTGCATCAGCAGGGGCACTGTTCCTGGCCAATAACTGCTGAAGGGGGTAATTTTCTGCAGATTGCATGTTCACAAAAATACAGCTCCTGACTAGAGCTGGACCTCCTCCTGACTAAACACACTGCTTTATTCTGTACCAATTACCTTTAATGCAGTTTTCTGGGAGACTAAGTTCACTAGGATAGTCAAAGATTACACCATGCCAGTCAATCTCAGTGGCAGGAAGTGTTCCCATTAATCTTAAATTTACTAGAATAGACTAGATATAAAGCCATGCTCTCTGTTTCAGGTCTTACTTACATTTGAAACATGAAAAGAATCAGAAAAGAACACAAAGTGTTTGACACAACTGGATCAGAAATAAATGATCACTCTCTTGGAAAAATCTTTCTCAATTAAACAGATTTCATGTCTCATCTCTTCTTCTGTCCTGTGGGGAAGAGGGGGAGAGCTCCAATGCAGTATTCAAACCCAGTGTCAAGGATTTTTTGCTGCAGGTGCAGGGACATAAAACTACAGCCACCAGCACAACAGTTAAATTTAATTCTCATCAGGGATGACAGTGTTTTCATTGCAGCTTTCAAGTTGTGGGAGGGTATTAAAAACTTGCTATTAATTCCTAATACCCCTGGCTCACTCATAAACACATACTTCCCTATATTTTATATGATTTTAACTGGGGGTTTTGGTACACAGCTGGTCAAGATGGCATTTTATGTAGCCTTCAGCAAATAACCAGGGATGGTCTTTCTTATAGAACTTTGTGTTTTCCAAAGTTGCCATTTATGCAAACACTGGAATCGACTTCTTTTAATTTATGATTTTTTTATTATTTTTTTTACACTAGAGAGCAGTGAAAATATTCTGTTTGTTCACAGCCCTCTGTTTTCCTGTCTCTCTTGACAACTTCTTACCAGAGCAGACTGGTACCTCTGATGCTGTATTTCCACAGCCAGTCTTCTCACACTGCACAGCACACAACAGGCAAAGGATGTGACCTGAACTCAAACCCCAGGGGTTTTTCCTCCACCCACACATCAAACCAAAAGTCACAGAATAGGTCAAATGTAATTATGGTTTGTGTGACATGGTTTCATTCTTCAAACATTTCAGTTTGTTAGTTGTTGATTCAGACTTGACAGATATCTGATATCTGATATTCAAAGCCACTGTGATATTATCTATAACTACTGAGTTTGGTATTTTCAGTGGCTGATTGTAGATAGTACAGTGGCATGAGTAGATGAATACAAAAAGTGGATTCCTTATGACAAATGGGTAGAGTTTTTAAAAGGACCATTTACTTATTTTAGTAGTATTTTAATACTTTTGTCTCCAAAAACTTCCCTCAGTCATAAAGATGGAAAAGATAATGGGGTTTAGCTCATTTCTTTGCAAGGTAACTTCACCACTAACATCAATACACAGCATTACCAAGTGGTAAAATGCACTCTTTCAAAAATTCTTCCTTGAATTTATACCTCTGTCACAAGTTTAAAGCATGTACATGGTCTTCTACACATGAGCTAAAATAGCATAATTCAGCAAGCTGATTGGTGCATGACAACCCCTCGAAAAGCAGAACAACCAAATTTCTTTCTTTCTAGCATTCCTTTTAACAAGAAAAAAATTATTCTGTAAATACTCAACCTCATGGAAAGTCAAAAAATAGGCTGAACGGGAGGAACCAAGTTCCAAATTATTGTCTGCTAAAAGGAAGAGACTTCTGTTCCACTGTAAGAGACCAAAACATAGGGAAAAAGTATGACTAAAATGTGATCTGTAACTTCTGCCTTTCTAATTCTATTAGCTGTGTTTCTAAAAATGGTTATAACATTTTGAATTGCAAAATCTGAGTAAAGACAAGGCAATGATAGCATTTTATGCAGTGCAGTAAACTGAGGTCAACCCATGGTGGATAATTGAAGGCTGACCCCAAACATGCTGTGAGCCACCCCTCATACCTCTCACTCAGTGGGATTTAGCTAATTATTTCTATGACTTGTAAAGAGACAGCCTTGTTCAGTAATGGGTGAGGATTTAGTGGTCAGCCTAAAAGGTCTGAAACCATCTCATCCATCCTATTTCTTCAGCACAACTCCATTCAGCCTCAGCTCCACAGGCAAAGCTTCTGACCCAGTGCAATAAATATTACAGCTAGAACCTTAGCTCTGTCATATCTACACTTCCTTTTTCAACTGCCACTTGGTTAAGTATTTCCAAAGGAAAAAAAAAAAAAAGGCCTGTAAAGAAAAACATCTTTGCAAAGCTCTTCCTGAGGGTTTTATTTCAGAATAGGGTTATTTAAGTACTCTTTTTCTTCTGTCTAGCACAATCCTACTTCCAAATGTCAAAAATCCCTTTGGTGGAACAAGAATGGTGCTGGCTGTCAGCTCTGTGGATTTTACTGTCTTGTCACATCAGAGATAATCCTATTATTTCTTCCTTGAATTTGCTTCATAAGGATGAAGAAAATGAAAAGCTATAAACCAAGGGATATAAAAATGAAATAAGGCACACAACACAATATAGAGCAGAGAAACTTGCAAATATCAGCAAATTTTCAGGTGATACATTTCCTTCTAACCTGCTCAAGACTTTTTATGTCTTATTACTTATTGGATGATAATTAGCTTCAGCATCTCCTCTGTGTTTCCATCAAACCTCTAAAGAGATACAAGAATGTAAGTTATTTCCCCCAAATGCTTTACCAAGTCTATGCAGAACAAAGAATTTAATTCATCCCAAATTTAAGGCAACACACTTGTCTTCTCTTAACCAAATAAATTAATAACACTTTGACTCTCTTTGGTTCCTTGGAACTAGCTAAAAATTATCACTGAATGTCCTACTAAAGGAGCACATTTTTGCCCATTACACATTTCTAGAGCTGGCAATTTAAACTTTACAAAGGAATACAGCAAAATCTTGTCAAAAAGACTATATCCTGACCAGCAGCTGTTATGTCTCCCTTTCATCCCCTTTTAGCTACTGTGATTGGTTTTATATACTGGAAATACTGGCATTACTATCCCACAGTTGAATAAATACTCCAGTCTCAATACAAACACGTATATGGGTGGTTGAATCCTGGTAGATGTATTGTTTATCCATAGAATCATAGAGGTATTTAGCTTAGAAAAGGAATTTTAAATCATCAATTCCTAACATTAACCCAGGGTTGCCAAGTCCACCACTAAAACACATGTTTAAGTGCCCTGTCCATGTTTCTTGAACACTTCCAGGCACGATGATTCTATCATTTCCCTGTGCAGCCTGAATCTCCCTTTCATGGAAGAAATTTTTCCTAACATACATCTAGACCTCTCCTGGCACAACTTGAGGCCATTTATTTCTTCTTGTCCTATCACTAGTTACTTGTGATAAGAGGCTGACACCCACCTCACAGCAACTTCCTTCCAGGTATTTGTAGAGATCAATAAGGTTGCATCTACCATTATTCATCTATTATTATGTTTACTATTAATGGTCTGGAAATTCAAATCATAAAAATCAAATTTCTAAAAACTTTGTATATTGTCCTTCATTTCTATCATGCTCAAGATTATCCACCTCAGAAGACATTGCTAGTTATTATATGTTTTTCAGAGTGAATTAGTATACTTCTGCCTAGGATGTTGTGCCCCCCTTTTTTTTCCCCTGCATCTATGAAGTTATTACTGGTAAATGTAGACTGCTGTATGAACTGCTGCCCCTTTTCAAGTTGCATCAGCCACACTGAGTTAATGGACCATGTTTCAGCAGAGTGGGTGGGTGGCAAACCACACTGAGCTATTTAACATTCAGGGAGCCTTTTCTTTCCTTCTTGTGTAAAAACTGTTGCTTAAGCCTCTGCAGTGATCAAGAAGCAAGTGCCACTGGAATCTGTTTAGCTTGACTCTGTTACATGGGAAAAAACTTCAGGAAGACCAGTGTAACAAAGATTACTTCACAGTTCTTCCAACAGCTGCTAATGGAGCAGAATGAGGCAAAGAAATCAAACAAAATTTAAAATGAAATTAAAATAAAAAGGACTGCTGAGAAGGAAACCATCCCCACTGAAGAAATCCAAGATATAATGCTGTTCTGTTGACATTTGTTCTCATCCAAAACACTTATCAGGGAGATTCTGAATTGAGTTTGCAACTAGAGGAAATGGCAGAAAGTGCCATTTAATCCGCCAGAACTGTATTGATTTACACCAGCTGGGTAATGGAGGAGGAAGTGAGCTCAATTTTGTTAACAACTCTAGTGAAAGGCAGCTTGGCTTTCGTTTCTTTTAAGCCAGCTTGGCCAGAAAGACCGTAACACGTAAAGAGGAAAGTCAGGAGGAGAAACAGAAAGCTCACTCTGGGGAAGTGGCACATCCTCTGCTGTGAAGCAGAGCTGCATTTAGCACCATGTCCCCTGCTGCTCACAGCACTGAGGTGTTGCTGTGTCTGAGAAAGCTAGAACACCAACCTGGGGACAGGCAGCAGCTCATCACAGGTATCACTGGATCTATCTGTGACCTTAGCAAACAGTTAACCATCAGCTCATGCCATGTCTTTCATCACCACAGCTTATCTGGTATTGAAAGAGCCCTAGGTGGTTTGTATCTAGGACAGATGTAGCTGAACCTCAAGGCAGGTATGGTGGTGATGCTGCCAAGAGCTGCAGACACAAATCAGATCAGCTCCCTAAAATAAGGTGGGGATCTATAACCCATTGCCAGCCACAAACACTGATGTCAAGTAGCTTTGAAAACTGATTTGTGAGCATTTGGGAAGTTTTCTGCCTTTTCTGCATCCACCTGGGTTCATGTGAAAGAGACGCTTCCTCATTTAACAAAACAAGATCCTGAACCTCAGTACTGACCTCCTATCCTTATCACAGCAACAAATACCTTATCAAGAAGCAAACCATTCTCTAACCTACTGCATTTTCAGTTTCAAAAAAAGTCCAAAAACTCTGCACAATACGAACAATCAAAAAATTTCCATCTGAAGATTTATTCATGTCATGGCTTTTGCCTGGAACAGAAATGCATGCATACATCTGTGATAATATGGTATCTCAAATCTTACTACCTCCATCTGCTGTTTTGCATGTGTACTATCACTTTCATCATCAAAGCCTGAAAGAAAAAAAAGTGCTTTGAAAAATAACATGGGTAAGTCCCAGACTTCTAATAATAATGGGTATTAAAACGAACAGATTGAAGGAGCCCCATTTAACTGCCTTTACATCTTTTGATATTTACAGAAGATAAATATCAACATCAAGCAAATTATGGACCCTGTCACAACTCCTGCCACATCAGATACAGAGGCACTGTTTTGTTAGCTTTGGAGAACATCCTGTGATGCATGAAACAAGAAGAACATGCTGATTCACATATATATTTTATTGATGTTATCCCATAGAGACCTGTCAGGAAATTTTCTAGGAGTGTTCAAACACTTTATCTATTGATTATGATAAAATGTTAATTTACAATTTTTTTTCCTGCAGCTATCATGGGCATTGTATGAAAATCATCTTGTTTTGATAACAAAGTATGATAGAGGAGGTTCAAGTCATCCTGAAGATTCAATTCTCACTTTTTTTGTTATTATTATTCCCTGAAATTAATGCTTTCTGTCTAAAAAATGCTCCCTTACATCATGACATTAATACTGTTGTAAAGCAGAAAAACTTGACTGTGTCCATTAAACAAGAAGACATTTATATCAGATTTCTGGTTCTGATTTTTTTTTCCTACCATTAAAAGAGAATGCAATTCTACATTTCAGCTACTAGGCAATTGAAAATTTTCACAACAGTCATCAAAATTATTCAGAGAGAGGAAGGAATCTAGTGAGGAGAGATGTCAGATGGCTATTGCTTATTTTATGCCTTGCTTGTAAAAGAAGACATAACACGTAATTGAAAAAAAACACTGAAAGTCTGTGATCATCCATTGCATAGCATATGCTGTCATAAAATAACTCAGAGGTGTTAGGAGAATCAGCAAAGTAACTGCATGATGGTTTAAATTAAAGGAGTAGAGATGAGGACCATGTTCTCCTGGGTTAAATATGCTTCACTGAGACTATAAATCAAATATAATCAATAGCAAGAAACACCACTGACAGGTTCTCACGAGTCATAGAAGATTAATGTAAGAGAAACAGTTTGGAAAGTCCTCCAGCTTGACACTTTAGAAGGTAGATTTTCATGAACATGGATTTTTTTATGGTTTTAGTTGCTGAAAGTTATGCAAAACCACTTGGGTTTGGCAGGACCAGATATACAAGCAGCAGTCCATCACAGAGATTGCTAACCTCATAAAATTAATTCTGTGACAAAATCAATAGTAAGTGACATGATCAATACTCTGCACAAAAGTACCAGCTTCAGGAAACTTCAAAATCCTAAATCTTCTTGTCTTCATTTCCAAATATGAGTGATCATGTATTTACCTTCATCCAAATTATTAGAAAGATGTTTGGAAAACATTCTGAATTATAAAAACGCCTACATAAGCACTAAACATGTTTAAGAATACAAGCCTGTAATGACTATTATTTCACCATTCTGTTCTTACTACAGGCAACCTGATGTAGCATCCAACATTTTAGGACCACTTAAGATTATCTGATCATGCAATCTAACCTGACTGCTACAGACAACACATTTTTTCTCAGATTTTCTTATACTGGAATTGGGAACTCAGCTGAAGAAAAACTATTGTCACTGTTAAAAAAACTCATCCAATTATCAGAACTTCAGCTATGGTAAAGCAATCGATAGTGCTCAAAAAATGTTACTTTCACAGACTTGAATTATATGTAGGCCTAAAAAACAATCTTAAGGAATAAGATCCTTTCTCATTCTGCAGCTGAGACTGTATTCTAGTCTAATACTGGGAAAGTGAAAATATCTCATAATTTTGGGATTTATCATATTCCACAGGAAGAATAAATCTTAGAATACATTAGAATCAGGTGATAGTCTGGTTTAATTGATTTTTATTTATTTGAGCTGGAAATTTAAACAATGCCAGTATGATTTATATACAGTTGCTAACTCACTGTGGATCTGAGAATACCTCTTCCTGATGCTTTAGTGGACATTTCAGTTAGTAGATATGATCCATGGCTGTTGCTGGATAATTCTGAGAGTCCCTTCAGTCCTCTATGCCTCATTGCACCACTTTGCATGGAGATGGATCATACTATGGAAGGGTCTATTTATTTCTCTCAGAAATAACCCAGACAACTTGGTAAAGAGATTGTTGGGCTTTTGAATTGACTAAGTTGAGTGAATTCTGCAATTAAATCCCATATCTTGAGACTGACTGATGAAAGGTGAAGTAATAAAAGTTGATAGCACTATCAAATATTTTAAAAAATGTCAAAGGTATGCAAGAGACATGGGCCTTGTTTCCAAGGTTGTTTTACTGGGTACTGGGTAATTAGTCTGAAATTTTATTTGTTTTTTGTCAATATGTGCTACAAAAAGTCATGGAATCTCTGAATTATAAAATGGTTTGTGTTGGAAGGGACCCTCAAAATCATCTAGTTCCACCACCTGCTGTGGATAGGGACACCTTTCACTGGAACAGGTCTTAGAGTTCTAAACAATCTAGCCCTGAACATTTTAAGGGATGGGGAATCCACAAATCCCTCACCTCCTGTTTTAGTCTTGCTGAAATCCTGGTCTTCTTCTACCTCTTGGTTAATATTCTGCTTGAGAAAGTTGAAAACTTATCTTCACATAGAAATTGCAGCCTCCACTGCTGCCTGTTTTTTTTTACTTCATCTGCTGTGCATTGCACAGAATTTGGATTTGGTTTTGCTTTGTGTTTTTATTTGATGTCATTCCCAGTGCAAAACTCTCTTTGGCAGCAACAGACTGTCCATCATGTGAAACAGACAACCACAGAACTTGTCTCTGTTTTCTGATCCAACAGATGAGTCAACACTGCCTCCTCACTCCTCTCTGTGTTGCCATTCCAACAGTCACTTTACTATCTGTGCCATCTTCATGTTGTTTTGTGAGTACACAAAACAGGACATTTTGTGCTCATGTTCCCATGTGGTGTTAAGCTGGTTAAATTTAGTGGCAGGTTCTGACTCAGTGCTTCATTATGACGGATGGGTTATGCTGTCCTTGGTGTGCACGCCTTCAGCTTCTTGATGCCAGCTACATTTCTTTTCTCATGGTAAAAATGCTACCAGTAAAAATCCCAGAATTCTGAATTTTCTCTAGGTGAAAGTGTTCCTCATTTACACTGACCACCTCCACAATCAAGATGAGATCACAGAGTTTTCATCCAGATACTCTTGTTCAAAGATTTCCAGAGCAATAGGAAGCTTTCTCATTCAATATACAGCATGGATTTTATCCTGGCTTTTCTTCAGTCACTCCCAATAAGCCCTGCTTTCTTTCATAATGTATAACAGCCCTCCCACCAGTGTGACACACCTGTCCAGTGTTACACTGCTATCATGCTCAGTGTTAAATTCTTCAGGGGCATTGTGACCTCTTTGTGAATCTTAAAGCTTCCATCCAACTGGAAGGAATTATCTCATGAGTGAGCCTAGGGACAGCTTGTGGAGTTTTAACTTTTGTTTGAGCTCTGAATTTGGCCCTTGAGGCACACAGTCTATTAAAATTTTGACCAAACTTACCATGACTTTTTCCCCCTCTTCTCTCACATCAAGATTTTAGTTACACTACTAAACTAGTAACTAACCCAAAAGTTACTGAGTAATAAGCTTTGTTGAAGATGCATTTTTGCACTCGATGGTATTCCTCCATTTCATCCCTTATGAACTGCAAGGCAGTTTTAATGTTTACTGCTCTTCCCTTTTATTTCTTCTACTAACAGCTTCAGGCTGCTTGCATTTTGTATGCCATTTACTTGGCTATATTTTCTCCAATCTAAAATCACCTTTTATCATTTTTGTGGGTTAGTATTATGGCTAACTGCACCATCTATCAGCAAACAAATTGCTCTTTGATATAAAAACAAATCATAAAAAGCAGCATCCTTCTTCAGTGCCAAGAGAACCTTGGGATCTGGCAAGCTTGTTAGAAATAGTTTTCTCACACTGATTAGTGAAGAAAGGAAGTTTTTTTTCTTTTCCTTCCTTCCTTCCTTCCTAGCTGAAGGACAAGAATAAAAGCTAAAAGTTTTGTGAAGTCAAGTAAGGAAAAAATATTTAAATGGCTGGCTAAGAAATACAATTATACTGTATTTCTTGGCTTTAATTAAGAATATAATTGCTATAATGGTCGATAGTGATAGCAATGATTTCCCAGCGACTTTTTCCTAGTTATCCATTAAGAAAAGTTGAGTTTATATATAAGTTGCAGTCCAGATAACAACAAAGCACTCTCATCCCTCAGGGATGACTGCTTCACTGTTTTGAACCTTTTAAAGCTATTATAGCTACCAGTAACTGAGTGTATAATACACTCAGATAATCAGGCATTCAATATCAAGATATACAAAAAGTACTGTGGTGCCAACAGAGTCTTGAAATTGATATCAAAAAGGGACAGTCAAAAATTGGAAGATGACCATAATTATTTACAAGAGTCCACAGAAAAACAGAACTGAATATGAATGAAATGTCTTAGGATAAATACAAAAAACGCCCAATATGACATTTGGCCCATGGTAAAGAGGAACTTAGTGAGTATGTGCTCTCAAGAGTAAGTATGAGTCAAGTGTCCTTCTGCAAAAAAATACCTTTAAATAACTATGGAATTACAAATCCTACTATTATTTAAAATTAAGACAATATAGCTAGTAATTGCAATATCAGAATCAGAAATCACTTCTGCTATGGGGTGGAAGCATGGCTGTGTGCTCTCCCATTCAAACCATGACAAAACATAAACATTCCATGCTTTTGGAAAGTATCTACTGTGGGACAGTAAAGTCCAATATTCGGGAGAGAGGTATCATTAATTTTTATATGGATGACAGATTTCTGCAGCATATAGAAATACATTAGGTATTAGAGCTTCTTTCATCTTTATGTATTGTTGTATTTCAGTCTTAGCTATTCCAGAATAATATATTCCAGATTTGTCATAACCTTATTGCAATGGAGAAATTATCTACAATGTTGACCTATTATAACAGATACTAGATGCAATCTCATGCATTTATGTAGCATTAAAATGGATTTATTCAAATTGGTGAAAACCTTTCTTTACTTGCTGCAAATAAAGAACCATTAACTGTTATATTGACAAAAACTTATAGACTCTTCTGTGCTAATGTATTCCATTCTCAGTCTGCAGTGAGAACATTTTCATAGCATTTCTTCACAGATTAATTGATCTAACTGCAACGAGGGCTCTTATCATTCCTGTGCCAGAGATGAATATTACTGCTAATCATGATGCAATTGGTGCAATTGTGCTTCACTATGAATAGCAGAGGAGAAATCATGTTTATGATGAGGTGGCCCTGAATTTAGTAAACAGAGGAGAAAAGGAGCAGCGGTAAGCCATTGTCATGATTTAATCCCAGCTGGCACTCAGCCCCCACAGCCTCTTGCTCACTCTTCCACCACATCAGAATGGAAGAATAAAAGTAAAAAAAAAAACATGTGGACTGAGATAAAGACAGTTTAATATGGCAATCAGAAGCCATAGGCACAAGCAAAGCAAAACAAGGAAGTCATTCATCTCTTTCCATGGGCAGGGAGGTGTTCAGCCATCCCCAGGAGAGCAGGGACCAATCACATGTACCAAGACTTGGGCAGCCAAATGCCATCACCCTGAACCTCCCCCTTTTTCTTCTCCCCCCAGCTTTGTCTGCTGAGCATGTCATCCCTTGGATCAACTGGGCTGTGCCACCTCCTCGTGTGCCCCACCTCCTTGCTGGTGGGGTGGGATGAGGAGCAGAAAAGGCCTTGACTCTGAGCAGTGATCAACAGCAACTAAAACACCCTTGTATTATTGCACTGCTTCACCACAAACCTAAAACAGCCCCACACCAACTACTATGGAAAAAAATTAACTCCAGCACAGCAGAAAACAGGCAGGTAAGAGTCCAATAGTATAGACAGCATCTCTGTTGATAAAGGCAGTCTGATGTCTCTCTGTCAGCAAAGCAGCATCACCAGGGTGCAGCTTAGACTTTTATTGGCAGCATCCCTGCTGCAGATGCTGTTAGTCAGCTCTGCAGGGAGACACTTTGCTGCTGTTCCTTTGTTCCACTGCACAGGGCTGGACAAATCTAAATGGAGACAATTCTCCATACTGTCTGTCCTAGAGGAAAACTGATCCTCTACAGGATCAGAAGTCCATGCCAGTGGCAGGGATTAATTCTCCAAGACTGATACTTCTTCCCTTTCTCCCTGTTTGCCCTAGCTATGGGTACAGCATTGTGCTTACATCAGTAGAACATTAAGGATATAGGCATGATTACAGCTTTTCTTATGTAAGGGAGAGGATAATTTCACTTATCTTTATAAAAACTATAGGTGTTATTTCATTTGGACTCTGTAGATCAGCAGTGTAAAGAGACAACTACTTCCAAGAGGAAATTCATCCTCTCACCTTAGAAATTTATATTAGGACAGGAAAATTTGTTGTCCAGAGATATCTCATACTCCATTTTTTCATATAATAGGTAAAATATATGACTTGAACTAAAGACTTATCCTTAGGCATTTAAAATCAGGTGAGAAGAATTACTTTTCCTGTCAGTTTTCACTGGGAGGCAAATGTAGCCTTTCTTAAAATCTCACAGTAGCACCAATGGGAATGGAACTGATAAGATATAAATCTGACTGCAATTCCCAAACCACTTAATTGTCAGTTAGAACACTGATTTAGCAGAGGGAAAAGAAATAACTCAGGTGACTGAAGTGACTGCTTCAATGATGAAGAGAACTCTTCAAAGGAGAGAGCAGTGGATGTTTTTCACCTTGAATTCAGCAAGTGTTCCAATCATGTCTCCCACAATATATCTAATGAAGTAAGGACTGCATAAGTAAACAGTGAAGGGGATTGAAAATTGGCTGAATGTTGGACTCAAAGGGTTGTGCTCAGCAGTACAAAGTTCAACTGAAGAACAGTCACCAGTGGTATACCCCAGGGGTCTGTACTCATTTGCATGCTCTATTATCTTAGTTTACCCTGAAGTCTTAGATATAGTAAAATGTTCTTTAAACTGAATATTTATCCAAGTTTTTCTTTCCTTTTCCCTTAAAAAGCTATTTAAAAATCTTCTCCATGGCATCCTGTTCTTAGTCTGAAGAAGTAAAAATAAAAAGTCAGATGAAAAAAGTTTTTTGGGATTCTTGTTATGAGCTGTCTCTACTTTCCTATCTGTACCTTTGTTCTCTGTCTGTCATGGATATCTGCAGCACTAACACAATTGTTCACAGTGTCATTTGACCACATAAGCTCTTCTGGCTCTGGTGCACTTTGGACCTCACATCTCTAGGAAGACAACAGGACTAGATCTCTTACAGAAAGAAGTTATTTTAACACTAATTATCCTCGCTCTCAGTTTGATTTGATAGAGAAAACATTTTATTTTCTATAAATTTCCACTGTCTAAACAGCTTGCTGATACCTTTCCAGAAGCTTATTTCTCTTTGTGTTTACTAGATCTCAGCAGTATATCCAAATCACTCTCTGCTTTTTTGTTACCTGCAAGATCAGAAGTTTGGCTTTAGCTTTTCCAGCTGTCTTTGCTCAGAGCTTGTAGCAACTGCAGCTAGGTGCAGTGGAAGGGAAAAGCTGGGTTTTGTCATTGCCTGCTCAAGGGTCTGAGCTACAGGTGGTTCTTTGACAAAGAAAGAAGCAGTCTGTATTCTTCACAAATAAATTATGTGGGGAGGGGAAAAAAAAAAAAACACAAAAAGTTTTTTGGCTCACTAATAATTTTGTTGAATTAGGTACCACAGAATTTTTTTCCCATAATGCCTAGACTGTTTTGGTTCTTTGAAGTCATTTTACAGAGGAGCTCCAAACATCTGGAGCCTTTTGTTTTTATGACATTTCCTTTTGTGACAGACTTGAAAATAGCTTATCAAGCTTAATGACAATGGGAAAAGTTAAAATATAGTTTTAATGCCTCTTCTGAGATGCTTATGTCTATTTTGTAGCTGTCAAATTCCCTGGGTTAAATTACATCCTTGGATAGGAAATGGCTATCACAAAAGCAATGGGAGTTTGACATGGCCTTCAAGGATCATAAATAGCCCTCAGAGAAAATATAAAGACATTGCTTCTTCTACTGCTTGAATCCACTAATTAGGAAATCAGAACATGATGGAAAAATTTTGATGGCTAGCAGATGCATTTTCTGAGTGGTTATTGCAAGTTTGGTTACTAAAGAAAAAAAAATACAGCAGAGCACTCAATATTTTGCCATGAACTTTAGAAGTCTAATGAAGTGTTACTCTCAATTCTATGTAAATCACCACAAGTGGGGCAAGCATTTTGCCAAAGGTCACCTCTACATATGAAACATTTTGTGTGTGACTTAGATGAAATACAGTTATACATTGATCTCATTGGCACATTGCATTCTCTCCATCTGTCATGTCCACATGTTTTTCACAGTATATTGTAGTTTTTTCAGGATGGTATTGAAGAGGCTGTAATTCCAGCAGACCTGCACACATGAGATTCACTAATTTTAAGTATACCTGGTATAAGACAGTTACTCCAGCTCATTAAATAAAACTGGGGTAGTCTTCCCAGACAACTGGTAACTGAGACACATTAAAATTGAAGCTCATACTGAGCATGAACTTGTCACTAATATGCAGGTGATCTTTTTGCTCTCACATTGAAGTTGCTGAGAACTCTAAGTAAGCACTGAGTACCAGGTCTGCCATAATGAAGTGTGTAAAAGAGATGAGCTTAAGACACTTAGATTAGAAAACTCTGCTACAAAGCTAAAATTCCACCCACATTCAGCAAATATGGCTTTGTGGTTTACAGCTACTGAAGTTTTCTTGCTGTGTGCCTTGGCTCTTCAAAACTGCATAGGTCATCAAGAAATTTAAGACTACATGAAAAAGAGTGATATTTATTTCCTTGAGCTGTCATAGACCAAATAAAATTGTGGAAAATTGTCATTGGTTATCATATTTATGCACGTTTCCTGATGTCTTGACAAGATACCTACCCTTGGATGCGCTTTATTCTAATTCTGCTTTTTCCTTTTAAATTGAGTGTCTATAGAAGCATTATCTGAATGGAAAAATCTAAAAATATTTGTCTGCATTGGAAAGCAAGTGCCTTGTATTTCTTCTTCCCACTGGAATATGTCAGTATCCACATGTGGACTTGACACATCCATGGGCTTGACACATGTGAGATTACTGTGCTTTTGTTAATTCTGTTGGATGGAAGTGATTGCTGCTGATGTTTGTTTTGCTGAAAGGCATAATAGCTGCAAGTTTCCTCAAAAATACCTGTCAAGGGCAGTTGGAACATTTTGAACACCAGTGTCCCAGGCTGGTGCTGTAGTCGTTGATGTGAATTAGGAGCATCTTTACAAGGCTTTATGTCAAGTCTCTGAAACCAATCTACAGAGAAGTAAATCTGGCCTGGGTGTTGGTAACAAAATATGCTGCAGCTGAATATATCATATGTCAAAAGTTGGACCCAATAATGAGTTAGAGTCAATGCTTAGAGTTCAGTCATAGTGGGTCACCTCTTCAAGAGTGAGAAATAAACTTTCTAAGCCAGTAACAGCCCACAGGTCCTGATCCTTCTCCAAAGAGTGCAAGGGCACAGGGAGCCTGTTAAATGTTCAACCTCACAACCTAAATGTTAAATGTTCAACCTACATGCAGAGTGTCGTGGAAAATTAATTCCACCTCTCACCCTGAAGGTGAGGCTGGAATAGCCCTAAAAGTCCTAAATCAGAAGATAGTAAGGTATCACCTTTCAGGAATGAGTGGTGATAAACAAGCACTTCTGTATACAATAGCCTCTTCAACTGATAGTTTGTTTCTGCACATTTGAAACAGGTATATTTATGACCTTTGATGATATTAACTCGTGGAGGAAAACATAGTTGATATTTAAACCTATCAATGTCATTTGCTTTAGCAATAGGATTCTTTTCTTTAAGAAAGAGTAAGATACTGTCCTGGAATAAAGACAGGATAGAAGCACTGTATCTTTATAGGGTTTATCTGTGGTCTTTCATGTTTTCCTCTGTGGTTTTCTCTAGCTCACTCAAGGCCAGACTTAAAACTGAATATTCCAGAGGAAAAAAAAAAAAAAAAAAAGAAAAGAAATTAAATGAACACTATGTAATGAGATAGATTACTGAACGTGTCTAAAGTATTTAATCTCAAACTGAGATCCTTTGTTTTTCAAAATACTTTGTTCTGCATCCAGTGGTTCTCTTAGTGTCCTGAAAGCTTTCCTACTTTGTAGATCAGTCAACTTCCTAGATCCTAGGGACTTGCAAAAGTTATTTGTTGGATCAGAACTGGATGAAGCATGGGAAACTGCTGACTTTACTGAGAAAACAGATCTTGTCAGAACCTTTAGACTTTGAAGAGTAGGTAGAATTAAAAATGAGATCTTTAGTTGACTGGGAGTGTAGTAAATTATTCCTTAGGGACTCAAAATAGAGTCAGTGCCCACTCAGTTCCAGAAAAAAAGGTCAATGATCCCTGATCCCTGGCTACCTCTGCCTCATTGCAATATAAAGTCCACGTGCACCACAGCTGCCCTTAACTTAGCTTACTTAGGTCTTAACTTAGCTGTCTTACTTAGGTCTTAGCTGTCTCACCTCCTCCTTTTATTCAGGCTCACATCTTCACTTCCTTTAGAACTGGCCAAGACCCCTTGTGAGTTCCAACATCTCACACACAGAACTGAGAGTGAGCTCACACAGAAAATTGAAACAGATTTTAACAAGATGGGGTAAGCTGCAAGATGGGGCAGAGGGTTTGGCCCAAGCCACTTGCTTATACATAAAAAAGTCCTTTTGCTCTCTCTTCTCCCCATTTTCCTAAGCTTGTTCTTTTCCAGCCCATCTCCATCTCCCTTTTTCTAGCTCCCTGTTCTCCCAAATAAACAGCCCCAGATGTAACTTTTCTCTCTCAGTTCCATTTTTGCTACCTTTGTACCCAAATTTAGTGTCTATGATGCTGTTATCTCGATCATTTCAGCCACATGAGACACTGTTGAAAGGATTTTCTAGATCTTGCCACCTCTCAGTTCCCAGAGGTGCCCAGTACCTCTCTACAGATGTCAGTAGGGTCTGGCTGCTTCTCACACAATTCCCTTTTAACATCTGTAAAATCTGATTTTTAATCCATTTTTTAAAAATCCTTCATAATGCAACCCATGGTTTTTGCCATCTCCTCTCACTGCTAGTTGTTACAACCCACAGTGTCTCATGTCTGTCCAGCTAAGCCTCAGGCTGGAAGCTAGCCTGCCCACCTTACCAGGACATTTTTACTGAAGAAAAGTTAGTGCTGAGGATTACTTTTCCCACAAAGGTAAGTTAATCTTTAGAAATGAGACAGGGTCTGATGCAAAGTCACGAAGCTGTCTGACATCAGAAGATTAGATTTTATCTGCACTTTGTCCTTTTTAGGAGCAAGATTTAGAAATTACAAAAACACAGGATGGAAACTGGCAAAAAAAGAAACATGAGTGAACAATATGACCACTTAAAATTTGACCTTAAAACTGCTGATTAGGACTTCTCTTGTTCTCTCACTATGTGTCACTTCTCTGTTCCTCCTCCCTCTGAATTGCAGTTGCAGGTCATATGAAGACAGCCCTGAGACACCAATATCAGATAACCAGCACAGCCCCACACTTCAAAGTAAGGAAACTCTATCAACTTTATTTTGTCCTAAAATACTGATAGATAATTTTTTTATCAGTATCAGTTCTGAGTGGTTTCTTTCCACTGCATTGCTAATATCATGAACTGCATATCTTTCCCAAATTAAATTATTTTTTAAAAATTTTAAAATACTCCAGTTGAGCTTTCAGTTTTATTTAGGAGAATTATGATCAAGTGCAATGTTTTTCTGCCTTATCCAGTAGGTTCAATAACCAAGAAATCAGATTTTCAGGGGTGACCTATGCTGCTCATGGTTTGGCAACTCAATTGCTGTACCAACAGTGCATCAGCCACACAGGCTGCTAAAGAGCCTTTGGCCTCCTTCTTCCTTAACTTAAATAACTAGTACTGAGCTAAGGACATTAGAAAGATGTGCCCTAGAAATTCTCCTAGAACAGTCCTTGGAATAGGTCTGATGGGGGGGAAACATCCTGTATCTCTTAGCACCATTTGTAGAGTACAGTGGTAAGCAAAAACTCCTTGATGGAATAATTTGAAAACATCCTAGAAAAAGAAAGACACAGCCCTCTGGGTAATGAACTCTTCATCCATCCCACTCATCTTTAAACTCTTCAGAATAGATCTGAGAAGCTAAACAAGGAGAGTGAAAAAGCAATCTGAAGCACTGGACCTATATGGTGTGCACTGCTGGTTAACTCTCTCCTCCTGGGTTTCCTTTGTGCTATTCCAACTAGATGTGTCCATGAAATATCTGCAACAGAGAAAGCCAAATCCAAACAGTGTGAAGATGAGTTAGTAACAGGTGAATGATTTACCAGTACAGTTTTGTTTATGGACTCTAGGTGATCACAATTTGACAACAGTCATAAAAGAGCTCTGAATTCTAGGATCTGAGTTCCCATCTGATGGTTTCCTCTCCACTGACAAAGGATAGGAATGTACTTTACAAACCTGTATTCCCAAGTATAGGTTCTTTCTCCCACTGTACAAGAAGCCATCCCATATATAGAGTTGAAATATTTTAACTCATTTAATAACTGTGCAGAGTTGGGTGCTAGATGATGAATCCAAAAAGTTGGCACACCTTCATGTGTGTGTTCATGCCTAGTGCTCATTTTTATACATTTCTACAATAAAAAAAGTCATCTCCTGTATACATAACAACTTAAAGCTACAGTCATTGTCTTTTCGTTCTCTGGTCTCTGTTTAAAGATAGAGGGGACACTGATTTTACTGTGAATGGTCTAAAAGGAAGGAGTTTATGTGAATAAGGGGCAATGACCCTATTCAGCCTATCAGTGAGTGCTTTACATAGCAAATGAACACAAAGTTCAAGTAAACCTGTTCTTTGGTTTTATAGTTTGATTTACAGTGTTCTCATGTTCTTTCTTCTTGGGTCATGGCTCTTGGCTCCTGCAGGTTAGTTATTCCCTCATTTTTCATATATTCTCTCATTTAAGCACACAAACTTATAGCTTCCTACAGCCTGGCATCAATCATGTTGTTAGTAATGCACTGGCAAAAACAAACAAACAAACAAACAAACAAACAAACAAAAACACAAAAAAAAAAAAAAAAAAAAAGAAAAAAACAAGCAAAAAAACAAGCAAAACCCACCCACAAACAAACAGAGAACCCCACAGATATCATCTTCCCCTTAGCAAATGGTTGTTAATCAAAACTAAAGGCAGCAAATTCCCCAGAGCAGGAAAGCAAACCCCTGCCAGCAATGCTACATGTGTTTTGTGTTTTGGAATAAGCATAAGAAAGAAGCTGTTCCATCTGAGTGTAAGAGCACAAGGGGCAGTAGAAATCACTTGCAACATTTCTGTGAAAGCATGAAATAAGCACTTTGTGCACATCAGCACTGTTCCAGAGGAAGTGACTGCTGGCTGCAATCCCCAGAACCATGAATCAAGAGATAATCACCCTCCTAAAGTCAGTCACAAGGCATTAAGCTGTGGTTTGAATGCCTCAGCTCAGAGATCTTCTCTGAAATGTGGCTGCTAGCTAGTTTATTGCCTTTGCCTATTTTGAAGTCATTTAAAATTGAGCAGAAATATTTCATGCAATTAAATCCACTAGTCGTATATCTGGAGTCTGTAGGATCATGAATCACTTTTTTTTTTTTTTTTTTTGTGACAAAATCTACAAAACTATCTGAAAAAGGAACACTATCATATTTATTACACTTGTTCTCTGGTTTCAGTTGCCCTTTCTATTTTCCCAGTTCATTACTAAACCCTCATTCTGCAAAGCTACTATAACAAACCTTTGCTCTTTATTTTCTTTTATTTCAAGTGTACCCCTGTTCCTTTCTCTGGTTTCTATTATTACACAGCAACAATCAGCAATGTGCATGAAGCCAGTCATCAAGTTCCAAGAAGCACTTTATTTCCAGCTAAGCTTGTACATATGCCTGAAGCACTGGTGAATGAACAATATTTCTTCATCTTTTATGCTATCACTGTGAGAAGACAGCTGAATGCTGCTTGAAAAACAAATAGGCAACAGGTGAGGAAAATCCATGAACAGTATTGAGCAGAGCTGGCTAGTGGAGATGCCATGAATGTCTGCAGCTTGGCCATTCAGCTCTCACATGAAATGCTTGGTACTGTCTCAGAGAGGCAGAGTAATGGCCTGGGCTCCAGCTGGGTCACCATGCTTTTGATAAATCTTTGTGGAAGGTTTGGCTCTCAAGTAACAAGCAGAGATCACATTCCCCTATCATTTTTCCCAGTTTGGGACCACCTATAAGAACATTTTTAGCTTTTCCCTTGATGAACCAAAATGTTAAAGCACTGCCCAGCTCCACCAATGGTGAATGTGCATGATTATACATGAGTCACACGAGGTCACACGACAAGTTTGTGACAGGAGGAGTAGCCAGACATCCTTCTTCCACTTCCTCCACCCATCCAGATTAGGATGACTTCACCATACATGGAGTTGCCATGGAAGCTGTGCTCTGCTAAACACCTGGCAGGTGTGTGTGTAGCTTGCATTATTGTGAATGTGAATTGGCAGAGTGCTCCAAAGGAGGATGAAATCCCCTGAGGTGTTACTCCAAATTGTTTTACAAAAATTATTCCCTGTGCTACATCATTGCACATTTTATCTTAAAACTAAATCATTTTGTCATTATTGTCTTGGCTGGCAGCTCATTCTTTAGAAAAACCTGTGCTCATTTTGATTTTTTGAAGTAAAACCAGCGACATCTCCAGTACAGAAAGGACATCAACCTGTTGGAGAGAGCGCAGAGGAGGGCCACCAAAATAATTAGAGGAATAGAGAGCACTTCCCAGGAGGAAAAGCTGATAGAATTTGGGCTGTTCAGCCTGGGAAAGAGAAGGATTAGTGGTGACCTAATTGCTGCCTTTCAGTACCTAAAGACATCCCACAGAAGAGATGATGAAGATCTTTTTACAAGAGCATGTAGTGACAGGACAAGGGGAAATGGATTTAAACTGAAAGAGAGTAGGTTTAAATTAGATGTTAGCAAAAAATTCATTACTGTGAGGGTGGTGATGCCCTGGTACAGAGAAGCTGCAGTTACATCACTGGAAGTGTTCAAGGCTGGATTGTATGGAACTCTGAGAAACCTGGTTCAGTGAAACATGTCCCTGTCCATGGCAGGGGGTTGGAACTAGATCATCTTGTAGGTCCCTTCCAATCCAGGCCATTTTGTGATTCTATGAAATCTATTTTAACTGAAAGAATCCTTCACAGGTGTGCCCTGGGATCATGTACCTGGTACCCTAGAAGTCAGCATGGCCCATAACTGTGATCTGGTTCCAGCTCCATCAAATAAACATCCAGTAGCAAATCAGGCACTGGGACCTCCTCAGCAAGGCACATGAACCACAAAACCAGGCAGCCCTCTGAGATGGGATTTTATCAGCAGGGCAGCAACAGGAAACTTCACACTTAATTCTCTGCACCAATACCCATGATGACTTTTGCTTCTGCAATAGGATTTTAAAATCTCACCAGAATGATGTTTCATATTGTCTGTGTAATGGTGAAAGTAAAAAGCATGGGAACATACAGACCAAGAGAGTTTTACTGTACAAGCTCTATTTTAAACTATAAAATAAATTTTAAAACACACATTCTTTGGGTAATCATCCACCATTAACCTTCGTAATAGAAAAAGTGGAATCACTAGAAAGAAAAATAACAATTTAGGGAAGAAGTTAATTATGTGCTTTCATGTACTACTAAAAAGAGTTCAGCTTTTCTAATGTGAATAGCCCAAATTCTTTTTCTAGTGCTTCATTTCTAAGTCCATAGCCTATCAAACACCCTGCCAAAATTCAGTCTGAAAGCCTTTTGTCAAGATTGTATGAAATCATTTCAGAAGTTTTTAACATTGTTTCAGGATTAGTTGGAATTTTTTTTCTGCATGCAAAAAGGAGAAAAGAAAAAGCTTCAGGCTTACTCCTCATAGTGAGATTTTTTTGCTCTGTTTTTATGAGGGATTCCAAGCCTATGTGGTTCCCCCCATACACACTGCAAATGTTAACTTCATGTTAACCTAACAGATTTTGTTCAGCTGCTTCTGACAAGCCAGGAACACAAAAGAAGCAGGTGCTACCAGATGAATTGCTGCCCTTTCAGCAGCAGCTCTCTCCATGACCAGGGAATGGTATTTTAAACCCCATGCACTCTGCTTTGTCCAAGACTTTGGAGCAGAGCTTGGCACTGTGCTCTGTTTTTGTCATACTTGTGCCAGGCTTTCCTTGCAAAGGAGGGAGCAACAGCAGAGCTCAGCCCAGGTCAGGTAAGGAGAGCATCTCTTCAGACAGAGCTATGGGGAATTGTCTGCTCACATGAATAACAGTGTGCTTCTCAAGGGCTGCTCAGCAATGTGCCTGGAAAACTCAGGAATTCAGATTCCAAGTATCATTCAGTACCACTTCAGCATTTTAGTGCTACTCAATATTTCAGGGAGAAAAAAATGCATAGCATTTTTATTGACTGCTTTAGGGAAACAAATCTCTCATATGCACTCCCATATGGAGGGCCATTATGCTGAATGTTAAAACCATGGAAACCTGCTTGAGTTCACATCTATCTGAAAGCTTTTATTCCTGAAGGCTGATGAGCTGCAGGTTTTAATATGCAGTTGGATTATGTGAGCACTCCAGCCACTTTCCTTGATGCTTGTGCCAAGCCTTGTGCCCTGGGTGACCCACCCCTGCCCCTCCAGCCTCAGGCTGAGCCCATGTGCCAGGCTGTGGCTGAGCCAGCCTGTGCTGGGTGTGTGCATCATACATGTCTGTCCTGCCAGCTCAGCTGAAACAGCAACAGTAACCCCAGTGACATTCATCAGAGCCCTAAGTTACCCGATTTTCATTTCTTCTCCCACCTGTTATTTGTCCCAAATGTCTCTTTAGGTAATGAGATATCTGGGCATATCGGTTTGCCTGCAGCATCCAGATTCTGACAAGGTATTAATAATCCATCTTCAAACTTCTTTGAGGGCTATGTCTAAAAACAAAATACTGGTCTTTCTTGTTCTGCCCTTATGGAATTTCCTGTTTTTCTTCATTTTGTGCATGATGAAACCAGTCTGACCTGGACTCTGGTGACTCTGTCCTGAAGAGATGTAGAGAGTTTTTCCATTGGCAGCTTAGGCAGAGGATGCAACCTAATCACCACCCCAAAGCTCAACTGTAAGCTAGTAGCCAGCAAAATTATAGATGACTGATAAAGAAGTTGATCTAGTGTTGATAACACATGTACATGTCTTCTGATTTTGTTTCTTTCATGCTTCCTTAAAAACAAAACTCAGGCCAAACCCAGTGACTGCAAAATAAATGTTGAGGAAATACTGACACAAATGCCATCCTGGAGAACAAAAATAAATATATTGCAAAATTAGTCATGAGAAAGCCCTTAGTTTGCAATATTCATGTTTTTCTAGACAAGTTCTTGCTCAATGAGTATGTGTCCAAGTGGCTAAAAAATTTCCTCATTATTATCTTCCTAAAATGAAGGCTGGGTTTCATGGACCTTAGCTTTTAATGCCAATGGTTAACAAATACTTCCAACTAGATAAGGAGCAATCATAGGATTGTAAAAGTTACCATGACTGCTTAAATATTCTAATACATTGTATACACTACAAACCATATTTTTGGGTACCTATGCTGACCTCCAGTTTGCAGTAGGACTTCCTCTCATTGCGCACTCAGCAGTGAAGGCTCTTTGCAGTCTGTGTTCAGCAGTTCTTCCATGGGCAAGATTGCCTGGAAGAGAGAAGGATCTAAGTGAGAGAGGTAGACAAACTCCAGAGGTAGAGAAACAAGTAGCAAAGCAAGAACGAGCACAAGAGCAATGAACTCTACATTGAAAGAGAAGGCTGATTCCTTTTGCCTTAGTGAAGCAAAGTAGCAATAAAGATCACTTGATGTGGCATTTCATTGGACAAGAGTACCATTTATTTTTTAAAAATGAAGTACACAGCAGATTCACTGCCTTCTGATATAAAAGAGTCTTTGGAGATCCTGAAGCTGAGACTGCACTTTGTCTCTCCTGTGAATGGGAGAGGACAACCTTGTAGCTGAAATATCACCCAAGCTCAGGGTTTGCAAAACTGCTGCATCAATGCTGCGTCACGATGCTTTTGATAAATCCCTGTGGAAGATTTGGCTCTCAAGTAACAGGCAGAGATCACATTCCCCTATCATTTTCCCCAGTTTTGGAGCAGGCTGACAGGATGCATCAGAAAACCTCCAGAGAGCTGTGCTTCAGAGACCAGCTGGACACCTTGCTGGAGAGCAGTGTAGGAAGTTCAGGTGTCTGCTGTTTCCATTCCTAGCACTGGAGAAAGCACTCTCCTGTCCACAGGATGACAACAGCAAAAGAGACCTGATTGCTTTTCCTATCCTCAGGTCATTTCAGGACTGCTCAAAACTCACAAACCTTCCTGCAGTCCCTTTCTGCATTAAGTCTGCCACTGTCCAATGGATATAGGGTAAAGAGACCACTAGAGTTCTAAATTAGGCAGGAATCATATGCTCCCTGCCTTTGTATGGGTTTAAATAGAATGGTTTCATTGCCCCTTACAGCATTGCAGAAAGATAATGGGCAAAGATTTTCCTGTGGTGTCCTCATGAAAACAGAGCCAAAGTCTCTGAAAGGGTGTGTGGTAGGAGAATGGCAGACAATATTCAGACTAGATATTAAGAACAGTTTTTTCCCCACAAGGACAGTCAGGTGGTGGGACAGGGGCCCAGAGTTTCTGAAGACCCTGTCCTTGAAGGTTTTTAAGATTCAACTTCATAAAGCCCTGAGCAACTTGACCTCATTCAGAGATGATTTTGGTTTGGCCAGGTTACTGGGAGTGGAGGTGCCCAAAGCCCTTTTCACCTTAAATCATCCCATGATCCTGCATATTCTGGACATCTTCTTTTCCAATGGAATGGAAGAGAACTCCCCAAGTGCTGTTCATCAAAGCCTGCAATCTCTGTGTCCATACTATGGCTCAGAAAGACAAGGTTCCCTGTGCATGGACATGGTCTCCTGCTCCTGCAGGAACTTGTTGTCAGATTTTCGTCCCCACCTGAAGAATGTTGAGGAAACCATAGTGCTCAAGCAGAAAGCAGAGAAATCTCTGCTAAGATTTGTTTTTTCTGATATATTTGGGAAGGAAGAGAGAATGAGGGGAAGCCAGCTTAGTCCTAGTGATCATAACTCTTAGAAGCAGTGACTTCAGCAGAAGTTAGCAGAAGACAACACAACCTCTCTCCTTGCTTCCTTGCTACAGAAATTCACTCCTCCCGCACACAGCCAGGACTTTGGGCCACGACAGCAAGAGGCATGGATGCATCCTTATGCAAATGAGAATGCAAGTATTGCTCTGAGGTGGTGAATATAAACATGTTTAGCAATCAAGTGCTTCCTTGTATACACGAAATTCCTGAGCAGAGCTTGACTGATCTTCAAAATGATCTTATCCAAAAACTGTGGCATCAAAGCAGTGCAAAACCCAAATAAAGCTTCAAATAGCCATATCTGAAATACACCCTATCAGCCATTATGTTAATTTAAGTGAGAAATTGCACTGTTTGGATGTGAACTAACCATTGCCTTGAATAGGACCATGAGGTAGCCTGGCCATCTTCTGAGGACATTCAGCTTTTCTACTTTGTCTAGAAAAGGTTGGCCCATTCTTATATCTGTGCTGTGCTGATAAATGGCAGACACCTGGTTTAAAAGCAAGATTAGGTAACTGCAATAAGACCATGGGACCAGGGTCAAAAGGGCATCCTTCAGCTGCTGCAGAACTGAGCAGGGTGACTGCAAGCCCTGTGCCTGGGCCAGCCCCTGTGTCCCATGAGCTGGCTTGAGGCTGCTGTTGAGCAGGAGTTCAAGATGGTGACACTTCAGGCAAGTCCCAGAACTCTGGCACAATGAGTATTGGTGCTAATTGGAAGAACTTCTTTGTTGGTACCTCCTGGAAGAGATGTTGATACTGCCTTGAGGAAGTGCTAAATTCTTCTGTGCAGATTTGAGGAGACAAGAGGTTTTCTCTCTTGAACAGAGAAGTGTTACATCAATTCCAAATTATTCCACATAAAGTTAAAATCTGAAAGTGCACTTTCAAGGGACACTCAGCAAGCAAAAGCTGTTTTCATGTTCTGTGAGCAGAGGTTTTCAGCAAAGTTGTGGACTACCTGGAGAAAATGTCTGATTTCTTACTGCTTTGGTGACCAGGAAATCAGAGGGGCATTTTAATGCATACATTGTAAAACCAGAAATGAGGTCTGCCTCATTTCAGCAAGACTTGGTTTCATCAGAACAAAAAACCCTATGCTTTGTTAGACAGTGTCAGTGCTCAGAAAAGGAACCACCACACTTGTGTACTAAAATCAGTCACAGCCTTGGAATCACCATACTGAAATCATCAGTTGGGGTGACTATGAATCAAGTGATATTTGATGCAAGCTTGAAAGATGTCCCAGCTAGGACCTTTCAGAGGTTTCTGTGATGGGAAGTATTTCAGGATTGTGTTAATGTATTCTGCACTTTTAACTTCTCATGGAAGTACCCATGTACTGTAAGGCAGAGTGAAAAGATGGATTTATACTGTCACTCAAACAGATGGGCCAGACTCTGCTTCAGATTGCAGCGTCATGAATCTCTTTATACTTGTGTAAAATGGAAGTCAGATGCAAAGAAAATATACCAGGGTGTGACTCAATGCTTCAGACCTCATTCCTCTTCTCCCATCTCAACACTGTTGCTTTAGAAAATAGGGCAAGTGTAAATAAAGGTAAATTGTCTATGAGATCATCATTGCACATGCCTCCAGAGGCCACTGGGAGTTGCCAGTGTGGGATGCCTTCTGAAAACATCTCTACTGAATGTGGATCAATACAAGAACATCATCACTATGAAAACAATCAGGTCTGTAGAGCTAAAAGCTGGAAAATTACTGATTTTCACATTTACTGAAACCTCCTTTTCCTGTTTCATAATTTTCAAACTTACATGTTATCCAATTTTAAAAATGCATTAATTCATACATTGTTTATAGTGCAACAGTACCTAGGAGTTGTTGGACTCTGTTGGGGGAGGTCCTGTACAAAACAAAATCAAGTGACAACTCCTAACCTTTGTGTTTTGTACCCCCTGTGATTATTCATGCACTGGACAAGATGAGAGGAAAGCTAATGTCTTTGCAAATTATTTGATGGGTGAAGGGATGGGAGTTACGTCTTTGAAATGGGTCTTAATGTCTCTACTGACTGGGCAGCAGGTTTGTTGCAGAGCCCTGACACCCTGGCTCCTGGAACAACCAAGTGGGTCTGCACAAGCCTGAACTTGTGAACTTTGGGGTAAAATAGCAGGTTCAAGAGGGGAATATGTGATAAGCAGTTCAGGAAAGCTGTACCTTCCAAGTACAGGAAAGAGGCAACGTGCAGCCAGGATTTCAGGATAAAGAGAGGCTGCACCTACCCAACCTTGAGAGAGAAAACCCTGCAGATGTGTGCCCCAGAGGATTCTCTCCCTTTATCTAAATAAAGTTGCAGGACTCCTCTGTCTCCTTTTTGGTCATAAACCTCAGGTGTTTGTGGGTTTTCCTGACAAAGACAATAACTAGAGATAAAAGATGTGGAGTACAAACAAAGACATAGTGGGAAACTACCCCTCAGTTTCTCACCCAAAGTGGTATGAAGAAATCCTAAAGTTAATGCAAGCCCTGCAGCTCTGTAATAGGTCTGATATTGCTTCCAATAAAGCAAAAATTGCTTGCAAGAGGGAGCAATATAAGAAAAGTCAAAGCAGAAATGAGAAGTGGAAAACTAGAGTAGCAAGATGAAGAAAAATCCACAAACCAAACCAAATAAACAAAAAAGAAAACAAAATGCACAAGGCAGAAGAGGGGGAAAAAAAGGCAGAGATGGTAGTTTCAAAATTTTTAAGGCTCAGAATGATGCTGTGACAGGTAACTCCAGCTGCTGGAAAAAATTATATGAAAAATCCATAATTTTTGCATTTTTTAAAAAAGGGTGGATTAAAAAAAGGCCAAGGTCTGTCTCAGTGGGGATGGTACATCTGCTTTGTGGTGATTGACACATCTCTGCAGCACTGTGGATAAGTGAGGGTCTGCAGCACTTCCCCTGCTTTTCACATGGTACCAACTTCTACCTCCTGAGCTGGCTCACACCCGACATGATGTGGAAAACAGGCTAAAATTTGGAGACCTGGAGGTGGAAAGATAGAAATTCCTTTTAACTATCTCAGACATAACATATTTGTTGATATTTTAGAAAATAAATTTAGATAATATAGGACCATTTCCTTTTTTTGTAAGAAAAATGAATGAATCTTCACTGAATGGCTTCCTGCAAGTGTATTTGAAGCTAAAAAGTCTCATGTTTAAAGATGAGATAGACTCAAGATAATTAACTGAGTGGCTTTACAGATTAAAAACAGAAGCAGCAGCTTCTGACACTCAATTTATTCTATTAAAACCAACACTAACTCAGTTAGGATTTTCCCTGAAGAGAAAATTTAGTCCCTTTAAAGGAAAAAAAAAAATCAGCTACTGAATAACAGAAATGAACAGCCCTACTCTTATTTTCTTAGTTCAGCAGCATTCAGAAAATAGGCAATTTTAAACCCAGTGGCACAAGTTAATGTGATCCTTTAGGTTCCCAGTTTGGGAAACAGTGGGAACAGAATGAAAGGGGATCTTTCAAAGGATAGTTTGAAACAGGAGCCTAAATTGGGCTATTTGCACTTCATACATTTTATATACTTGCAGAATTGAAAGCCTGGAGATGTGCCTCTGGGTCACTGAGCTCAGACTGGGCTGAGGCAAACAGACTCCCTGTAATCCTCCTAAAACAGGGCACTCCAAGTTTCCTCCCCTTCTTTAGGATAACCCAACAGATTTCAGGTTAGGAACTGCCTTCTGATTTCCAAACTGAATTTTGACCTGGCCAGTATGTGCCCATCTGCTGCTCTGCCAGCAGTCATTTGGCTTCAGATTACACATGCCCTTGTCTCTGGTGTCACCTCCTCCAGTGCAGCCACAGCCAGCAGTGATGTGTCCTGCATTTCCTAATTGCCTGGATGCAAGGAGTAAATGGCAGAGCAGATAATAGACTCCTTTATCCCCTGTAAATGGAGGCAAGCAAAGTGCACTTGCAAAACCTGCAATTTGGATTGAAGTCTGATTGCATCTGCATCTCAAAGAGCTAAGGAACAATCTCAGATAAGCTGCTTTTAAATTTCATATGTAAAACAAGGTGAAAGGGAAAGATTTCAAGACAGATTCTAGGTTTTTTTCTGGCCTGATATCAAAGGAGTTAAAAACAATCAGAAAATGAAGTTAGTGATAAACAGGAAAACAATGACAAAAAGTTTTCTGCCAGACTTCATGTCTGATCAAAAATTGAAAGATTTTGGGCTGTCAGCATTTCAGAAACTGCTACAAACTGACAAGCTCTTGACACACTTTAAAATGCAACAGTTTTATAATCCTCAGGCATCTTGGAGTAACAAGGGAATAAAGAAAAGGAAAGAAAAGAAAACATGCATTGTTTGTTTTCAAAACTCAGTGTGGAAAAGCAATACTAAACACTTGTCAGATGCACAGGGTTCTTTGGTACACACATAGTTTAGCTGGCATTTAACTCTGAAGTCACACCACAAAGTCACACCAGGCAGTTGCACATGTGTATTCACCCCCTGCAGACCTATTTCAAAACTCGACAGGACTTCAGCTGTGTTACAGACAGCAATAATGGCAAGGATGGCTGCTAAGCATTTCTGATTATAAATATCTTTTGTTTTTCACCCTTCCTCAAATGAAATCATACCTGATCCAGCTCTGGAAAGCTTCTCATGGACTACAGGCAGCAAAACATAGCAATAAATAGAGAACAGGGAGCTTTTGAGTGAGAGATTACCGTGTTTCATCTCACTTTAGCAATTGATAGAGAAATGACTTTTGACTGTCTTCAGTTCCCCAGCCACAAAACTGAGCTGGTTTTGCAGTGGGCAGCAGAGCACTTCTCAAGAGCTGGGACATAAACCTCACCTCAAGGGTGCTGTGGATGGATGATCTTTTTGCCTGGAGTAGGAAAACCGTGTGCAAATAAGTGATTTTTAGCAAATTGCTGACTTGCATCTCAGAATAAGAAAACCTGCCAGAAACTGGGAGAAATGGGTTAGATCATGAATTAATTAGTCCTGTTATGGAGGGCAGTTCAAGTCCACTGCTGCTACAGCAGCGAAAAAGATGCTGCTGTTCCCCTTCTGCTCCTGCCTTCCATCATGCTCAGGGATTATCTAGACACAGGCTCAGGGAGTGGTTCAGTGATCTGATGCAATGGAAAAATGCTTTTTTCTTTTTTTTTGTGAGGGCATGCTAATTTCTTTTTGTCTAATCAACTTGCTTGCCTGCAACTGCTCAATCTCTGGCTTTGATGCCACAAAAGCACCTGCTGGGTCTGATGGAAGAGGTAGGAAGAGGCAGAGCAGGACTGTTTTTTGCATTGGCAGCCTGCAATTATACCAGCTAAAGCCAAACATCAAACTGCAAACACACGCCAGGAAAAGGAAATGAGTTACCATTTTAATTATTTGCCTATTTGAAAGTCAACTGGAAAGCCTAAGTATAATGGATTTTCTTATTTTATTTCAACATGATACAGCTGTATTGCTATCAGAATTTCTACTTTTCATGGCTATCCAATTTCCCATCTGATCTACACATTGTAAAATCAACTTATTTAACTTCTCTTATTTTTTTCAGTTCCTAACAGTAGAAATAATAGTATTTTGCTATTGGATGTTAGAAATTAAATTATTTCAGGTTTGCAAAATCCTTTACCCTTTGAAGATTAAAATGCATATATGTTCCAAGCACTCAGACAGCAAATCTGTTTGTTTATGAGATGAGATATTTCTGAAAAATGGTATTTCTTTCAGAGAAGGCAGCTCTGAGAAGGACACTAAAATTTTTTTATCTTCTTCACCTTCTTTCAGTGAACCACAGGGCTGGAGGACTCTCCAAGAAGTCATCACCTATTCAATACCAGCTCATGTCTTCCAATATAGGCATGATCTCCTATGGGATGATGTTTGTGAACTCTCAGCAGTTCACCCACATCTTTCTGTAAGTGACTACTCCAAAATCTTCCAGCTGATGCCTCCTTGATTCCTTGATATTATAATATTCTACACATTTACATACCTGAAGGAAAGAAGATTTTTAAAGTCAAATTTCTCTATATTGAAACTTTTTAAGTTCTTGGCAGTTTTGAACACAACAGGATTTTCATGTTGATTTTAATTAATGACATTTCCTATTATTCTACCCCAGCTGGAACATTATCTAGATATTTCAGTAGTGTCCTAACCAACATGGAACTAACACTGTTATTTTAACAGTCAATACAATAACTAAAATAATAGTTTCCAGGAAGCTTTCAACAAATTTCCTAATTTTTAAATAGGAAAAAAACCCCACCATTTAAATTATAACTTGTTTTTCCAGAAACAAAGGACTTATATTTGTGCACACAAACACATATAAACACAGATTATGCAGAAAGGTGTTCCGTGTATCATCTTTCAGAGAAGGTTGACAGAAAAAATGTCTTCAGTGGACAAAAGCCAGGCAAACTAACAGAAAGGTGATATTTATATTTCACTTATGGAATCAGATTCAGCTATAATTTCCAACTTTGCAGTGTGCTGTGGAAAGAAAAAAAAAAAAAAAAACAAAACAAAAAACAAACAAACAGATTCTGCTGACATCCTTCTACAATTTGGGTGCTTCCACAGCAATTGCAGTGAACAGAATCTCTTTTACCTACATCCAACTATTCCCAGCTCTGTGGTTCAGCACGATGATCTTCCAGGTGGACCAACACTGATTTGGAGATGTGCTAAAGCCCAGCTTGGTGAATTGATCTGCATTTAAGTCATTCTCCTGTTCTTCTTTCTTTCCCTTTTGTTTTGTGTGGTTTCCATTAAGCTGTATCATTTTCCATCACTATGCTGCACTGCAGACAGGTGTATTACAGTACCTCAGAGGAATGATACTCTCAGTCAGAGAACTGATCAGATCATAGGCTCAGTCTTTGCTTAAAACCCACCCCAATGCTATTTACTATTGCTATAAATATTTTTATTTAGATTTTGGATAGTGGCAGCACTTTAAAAGGCAACAATTTGCCTGCTAGAGCCACTGAAGAAAATAATAAAAAAACCACCAAAAGAAAAGGATGAAATATTTGGTTGTTTCTAAAAAGAAAAAGTGAAGAGAATTAACCATAACTCCTTTTGTTTATTAATAATTCCTGCATCAAAATAAATTATGAATTCCCAATAAAACCTTCAAAACCAACTTCATGAAAAAAGTTATTTCCAGACAGCTGCAAACTTCACTTGCTAATTTAGATCCCCTAGACAAAGTGCTGTACATCAAGCTGTACATACCCATCATGCTCATTCTGTTCACAAAATTAACTCACATAATTGCCAGAAACTGCTTGAATTGTTCTGTAGAGCAAGTGTCTCCTCTTAAAAAGCCCTAAGTTTATAGTTGCAACAAAGGAATACATATTATCTACTTGCCTCCTAGAAGCAGCCAGAAACAGTTTCACTGCGAAGTAAACAGGATGCGTTCAATCATGCACATAGAGTGCTAAATTGGCATAAGCACTCTGAAGTAAAACAAAATGCTCAAATTTTATAGTGGCATAATGACCATGTCTGAATTAATGCTCTGAAAAATAAGTCTTTGACTACAGCTCTTCACTTTCTAAACGCACATCAGTAGGATGCTGCTCTTGCAAAGCCACCTGCAGAACAGCACCTACTGTCTCAGTAACGAGTTTCAGAGCCTACACAGGACCATGCAAACGCTCATATTCTCACACCTTTCCAAAATAAGGAAAGGAAAAGGCAGTCCTCAGTTCTGTTTAGTCTCTGAATTATTTTTAAATTACTCCCAATATACTGTGCTAATAGCTTCATCAGAGGTAGGGATGATGACACACCAATGAAAGTGCAGCTGGGTTTGTAAGGAGAAATCATTTTTTTGTTAGACAGATAGTACTGAAATAAATGAGTAGCTCTTGTGAGCAAGGATCCTTTTTCTTTAATTTTGTTCACTCTAAAATCAGCTTCCTGTGAACCACTCCAGGCATGTAAACTTTGTGTTCTCCCCTGTACAGTCGATGGCTGATTATCATCCAGGTCATGGTTAGCTCCCAGACTGGGGAACTGACTTGACTGAATAACAACCAAGCCTGAGATTTTTGCTCCCAGTATTCTCTTCTACCCATTCATTTCCCACAGCACTTCACTGTACAGTCACATACCACCTCCACTTGTACAGACAGTGATAAGTCAAAGTGGCCAGGATTGCTTCTAGAAATAAAAGGTTTATTTGACATTATTTGCCAAAATTCTGTCCACAAGAATTCAGCATGTGGTGAGTCCATCCTCTCACATGTTGACACTGAAGGAAAATCTGCCATTTTCCCCATGCAATTCCTGCTGATTGCTGTGAGCAAGGAGCCCTGGATCCTTTGCTGAGCTGATTCAACTCTAATCCAGCAGAAAGCTATTCACCTTTTCAAGGAAAGATTTGCATTGCATACTGTTGAGGAGTTCCCACCACCCTGTGACAATTACCTTACAAATAAGACTATCAGGAGGTTAGTAGACCAACCACTCCCCTTGGGGACAATATCACACTGACTTGGTTACTCATTGTCTGAATCTCCTCAGTCTCAGGAGCTTTGTAAAACACTGATAAAACACAGTTTTAGGGAGGTCTTTTAAGTGATAAAATTTTGGCTTCAAGGAAGCAGTAACCAAGTGACAAACAAAGAACAAGTCTGCCACCAAACACAGATGTCCCATCTGATGTGTCTCACACACTAATTTAAGGCTGCATTTCACTGACAAATCCAGGTATGTCCATGTTTTTGAGCCAGGAAGACTTTTTTTCCCATTGAAGTAATCAGTTTAGAATTGCTAATGGAGACAAGGCACAGGGTGAAATATACAGGTGAAATAAGTTACAGCTGAGGAGTAGAACTGGAGTGAACTCAATAGGTCAGACTGAACCATATCTGTCTGGTCACAAGGACCATGGAACAACCTCATTATGTAAAATACATCTCTATTTCTATAATCTATTGTTACTCTAAGGCAATTACAGAGAAACCCATACAGTTTTGTGCAATGACAGCCTGCAGTGGCTACAATTTGAAACTGAAAATTGAGACTCAAAGCACAGCAGAGTGCAGAGGCAGGATCATCCAACCAGTGTCATGGGGATGAGATAGAGATACCACAGACCTTTTCTGCTCCTGCACATGAAACCAGAAGAACAGTAACACAAGCTTTTTTTCCTAAGGTCATTGGGAACTTTTGGGCTGATCTCTGACAATGTGAAGCCAGAAGAAAAAAAGAAGGGAGACAGGATGATATAGTCTCACCTGTTTAGAGAGGTTGGATCAGGAACAGTAAGGTGTATGCACTTGTATGGCATGACCAGCAAGATGTCCAACTTGTATGTCATGTCCAGCTACTCTTGCAAAAAACTAACCTAGAACTATCTTTTTAACACCATAACACTAATGGAAAACAGAATCTTAGTGAATAGAAGCAGCATTTATTTTCTTGTCTGAAACACAGAAGGGATTCTGCTTTTCCAATTAAGTCAGTGCTTTAGAATCCTCAAAATACTGTTTTAAACAAGTGGTTTTATCTCTTTGTTGGATGAGTAAAAGCATCTATTAGCTGGTTGCTCGAAGAATCAGCAGCAAAATGTCAAATTAATCCTTCCCCAAAAGGCTGAGAAGATGACATAAAAAGAAAGTGATGGTGGCAAAATAATAAGTTACTTAAAACAGTTTAAATTTACTGATTCAATTCCTAATATCCTGCTTTAAATCAATACAAAAATAAATTGGGACACTTACAGTTTAAACCTAGTTTAGTTCATGAGTTATTTAAAGCTACACTTCTGAAATCTGTGATGAGCATCTACTTGTAGATTTATACCAGTTTAACAACATTTATTTTAAATTTATCTCCATAGCCAAGCTAGTGCATCATTTTCATAGCCCAAATTTTCATACTATATGCATTTATTGTTCCCCGGAGAAAGGTTATTTTTTATATAACGCTTCTTAAAATGAGGGTATATTTACTCATTAGCAAGTCTTTTAGCCTTCTTGATTGCACATATATCTTTGGGAATGTGAAAGCAGGCACATTTTGCTTGTGGAGAGACAGGAAAAAGAGCCTCTTGCCTGCACACCCAGGGTCTCATGGTCCAGTGGAGACATCTCCATCCCCAACAGAACCCGTGCCCTGCAAACATTCTGCTTCTCGGACACCCAGGACTTTGCAGGCCACCGAGGCTCCCACTTTCAGGGTGGGTTTTCTGGGCTTTTAGTACAGGGGTCTCAGAGGTGCCGCAGGGTTTTGGGGTTACATCCCCAGCAGGGTTCATGCCGCCTGGCCGTGACGCGAGGCTGCTGCGGGAACTCTGAGCCACTTTGTGCTGCTAAACCCATGGCGGGCAGAGGCCTCGTCCTCCAGAGCAGAGACGGGGCCTGCAGGGACAGGGGAACAAGCCCTGCAGGCGGCTGCCCGAGGCTTGGGGCCGGGCAGGACGGTGCCCTTTGGGGAGGTGGGTGGATCTGGGGGAGAGGCTGCCCTTAGTGGGGGAGGCTGCCCTTTGGCGAGCCGCTCCGCAGAAGAGGGCGACCTTGGGGAAGGGCACGGCGCGGGGCGGAGGCGCGGCGGGGCGGGCCCGGCCCGGGGGCGGGGAGGCGGCGGCGGCCGGGCGCGGCGCAGCGGAGCGGCGGCGGGCGCTGCGATGGCGGGCTGGGCGCTGCGGGGCTTGGCGCTGGCGCTGCTGGCGGCGCTGCCCGCCGCCGTGCTGGGCGACACGCCGGCAAACTGCTCCTTCGCCGACCTGCTGGGCGCCTGGGAGCTCCGCGTCTGGCGGGCCGGCGGCCGCCACGGCAACTGCTCGCAGGCGGGTGAGAGCGCGGCGGGCCCGGCCGGCGCCCTCCGTGAGGGGCCGCGGGCGGGCGGGCGAGGGGCGCTCCGGGAGCGGGGCCGCGCCGTGCCCGGAGCCCGGGCCGCACGGGCGGCGGGGAGGCGGCTGCCTGCCTGCTGTGGTTCCGCCTTAGCGTGCGGTTCTGTTTCTCTTTTGTTCGCTCCGATCCGGACTTGGCTAGGCCTCTCCGTGGGCCATGCCGGCTCACTGCCCCTCTCTCACAGGTGCCTTCCTGCGAGGCTGCCGGAGCTGGCTGACAGCATCCAGACAGAGGGAAGTATCACTTCCCTCCGGCGGCTAGTAGTAGTGTAAAATAGGAGTTACTGTTTAATGATCGTATGTCAGCCTCATTTTTAAAAATAGTAGGTGCTTTGCATTTCTCCGTGTCACCTGCTTTTTGATCAAAGGAGACAAGTGGCAGTGCCAGCAGTGGAGGTGAGGTGCGTGGTAGGGTTGGAGCGCTGGTGTGAAGGAGTGTAGGATGAGTGATGCCTCTTCCCACATCTTGTAGAGGAAGAGTTGTCATTGCAGACACAGTGCCTGAGTGACACAGCACCCAGGACCTTTGTAGCTCTAGAGTAAGTTGAGTTTAAATAAGCTGGTGTTTCCCAGCCACAGATGTTCAGTGCTGCTGCTAATAAAACGTGCAGATACTGTCTAGCAGTGGAAAAAATGAGTATGTAGACCCACTAACAGGTAAGTGGTGGTCCTGAAGTGTCACAATGCCCTTTTACAGAAGACTGTATTCAGCTGGTATATTTTAGCATCCTCAGGAATAAAATAGATGTTACAACATTCTTTATACATTTTCTTATATTATTTTTGTCTCTTCCATACAGTGATCATGCCATAATGTTTTTTTCTTTCTTTTAGGGCCTGTGGAGAAAACGGTGGTTATCAATCTTCAGAAGCTAGATGTGGCTCAGGATAGTCTGGGCAACTATGGTTTCTTCACTTTGATTTACAATCAAGGCTTTGAAATTGTGATAAATGACTACAAGTGGTTTGCATTTTTTAAGGTGAGTTAACCTGGTGTGTTCTATACCTCTGGCTGTTGCCAAAATGGTCTGTAGTTGGGCTTCTCTTCAGTCCCTGAGTGCCACAGTGAGTCACTTGATGATCTTTGGCTCTAAGGTTTGCCTGGATTACCAGATAAAGGATTTCTTCTTTTCTTTTTTTGAGAACATAAGGAAATAGTGAGCACTGGTTGGGTAGGGAGCAGAGAGAGGGAAGAGGTATTTCACACTGGCCATTACCTGAAAAAAATCCAGATGCTTATACTTTCTGTTCTGAGCATGATTAAATTGAAGGCCTTTATGAAACTGACTTTCCTGGTAGCCTGGAATTTTATTTTTTTTTTTTGACTCTGTGGACCCAACTCAAATAGCAAATACCATTGGTTTTATCTTTCTTTACAATGTTGTCAAATGCATTGAAACTTTAGAGCCGTCTCTCCTCCTTGATGGAGGATTTCTGGGATCTATAAATTTTATTTCAGAATTCTACTCTAATATCTAAGGAACCTTTCTGCTGCCTCTAATTATTCCTTTAGAGTAATACTGTTCTCTCTAGTCCCTGTTAATGCCTTCAGGTCAAGCTGAAAACAGTGATGGTAGGCAGGGGTTAGACAGGAGAAAAGACTCTTGTTAGGAGCACTCTGCTGCTCTCCTGGTGAGTGGCATGGTGAATCTGAAGGGTGGTTTGAAGTAAGTAATCTCAGCAGGATGGCTTTACTACCTGGGAGACAGATGCTTTGTGTGACAGGGCTTCTCAGCTGGTGAGTGCAGCCCTGACTAGGAGCAATGAATGTTGTTTTGGTTGGTTCAAAAAGCACAATCACAAGATTGTGACACAAACACATGTCTGACTTGAGATGAGTCAATAGTAAACATCCAGGCCTTGTCCAAGTATAAAATTTCTGAACTTTGGCTAGTACTAAGGAGGGTGAAGAAATAATCTTCACTCTGAATTGTCTTTCTGGGAGCCACGGTAGATGGTTTATTTTACAGCAGCTGTTTTAAAGTCAGTGTTTTCAGGTGTTAACAAAGTCAAGTGATCTATTCTTTCAGGTGAGCTGTAATCCTTTCTGGATAGAAATTACATGGAAGGCTCCAGTTTAACTGCAACCTTAGAGCTTCCATCAGTGCTGATTTAGGCTCATGTAAGGGAAAGGACTTTATAGAGTAGCACAACTACTGGGAAAGTTATTTACATGCTCATTGTAAGTTAACCCCAGTAAGCAGCAAAGCACCACTGAGCCATCAGTGCATTAAGGGAGTGAATTGGAAGGATGGAAGCGCAAAAACTTGTAGGCTGAGATAAAGGTACTTTAATAGGTAACACAAAAGCTGTGTGTGTCTGCAAGCAAAGCAAAATGAGGAATTCATTCACTACTTGCCACCAGGATAGCTTGCCACCATAATGAGCAAGTGTTCAGCAATACCCAGGAAAGCAGGTCTTCATCGTGCACAGCTGTTTATGTAAGAAATGCCATGATTCTGAATGTCCCTCTTTTCTCCTTTCCCCAGCTTTTATATCTATGCATGATATTGTTTGGCATGGAATATCTCTCTGGTTAGTTGGGGTCAGCTTTCCCAGCTGTGTTCCCTCCCAGTTTCTTATGCACCCCCAGCCTATTTGTTGTCAGAGCTGTCCGAGGAGCAGATGAGGCATTGGTGCTGTGTTAGCACTGCTGAGCTAAATTAAAACATCCCTGCATGAACAACACTTTTTTCTTCACAAATCTGAAATGTGGCATTATATGCCCCACTATAAATAAAATGAACTGTCAAGGTCTAGTGCACTCTTATAACTGGAATTTTTTTAAATAAGAATGCAATTTTTTAAACAAGACAGGGTCTTGTACTTGAGCAAAAGCAAAGTATGAGTGAGAAACACCTGATTGACATTCGCATCTGGATAAGAAAGATAGTGAAATTATATTGCTGTAATATGCACTCCTCATAGGTTTGGTGATACAGTGAAAACTGCACAGACACTGAGGGGTAATCTAACTGAACAGAATTACTCTGAAACTTCTCAGGCAGGGACACCTCTGTGAGCTCACCTGCAGTAGGAGGACCTGCCTCAAGTGGCAGGGATTGCTGCCTCCATGAGGACAGCAGAGCACTGTATGCTGCAATGTTGGCCAGAAACTCAGTTTTGAGGTGTCATCTCTGATGGAGAATTCAGCAGTTGTTGTTGAACTCATCTGAGCAGAATACAGCAGACTTTGGGCTGATATTCTACACTGAAGTACAGAGTTGCTTTACAATCCAATATGCTGGGCAGTAAAAGAGTTGGTGATTATCAAACAAATTCCTGAATGTGATGAATTTAATCATAGAAACAGTGTGGCCTGCTCTGGGATATAAATGGATCTGTTAATTTCCATCATGAAGACAGCTGAAGGCTGCTTCTGTCCATACCTTGTGAAATACCTCCCCAGAAGATGAACACTAAGTCAAGTGACTCATAAGCACTAATGTCATGTATTGCACTGATTTCATGTATGGCATTGAGTTGCAAAAGTACTCTTAAAACAACATACCAAAACTGTTACAGAATAATTTAAGCTGAAAGGAGCTTCTGATGGTCACCTGATTCATCTTGCTGCTCTAAACAAAGTAAGTCAAATATACATCTGAGCAGTCGCAATACACAATAGCTTGTGTTTTATGGTCATGAATGTGTCTTAGCCCTCTGTAAGCTAATGGATTAATTCTTAGTTTTGAAGTTGGCTTCAGTGTTAAGAAATAGCAAGCTTGTTTGGGTCATTGTTCAGTAATGGGGAATTCATCAGCAAGACGTATTTAAATTAAAGACTTCTTTCCTTAAACACCATAGGGAGGATTAGAGCCCAGTTCAGTTGCCCTCTCTAATATTTTTGCTGCTGTAAAAGAGCAACAGATTACCAAGAAGCAAGTCTATTGCTAAGAATCATGAGGAAATACCACAGCACTTACTAAATGCAGTTTTTGCTGCAGACAACTACTTGCTGTTATTGGGCAACAACATGCAATGTGTCTCTCTGCAAAACTCCCAATTTCACAACAGTCAGTGGGCACTTG
Source organism: Oenanthe melanoleuca (assembly GCF_029582105.1). NCBI lineage: Eukaryota > Metazoa > Chordata > Aves > Passeriformes > Muscicapidae > Oenanthe > Oenanthe melanoleuca. The sequence continues at coordinate 34,320,441 of NC_079333.1, read as the reverse complement.
AATGGAGGAAGTGGTTCCTTACATGCTGCTTGACCTTGTGACATATTTAACTGTGCATGTCTGTTTACTTTTAATCCAGAAAGCATTGCATTACATATGAAATAGAAATACAACAAGTCAGAGATTGAGCAGAGGGAGGATTTGCCAGGTACAATGAGCAGCAGTATTTAAGCCAATACAATACTTTGTGAGTTTCAGGCAAAGAAGTGCCACTTCTGCTAATTGAACCTGCAGTGTATTTTTTCCTAGTGTTAAAGAATTAAGCTGTTAATTACTGACAGGAATGCTGTGGTCTTGTCTAAGTGGTGGCTTTATCAGGGCTACTGTACTGTGTAGATATGGACACAGCCTGTTTGGCTATGCATGTTTCAATGAGTTTTTAATAGCTTTTTGTTCCTGTGGCTTACTAAACAGACACCTACTGAAGTATTTGTAGAGTTTCATTGCCTTTACATGGTACTTGTTCTTTCACTTGAGGCCTGTGGGGAAATAACTTTATACATCAGAGGAGTGGATTAGATGAGCTTATCAATTTTATTTTGTCCTCAGTTTACTTTAGTATCTGAATTAAAGATGCTCTAACAGTGGTTTTTTCTAACTATTGTTGTACATAGAATTAAAGTTTTCCAAATTAAATGCAGCATCCTACTGCATTCTTGCATTCTGCTTCTAGCACAAAATAACTTATTTAATGTGTGCTTCTGAAACATCCCTGTATGAACTTGGATGTGAAGTTAGTGTACTTGGCAGAAGCTTGATCACATGCTTCTGCTGGATGATACAAGGATTCTTTAGGGTTATGCAATATATAAAGCTTTAAAGATTTTTTTTTTTTTTTACCCCAAGGAATGGCAAAAGAAGTAGGAGCAGCATAACATAAAAAGCTAGAGTAAGGCTGAAAGAAAAGTTGAGGAAACTTGTTTCAATTACTTGATGTCTTTGAGGTATTTATTTATTGTTAAGACTACTACTTTGCAATGAGACAGTCTCATGAGTTTCTCACTGTTTGTCCCTTAAGCGAAGTGATTCTACATCTGACTCCTGAGATGTTCTTTAGCAAATACCAGAAGTCTGGCACTTTTTCATATTGAAACGTTACACTACTTCAGCAAAAAAAAGAGATAGATTTTAGAATACTTCACCACTCAAGTTACTAATCTTTTCCAAACTGACTTGGTGACATCTTTGTCATATCTTTTTCTCTCTTCCCCAATGCTCCCAAATTTGGTTAAAATCAAGGACTGCTGTTCTGAAACAAGTAGCCTAGATAAGTAACAGCAGTTAATGTTTATGTTTTCAGGATACGGAAAAAAACCTCCATTTTATTTCATGCTGCTAAAGTAGAAGTGCTAGAGTTGCTAATGTTATTTAATCATCCTGCAAATTGATTGAAAGTCAGCTTTTAACCTGTCTACTTTGGGATTGCTTAACTGGCAGTAAGCAACTGCTGCTTTCCTAAAGTGTAAATCTGAAAGCACAAAACTCAGAATTGCAGAATGTTTCCTAGAGTAGAGAAAATCCACCTGGAGTTGATATTTGCTTGCATTTTGCATTGGGTAGCAAGATGCAGTAGTTTGTTCTGGTAACACCATCTACTGTATCTTTGTGTAGTAGGGTATCTGCAAGTCTGCAGCTCTGTTCTCATTCAATGTGTAAAATGCATAGGTACACTTGTAAATTTGAGAGATAAGGCTTTCCTCTAGGTTTAATGTGTAGGGTAGTCCTACCTCTTGGAATTCAAGTTGGCTTATTGCCCAGGCATTGCTTAAGTTGAGAACATTAGATTTTAAAGAGGTTAGGATGGCTGCCTCTCTTTGTGACACTGCTGAATTCCTGTTAAAATGCTATGACTAATAAGGTCTCCATCCTTTCTTGCTTTCCTCTTGCTGAGATTAAAGATTTTTAAAAAGCTTTAAGCAATTATGGTTTTTACTAGGACTAGAGTTGAACATGCAGTTAGATTATGTCATGATGACCAGCACAGGAAAGAATTTATTAAAAGTGTACTTCACTGAAAAGCTTACCTGGTTTCAGATACCTAACAGCAAGCTTTGAATTTAGCTATGTGAAGTCTTTTAAGATTAATGTTGGCATAGCTTGGCTAAATTTTGGCACTAGGCAAAACCATGTGAGTTTTCAGGATTGAGAAAAATATGCATTTGAAATAGAATTAAATTTTACTGTTTTCAAAGCTCAGAATTGGAGCTATGAGTATAGTTTGGGTGCCTTTCTAAAGGTGTTATCCTAGATTGGTCAGGTCACTGGATGGAATTAATGCTGCAGGTGTGAGCATTGGCTGATGAAATTATCATGTGCCACAGCTGCAGTGGTCTTAACTTAAAAATGAAAACCATCTTTAAAGTCTGCAGAGAAATGTGTGCAAGCAGTTGTCCAGCAGTTGCTGGTGATCACAGCTGTATGGCTGTTATCCTCCATGAAGGATGCTGTTCTGGGGTGGGCTCTGGATGTTTTGGGTACTGTGCTGGCAGCTTCTGTTGTCTGACATTGTAATTCACATCCACCTGAGTCAGCTGTTGCTTGTGCAATGGTGCCATATCCCTGCCATATGACTGGCTGTTAGTTGGGCAGATGTACTCATAGCTGGTCCTCTAAAGCTGGTACAGTCAAATTTCCTAGATCTCTTCTGTTAGTCCTTCACTAGTAGAAATAAGAAATGCTGCATTTCTTAGCAAAGCTGTTTTAGCAATGAATTTATGGTGTACCTTCTGGTAAGCAGTTTGTCTGCTGCTTCTCTGCATCAGTGGCTCTCAATTAAAAGTCACAGGGGAGGAAAGCAAATTGTGACCTTATGTAAGTATATTTTAATTTCCTAGATACATTAGTTTTTGGAGTAGAAATTCCCTTTATCCAAATATTACTCATGTGTTATAGTCTCAAAGTCTGCATGTCCACTTTTCAAAGTTATTTCAGTAGTAGCTTAGTCTGGCACTCTACACAAAGGTAGCTACAGAGGACTTGAATTGTCTAATTTTAGGCCTCTATGCAGACTGTCTGAAATTGGCTTTTTTGTCTTTTTTATAATGAAGCATTGCTACTGTCTGTCCCTTCACCTCCTTTCTAGTTTTGTTGATACATGTGAACTGAAAGAAATTGCAAGAAATTTGCTATGTTCACTTTTCCAAAAGATAAGTTACACAGATGGTGTGAATGCTATTTTGGTTATCTCTTTATGTCTTTAAAAAAGCAATTAATTTTATATCTGGAAAGGGAGAGAGATTTCTAGGAGAAAAATATATTTTTGGTTGTTTTAATTTTCTAGTTAGCAGATAACTCATTGCCTTTTTTTTTTTTCCCCATGAAGATAAGCCCCAAATCTGTGTTGCTTTTTTTAATTCAGAGTAACACTATGCAAGGCAGGATTGTTGCAGGAAGCAGGCCTGCTCCTCTGATAATCTTCAGGTATTCAGATTGAAAGCCTATGCTTATTGAGAGTGGCTGTACTGTTTTAATCTGTGGCAGCTTTTAGATAGGAAGGACCAGGTGTTAATTTCTACAGTCAGAAAAGTGATCTCACAGTAAATTAGTTGTAAAGTCACTACCTTTTGCTTTTGGAAGTGTCTGGATTTCTAGTTCTGCTGTTGTGAAGAGGGTATTTCTCAAAAGTCATTTCTGGACCTTGCCCTTGGTATTTAGCCAAGTGTGGTTATTTCCCACATTGCACAATCTTGTACAGTAAGAAAGGAAGAATAGAACAAGGCAATAGCTCAGCCTTCTAGTGCCCTCACACTGCTCCAGCCAGCAAACACACTTGCTGGGTGTAGATGTTGCCTTTGGGGACAAAGCAAATTCCCATTGTTCCAAAACTGTCACAGGATTAATTTTATCCCACTGATAAATAAACCTAATTATTTCACTGTAAGTTCTCCTTCAGATTTCTCACAAAACCTCAACATAGTCACAAACCACCTAGTCTCTTTAATTAATCTTTTCCATCTTGTGTTATTTCCATCACTGTAAGTCATCACCTTCTTCAGTAAAGAAATTGAGCAAACATTTTGTTGAAACATAGTTACAGAATCCCTCTACAATTGTACATGTGCAGCTCAAATAGGATGAGATTTAATGAAGTCTTCTTGGACTAGGAAACTTGAATTCTGCATAAGTGATATTTTTGTTTGTGATTAGAAGAGTAAAGTTAAAACTTTTGTTGCATGGGGTTTTCAGATGCCTTTGTAGTGTAACACAAAACACTACAACATTACACAAAACACTTTAACCTTAAGAGATGAGTAATGAGTAAAGAGCCACACAAACGCTCACAGTTAGACATTCTGTTGTCAGAGATTTGCTAATCCAGAAAATTTATGTGCCTGGACAAAGTGTTAGTGGTACCTGTTGTATGAAGACACATTTTCCTGAATATATTAAATTATTGCTCCTCTTCAGCAGTAAAATGCACATATGTGTGGCTGAACAAGGAATTATTAGGACTGAGGACTTGAGGCTTTAGTAGCAGTCTCTGCTGCCAACTTTAAATGAGTTGTTGTCATTAAGCTTTGACCATCCCATCAAATGATGATGGAATCATCATTTCTTAGTCTCATTTTGATAGCTCCTGTGAAATTGTTTCTTGATACTTAGCCATCACAGCTCAAACCTAAAAAAGTGGCTGGAGGTTTCATCTTTGCTTTTGACTTGCGAAATGATGCATAAATAGTACATACATTTTAAAACAGAAATAGTACATGTCTTCCTGTGAGATTGCTGGATGACAAACTTGCCATTCTCCCTGTGTTGAGTCTCAGTTTCTCAAACTTCTGTGGCAATGCAGAATTAGCTTGACTGGTCACATATTTGGCATAAGAAATCTCAGGGCCTTGAAGAAAAGGTTGAATACTAAGAGGTCTTTTATGTCTTGCTGAGAAAGGAATTGTTGAACCCAAATGATTAGCACAGGTTAGTTGATACTGATATGAATGCATACTTTGTTGCTAAAAGTGCAAACCACAACCCAGATGTCTTTTGCAGCTTTTTGGTAAGTAGCAGTTTCTTTCATCTTCTTTACCTCTGGAGCGTGTTTGGCTGCTTCCTATGAAACACGGGCAGGAAGAAGCGGCTGTGAGTGGGTGGGGAACTATGGCTATGCTAACAAATGCATCTGCTCAACACAAGCATAACTTCTTCACATTACAGTACAAAAAGGAAGGCCAGAATGTAACCAGCTACTGTAATGAGACCCTACCAGGATGGGTGCATGATGTACTTGGCCACAACTGGGCTTGTTTCACAGGACACAAGATTTCCTCATCTCCATCCAATGTTCACATCAATGAGCTACCTCTCCAGAAGCTCGGGGGAAGGTAAGCAACAGATAAGTGATCTTTTCCTGGAATAAAATGTTTTATAACAGTGCTTGAGGTTTTAGCTAAAATTGTAAGAACCAATTCCTGTACTGAGGGCAAAATTAATGCCGGTGATAATGTTGGAAATAAACCTGAATGCACAAGAACATCACAGTTGCTCCTTCAGTCTGTAGTGAAGCCCTGTTATCAAACTGGGATGTATAAGGAAGACAGTTGTATCTAGTCTGTCTCAAGTTTTAGAAACCTTGCCTTGATCCAATAATTCCTTGTTTCTTTCTAGTACCTACCAGAAGACACTTCCAGAGTTACATGTTGAGTTTAGAGAACACCTTTTTTTTCAATCCCAATCCTTTCTTACTGTTTTACTTGGTTCCCTTTGTTTGCAGACTCTCCCAGAGACGTTATGTGCACAACTTCGACTTTGTAAATGCTATCAATGCTCACCAGAAGTCATGGAGAGCAACGAGATACGAGGAGTATGAGAATTTTGCCCTGGAAGAGCTAACTAAAAGAGCTGGGGGTCTCTATTCCAGAGCTTCAAGGTAATAAGACATCTTGTTCTGCAACAAACCTCACTACTGCCAAGAGCCTGCTTGTATTTGTCCTGGCTTTTAGCTATGTTTAGTTCAGATGTTCAATCAAGTTTCAAGGCCTTCCAGCTCATGTTCATGGGGTGCAAACATATTTTTCATTTGAATTATTATTCTGAGCATCTGTTGTCTCAAGCAGTTGGGACAAATAGAGTTACCTACCCTTTAGTCTTGCCCAGTAACTCGCTGCTGAACTCATATGTGCAGAGAGAAGGTGGGGACAGTCTCAGTTATCATCTCACTGTCCTGTATGCTCATCAGCTGCTTGCCATGGTTAGGAGTTTCTGCTTGTGCTTCATCTTGGTTCTGCTAGTTCATAATTGCAATTGCAAACCTGTGAACTGCTCTCTGCTCTTCAACATGAATATCAAAGACTTCCGAGGGAATTCCCTAGTTATTTTGATAATTTGCCACGCCTGCAACAAGATTCCTCTAGCAGGAGTAGAGTATCTCAGTGAAGAAGCATGAAAGTAGCTCTGAGAATGCCTTCAGGGTCTTGCAGATCACTTAGCTGAGAGTGGTAATGGAGATGGGTATATAATCCTCTACAAAATTTGAGAACTAGAGTTTTTTGATCTAAAGAGTCCCTTCTTTATAGCTATCTTACCTTCTTTATAGCTCTGCTTTTTCACCACTTGATATTTCTGTGAGTAGAAATGCTACTTACTTTTCCAAACTGTGGCAATTGTATGTTTGTTGAAGAGGGTTCTATCATAGAATAAAAATGCTGATTTGGATGGCAATATCGTGCAGATTATGGTTTCATTGTATAGATAGAAGTCACCTTGTAGATGATCTTAAATACAGTAGCCTATTTGGAAGCTCTCTTCCACCCATACAGTACCATGACAGTATTTGGTTGGCCCTCTCCTGCTTTCGAAACAGACTCCAGTGTCTGGTGTTTGTGAGTGGCAAGCATCAGGTTCTGGGAAAGTTGAATTCAAGAAGCTCTTGTGTTGCTGATATAATCACTTGGCTGCAGGTGGTAGGTGAGGACAGGTAACATTCAGTATTTCTTCAAAAGTCACAGTAAAAACTTGCTCCAGAGCGGTCTCCAGGGCAAGTGGGGCTGCAGTTAGTGAATTATAGGTGTAAGCCGTGCCCGTGCCTGAAGTGAAACTGCAATTGCTGTCAGTGCATGCTGCCAAGGCAAGATGGTTTCTGCGGTCTGATATTCTAGATACTTTGTGATTGCAGTAAAATAACTGTTGCAGAACTGCATTGCTACAGTCTGAGAGCTACCTCAGCACTTCAGATTGGTGCAAAAGTACTTGGCCTCAGCAGCTTGTGATGTTAAGGAAACTCCCCCCTCTGGCCGCCCCGGAGCTGCTCTGGCACTCACCCACGCACCACCTGGCTGGGACCCAGGCCTCTTCGTAGCCACACCCACACAGTCACGCAGGGGTTCCTTACCTGCTCCACCCCAGGGGTCCCACAGCAGAGGCTCAGACATCCAGACCCCTAAAATAATTTAATGTTGCATAATAACTAAATAATAAAACACCACTTCGAGCTGGGTCACTCGGAGGAGGGATCCTAAACGAAGGACCCCTTGGGCTTTTATATCCCCAGCCTTAGTAGTGGGAAAGTCTGGGGTCCTCTCTGCACATCTGTCATCTGGCTCGGCCATAGGTCCCTCCTCCCTTTGTTGTACAAAAGGATTTTGCCACCCAGAGCTCACTTTAAAGCTCACACTGCAACTTGCAGATTGAGCTACCTCCATTGAATGTATTCCTCAACAGTGTTAATAGAATAATTCCCTCAGGGAGCAATTTGAGTAGGTCTTGAATCCTGCTCGAGCTTATCTCTTTATATTAACACTCACTCAGTTTAGATGGAAACTATTTTAAATTGCATAGTGTGAAGCAAGTTCAACTACTAGAAGCCAAAGATGAAAACTGAGTGTTACGTAATTGTTTCCTTGCCTAGAGTGTGATACATTTCTCAAAAGCATTTTCTCCTCTTTAGACCAAAGCCTGCACCTCTGACACCTGAGTTACTCAAGAAAGTTTCAAGTTTGCCAGAATCCTGGGACTGGAGGAATGTGAATGGTGTCAATTATGTCAGCCCTGTTCGGAATCAAGGTAAAAATGAATAAATAAAATCTCTGAATTCGGTGTTCTAGAGCTCCTTTGATGTAGTTTGTAATTTGCTGCTAACCAGAAGGTTTAGCCTAGAGTCTGGCAGCTGACAGATTGCACCTTTACTGTGAATAACCTGTGGAAACTGGGTGGAGTCCTGGTTAACAATGCTGTACTGAAATAGGTGGTGATACTGGCTTGTTCAGACAGCACTGACTTGCTGGAGTGAAAGCCAATTGCCACAGTACCCTGCATAAACACAGCTGCCAGGTTTTGTCCAGACAATCTTAGCCATGGTTTTCTGCATGCTGACTGAACTCATGTACATTTAATTTTTTATTTTTTTTTTCCCTGATTTCTTTTGATGGCAAATTATCATGTAGCTTTAATGAATAAACCCATGAAAATTGTTCATTCTGCCACCAAATCTTATCACCCTGATAAATTCAGGTGTTACTTAATAGACTAGTTGTAAGAGGAGATATTAGTCAGTATGAAAATTGCAGACAATGATAAATTTAAAATCCTGGTAAGAACCTAAAAGGATACCATGCTCATATGTGTTGATTCTGTAGGGAGTGTTTATAGCACTGTGATGTGAGATTCTTGAATTAGATGTTTATATCATGGAAGCTAGGAGTGACCTCCATTAATGTGTCCCTTCCCTGTGACACCATTTGCAGATAAATTTGCATCAATTGGTAGCTATCTGGTGGCAGCTTTTGGGGGAACGAAACATAACATTAGCATGGTGGGGAAGGGATGACTTAAATCACCAATCACTCATTTATGGCTTAGTTATTCTGACAAGTTCTGCCAGCTGTACTGCTGATAGCAGAAGCAGCATAGGAAGGCTTGTGGAATTTCTAGCTATGTGGAAGCACTAGAAGATGGCAACAGGAAATTATATGGTCCTCTGTAGGTGTGAGTCCTGTGCTTTCTCCTGGTGTGAACTATGAATGTCCTAAGGGCTCTTTTATCTTCCAAACAATTGAACACTCAGTTCCAGACTTAGCCTTTCTCTCTTTTGTTGCTTCAAAGTTTCTCTAAATGAGAATAAGCCTGTTGTTTCCAATAAAAGAGCTTCCTACACTTTTTATGTAATCTCAGGGTCCATGCTGAGTATGTTAAATGTCTGTGGAATATACATTCTGCTCCGTCAAATTAGAATTTTAGCTTTCAGGCTTAAAAAAAACACAAACAAAACCTACGAAAGAGGTCATTCTATGGACTTTAGAAATACCACTGTGGTAACAGGAAAGAAATTTAGCAGCCAATCCAGCAGACTTCAGACCAAAATGGTTGTGTGAATTGTATTTTTCACGTTTTTGCATACATAATACAACAAAATGTTCTGCAGTGTGGCCCATCTCAGTTGCTGCGACTGTACAGTGAGTGGGAGGCATCTTTCACTGCTTTACTTTGCCCTGCTGGGAAAAGTGTTCCTGTTCAGGATGATTTTGTCCCTTTTCTTCAGAGATGCATCTAACTGAGTGAAGGTGCAATTTCTTGAAGTGTTGCTGCTGTAATAGCTCTGCTTTTATACACCTACACAGTTCAAGAGAAAATATTTTGTTTTGTTCCTCAAGACTCCCTCCTTTCCATAGCTCTACAATATTTGGTTTTACCACTGTCAGGAAACAAAAGGAAATCAGGCACCTTGATGACAATCAGTAGACAAAAATAGGACCTCATCCAAGTAATTGCTCTTCCTGTGAGGCTTGTCATTCCATTTCCAAAGGCTTTTAATGAGTGAAAGGAAGGTCCTAGAGAGTGAAGAGGCCTAAAGCTAGAAGCTATACTAAATTTTGATGCAACAGTAAGGAGACTTAACTCTGCCAGGAAGCAGAAAGGAAATTAAGGTGCCTCTGAAAAGCCAGTGTACAATTGCATGCCCATGGGAAGCCAGGGGAGTGAGGATGAAATCCACTGTATCAAACATGTTATTATGCCACTGTTCTCTTAAAAGTCAGTTATTTTAGGGGTAGCTAAAATAGTAGTAGAGGTGGAATATTTTTTCGACTGGAAATTACAGGACCAAATCCATTGGTAGGTTGAAATCAGAGCAATATTGTCAGCATTCACTTCAAACAGTTCATTGCCCCTTAGCATATGTGCTGCATAAAGGGTAGATAGAGCCTTCTCAGCCCAGCTAATGTGGTCCCTGAAGGTTCATCATGAAGGAATAGGGTAATTGGATAGTTCTTAAATGCTACTGCTGAGAAACACTGGAGCAGTAGTTTGCCTCTTATTCTTGAATAAGCTCAGTGTTCCCTGAGAAGTTGTTAGAAGTGGGTTTTGAAGTGCATGCATAAAAGCTAAATGAAGATTTAAAGTTTTTGCGCTACTGGTGTTCAAGTTTTAATAACTGTCTGGTAGGCTTTAACTCTTTTCAGTGAACTTTAGGAATAGATGTATCTGATGGCAGGTGACTAGCTTTGTTTATGTTACTGACTGCTCCTTGTGGTTCCTTTTTCTCCCCTTCCCAGGCTCATGTGGCAGCTGTTATGCGTTTTCCTCCATGGGCATGCTGGAAGCAAGGATACGTATCCTCACAAACAACACTCAGAAACCGGTCTTCAGTCCCCAGCAGGTTGTGTCTTGCAGCCAGTATTCTCAGGGTAAGGATGCTGGTGTATATAAAGACACCTTTCAAGTAATGATAATGCTGCAGAAGGAGACTAGTTTGAAAATTTCCATCCCTTCCCCATCACAGACGAGTTACTTTCATCATAAAATATTTGGCAGGCTATACTTCAGTATACTCTAATACTTTATTTGAAACTAAAAAATAACAAAAACAGAGTTGTCAGCCCACCTCACTGCAGCAATGGCATTGAACAAGAAGTCACCCTTGTGCTCAGGATGTTTCTGGAATTTCCATCTACCTGTAGATGGGAAATACCTAAGGAGTAGGGCTCAAAATGTAGCTGATTACAATGCTTACCTAGAAAGAATGGAACTAAGTGTTCTCCCAATGGCATATTCAGAGAGAGGGAGAGATGAGCAAAAGCAATGACTAAAGCTTCCTAGAGGACTCTATCCTTGTTAGGACAGATCCTTGTACTGCATATAACTAGCTGTTCTTTCTGACAGGGATTCTCAGGAGCAATTGGATGATAAAGGATCCAAGTATTAGTGTTCCAAATATAGTTCCCACAGATGTGAATTTTGCCTTGTGTGTTTCAGAAAGCTGACTAGCTAACTGAAGTATTAGAATGATCTGGGTCACTGAAATGTGTTCAATACTGTATCTGAAAGTATTATGAAAAATTTAAGTGGGAGAGTCTCCCACCTCAAATAATAGAATTTCCAAGGGAAGAAGCACTTTTTTTCTTTCCTTTCTTTTGTTCAGGTTGTGATGGTGGTTTCCCATATCTCATTGGTGGAAAGTATGTGCAAGACTTTGGTGTGGTGGAAGAGGACTGCTTCCCTTACACAGCCCAGGACTCTCCGTGCCTTTTCAAGCGCAGCTGTTACCACTACTACGCCTCTGAGTACCACTATGTTGGTGGGTTCTATGGAGGCTGCAATGAAGCCCTGATGAAACTTGAGCTTGTTCTGCACGGCCCACTGACTGTTGCCTTTGAGGTTTATAATGATTTCATGCTTTATAAAGAGGGGATCTACCATCACACCGGGCTGCGGGATAATTTAAATCCTTTTGAATTGACCAATCATGCAGTCTTACTGGTGGGCTATGGTAAAGACCCAAAAAGTGGTGAGAAATTCTGGATTGTGAAGAACAGCTGGGGCACCTCATGGGGAGAAGATGGCTACTTCAGAATCCGCCGTGGCACTGATGAATGTGCAATTGAAAGCATTGCAGTGGCTGCAACTCCTATTCCAAAGCTATAATGTAAAGGTCTTCATCCAGTGCCTTGTCCTGAGCATAAGAACATACTGATGGTTGAAGATTCTGGTTAAAATCTGTCCCCTAGCTTAAAAAGAAAGCTTTAAGGAATTTTTCCACAATGGAGCAGTTTCCATATGTGAGAAATTGAACACTGTTAATTCTTCTCTGTGCACTGGAGGCTTCCTCTCAAGTCTGACAGTAGATCACCCAGAAGGGCTGTTTTGGTAATAGTGGTGATTAGTTACTCATCATGGGATGTACCTTCAGTTACCAGTTACATTTTTTTCCATGGGCAATCTTGACCTTCAGATCTCAGAGGGAAGTGTCTGCTATGATAATCTGTAACTGCTTTGAAGGGACACTGTAGTGCCTTACTTCTCAGAAATCAGGAAGTCACTGCAATTTGGAACATAAGTGTGTATTCGGGAGGGAATGAGCAATTACACTGATGAAAATAAAATTCTAAAGCTCTAAGTGTCCTGCAAAAACTGCTTGTCAAATTCTTATGACAATAAAAATCAAGTTTAAGTTTCAGGCTGTTACTAAATGTTCTAGTTCTGGATTTTATTGCTATGCTTCACAATTGGTCATTTCAGAGTTCAGTAAAAAATACCCCAATCCTATAGGAGTTTGTATTTGTGGAAGAAGTTAGTTCTTTTGGTGACCTGTTTATGAATTTTGAGCTTCCTGTCAAGAACTTCTTACTTCAGCAGAATGTAAACTAGTGGGAAAGAAGGATGAGAGGGCAGAAGAGCTAGTAATCTTGCATCTGAAGCTGAGATTATCACAGCAGCATCCAGCAAGTTGCCGAAAAGTCCAGTAGTCCTTCCTGTGGATGTAGGACAGTTCATTGAGTAAATTTACTAATTCCCCAGTAAGCCTGCTTAAATCCTTTCTGTTAATCTGTTGCCCTAATTCTTACAAATATACAAGGTAGAAACAGAGTTGAGAGGAGGGATCAATCACAGCACTTAGAATTAACTGTTTCTCAGCTGTAACACAGTACTTTGTTAGCATAGCACTGGTCTTTGCTGTTCACCTGAGGAAAAAAAAATGGCATAAAGGTGAGTGCCAGTTTCATGTGTAGAAGGTAACTTCTTTAGTGAAGTTCATCCATAAAAATGTGACCAAAGTTTAGTAGGTTCCCTAGGGAAGTGGTCACAGCACCAGCCTGACAGAGTTCAGGAAGTGTTCAGACAATGCTCTCAGGCACATGGTGTGACTCTTGGGGATGTCCTGTATGGGGGCAGGAGTTGGACTCGATGATTCTTGTGGGTCCCTTCCAACTCTGCTTATTCTGTGCTTCTGTGAAGATGTGTTTGGAAATTTAGAACTTGTGTTTTGCCAGAAGTGGAGCAAGGACTTCTGAAATAGCTCATATTGTGCATTGGATTGTTTAAGCTTAGGGAGTTGGGGGGTGAGGGGAGGAGCTAGGTTCCTGGATTTTTTTTTTAATAGCTGAAGAATATGAGATTAGCTTGAGAATAAGAATATAAAAGCTAGATTCTTTTTACTATGTTTCAGCCATTATGAAATTGATTCCTTATCACCAAACTGTTGCTGACACTATGGCACTATGAATATAAAAACACTTGCTGTTCATCATGCACTGTATCATGTTAACTACATGTGTTTTGCATAACATTCTGTGTTATTTTTCTTAGCAATTCCCTCATCTGTCTGTCACTGCTTGTGTGTGGCAGCTGCACCAGTGCTAATAGGAAGATGGGAGTGTTTCCAGAGTGGTCTGTCACTGTCACTGCCCCTAGTGACTGTCAGCAGACGTTTTTTGCCTCTGGCTGACTGCAGTGTGTGAATGTCCCCGTTTTCTGTATTCCAGAGTTGCACAGAAGAATGTCAGTCAGCCTGATGGAGCTGCTATGTGGATGTGGATTGTTTATGTAGCTTCTTCCTATAAACAGTGCATTAGCTGAAATGGAAAACATGCTATTGCTCAGGAGAATAATTGTAGGGTTGGCAGATACATGTTGTAGTGAGCATGTAAGTCCTAATATATTTGACTTATCATGGAAGGTTAATAGATAATGTCATGACTGATAAATATTTACAGGGGAAATAAAGCTTATTGTCAGCCCAGCACAGATATTAAAAGTCTGGTGTTTTGAAAATTAGTACATACAGAGGCAAAGATACATCTGTTTCAAAGTGAGTGTAATAAATCCTTAAAAATTATTAAGAGCTGTGGTGGAGTCTCAATCACTGGAGTGGGATGATTTTCCCGTTTGAGGATTGCCCCTGACACCAGAATTGCTCAGAGACTCATGCAATTGGTTTATGAAGGAGACTTGGCAGGGTCAGTATGACTCCTTCTTGCACTGTGACCTGAGAACTTGAAACACAAGGTGACATTTAACTTCCAAAGTTGTCAGTCTAACTTTGCAGTGTGAATAAAATTCATATAAAGCAACAGCAGAGATTTTTTTTCTAGATTTGTTCAAAGTGCTGAATTTATGACAATAATTTTAAAGTTGTGTTGTACCAGGAAAACCAGTGCACCAGTGGAATTTATTAAAATGGCAAGCTCAGGAGAGTATTATAGCTTGATAACTTCTTGCTTTCTTTTTTAAATGATTTACACTTTATCCATTGCTTTCTTGTCCATTGCTGGAGCTCTAAAACTAGCTTGTAAAATGGAGTTAAGAACATTAGACAACTTCTGAAAGTTCTGCTAACATCAGACTTCCTATAACCTCTGAAAATACTAAGATATATTTCTAAACTACTTTCCATATCCTAAGCAAAATGGGCAGCATGTAATAAACAAACAAAAGGTGTATGCAGTATGAAATAACTCAACCTAGTTGACTACCCCTTCTGAACAGTGAGTTTCACTGGGACCCAGAGTATCTTATGTGCTGAAGAGAAGGTGTTGGAGACTACAGCTCAAGCAGGCTGAAATTTCTCTGCTGGTTACTATGGCTTCTGGATGAACCAGTGTGAGCATGTGTATCTGTATGTTAGGTTTCTGAAAAAGTACGAAGCATTTAACGGCAGTAAAATCATTTTAATAACCTGCAGCTTTAGGAGGTGGTCAGGTACAGGACATTAACAGAGCATCATTTTTTATCAGTTCCTGCTGAATGACAGATGGTGCTGGAGAAGGAGGAGAGGTTGAAGCCTTTCTGTGTAGCATAGAGAGAAACAGGCATGTGCATATGCAGAATTTTTCTGTATCTGTAATAGGAACAACACTGACACGTACTTCTGCCAATTATTCCTAATTGTTTCGTTTGGATCAGCTGGCTTGATCCAGCAGATGCTATTTAGCATGAGATGCACAAGCTAAATTAAACTCTCCCTCATGGTAACATTTCACTAGGCTGATAGTTTAGCTCACTCCAAGCACATTTTGCTATTTGCACTTTAAGATATTTGTGCATGTTTATGCTTGAATTGATCCTTGAGACCTCTGACTTACCTCACTAGAAAATACTTTTAAGGGCTGTGTAGAAGAGCTGATATCACTATAGCAATATGACAGGTGATAAATTATAAGTAATGTCATAACCACCAAAGATATTAAAAGGAATGTCTTTGCCCTAGGAGGATTTAAGAATCTTGAAAAACATTGAACATTTTTAAATATCCAGCAGTTCCAACCTTGAGGTTCTTTGTGTTAGGTGGGAAAAACTTCCCAAAACCATTAACTAACTGTACAGAACCCTTATATTTAGCATAAGGATAAAGTATGTGGATTTTTTTAAAATTTCAGTTAATTAACTTTTCTGTTACTCTCTGATTTAACACTTGTAACACTAATACAAAATTATGGCCCCTTCTATCATTCTGTTTAGCATTTCACTGGAATAAATAGGATTTTTGGTCTGGACTATACAGGGGATTCCTTAAGGTTTTTGTTCTTGTTAGCACTGATCTCTGAAGGAAGCTGAAAGGCAAATCTTCCTGAAAGCACATGGTCCATGACCTCTGGGAGGCCTTTACTGCACCTGGGAATGGTGAAACCCAAACCAACTGACTTTTCACTCAGCATTCTGCTCTTGGTCTGACTGTGCCACTTCTTGCTCCCAGACCTATCTCTGCATCACAGTTCAGGAAAATCTGGAGCCCACTTAAAATCCTGATCCTATTTTGGGACTCTCTCACTTCTCCCTGTAAGTGTTTAGGCACAAAGAGGAATACTCCAAAAGTTTGATATTTGGGTGACTAATTCTGCAGTCTGTACTATATTTTGCTTTCAGGAAGATTTCCTTCTAAATCACATACCTTAATAAGGCTGCTGAATTATGTCACTCAGTTACTTCCTCTCTGCTTTTCTGAAACCCTCTATTAACCTTCAGATTATATGCACAGGTTTAAATTTCAGCAGGATAATACCTGTATCCAATTATGAGAGGGGAAAAAATCTATTACAACAAATGGACTAAAAGGCCAAATCAAACACATAAAACTCAGCAGTGGGATGATAAAATATAAGCAGTGAAATATTCTTTTCACAGAAGGTATCTATTTTCTATCTTTTCTGCCTTGAGGAAAAGTAGAAATAGGTGGATTGCATTTTCCTGATTGTTGGGAGCTTATTTTAAAGCTGTAACGTTGAAAGGATTTCTTTTCTTTTTCTTTTTCTTTTTCTTTTTCTTTTTCTTTTTCTTTTTCTTTTTCTTTTTCTTTTTCTTTTTCTTTTTCTTTTTCTTTTTCTTTTTCTTTTCAGAGGCTGGCAAAGCAGAACTTGAGCTCCATCTCATCTTTTAGGATTGTAGAGGTTTGTAACAGCAGCATTAAAACTTCTCCAAATGGAAAATGAATGGGAATGTCAGGGTGTGTAAGAACCAGAAGGGATAACAACAGATTAGATATAGGAAAGGCAGGTGCTGATGGCACCTGGGGTGACAGCAAATTAAGTTCCCAGCACATCTGCATGAAATACATTGAGACACTAAGAACAGGAAACAAAGAGTAAACTAAATAAAGTAAGGGACATCCTAAAAAAACCCCAAACAATATGAAGGAATAAAAGATCATTCAGTGGTTTGGGTTGGTAGTGACCTTAAAGATCCAAGTCCCTCCTCTCCCCCCTTAAGCTTTTATGCTCCTTGCTATCCCAGGTTGCACAGGCCCTCATCCAACCTGGCCTTGAACATTTCCAGGGATGGGACATCCACAGCTTCCCTAGACAAAATGTGCCAGTGTCTCACCACTCTCACAGGGAAAAATGTCTTCCTAAATATCAATCTTATTTTTAAGTTTAAAACTGTTTCCACTTGTCGTACTGCTAACTACCCATGCAAAAATCTCTCTCCCTCTTTTTTATAAGGCCACTTAAAGTACTGGAAGGCTGCAGTAAAGTCTCCCCAAAGTCTTCTCCACAACAACCCCAGCTCTCAGCCTGTCTTTGTAGCAGAGATCAATCATCTTTGTGGCGTCCTCTGGGCTCGTTCAGGACATGGTTGAGAGCTCAGAAGTGGGCACAATGATCCAGGTGGAGTCTCTCAAGGGCAGAGCAGAGAGGCAGAATCCCCTCCCTTGCCCTGCTGGCCATCCAGCCAAGTACATGGTTGGCTTTCTGCACTGAGAGCACACATTGCCGGGTAATGTCCAGCTTTTCATACATGGGAGCACCCAAATGCCAATAAGAGGTGATGGAAAGAAGGACAGCTTCCAGGTAAGAAGGCTAGATGCTTTAATAAGCAAAACCTAATGCTTCATGGAACAGATATGAAGCAGTACAAGACTCCTCCAAAAGCAGCACCTGAAGGTAATCCTAGGGTGGAGGAGATGGTGGGGGCTGAGTGGCTGGCATCCATTTCCTTCCTGCTGCTCCAAGAAATCTTGGCCAAAGCACTGTGGTATATGTGGGTATAGGTAAGCAGGATAATTTAACACAGAGCATGGCACTTGTAAGATGGTGGGTATCAAGAGTGTTGATGTATGTTTTAAAATAGAGTCCCTTTCCACTTCTATAGGTGTTGGATTGAGTTCTGCTGCACTGCTGCTAGAGAGAAGCAATGTTAATTACCACAAAATCTCTGGCTTAAGAGTTCAACTACAGGTCTCCAAGTAAAGTTCCCTTCCTTGATGTTCATTTGTGTGCTATCTTGAACCCATGAACAATCATGTATGGCAGCACTCATGTTTACCCTCTAATATTTACCCTTCTCTGCAATCCCACTTCCACAAAGAAAAGAAATGCTGGCTCTGCTAGGACACTCTTCTGTTATGTATCAGGTAAAAAAAATCATAGCTGGGCATCTGGTTACCAGTTGAGAAGGCAGCTGTCTCACTGCTAAGATAATTTTTACAATGGAAGGGTGGTTGGTTTGGGTTGTTTTTTTTTTTGTTTGAGAAGAGTGCTAAAACCAGGATAAAAGTGTTCAAAAATGTGAGAAAATTTTACTTTCCTAGTATTTCTGAATTACTTAGGGATTTTTTCTTCTTTTGAAATGTATTCATAAAAAAGCTACAAAAAAAGGGAAGACTTGAGAAAAATCCAAAGTTTTAGCTGCTTTGTAACACGCCCTGACACTCCTTTTATATATATACAGAAGGAATATATTCTGTGTGTGCATATATACACAAAGAGAAAGGACTGGGGTTTTTTTTAAATTTTCTTGCGGTTGAGAACACTGACAAAAATCCCAGTCTGGAAACCTTTCACCAGATGAGCTGAGATCCATGCAGTTTTACTTATCCTCCTTATGTCTATTTTCTGTTTGTCTTTCTGCAGAGATAAGGCTCCCAGGAGCAGGCCTGGCCCCCATCCAGGGCTGGAGCAGTGTCCAGCACACAGGAGCCTTTCTCACTAAGCCCAAAAGTGCTGCTCCCAGAGCAGGCTAAACAACAACTGGGGAAAGGTGAGAGGAGCTCCAGCCCAGCACTGTCTTTATAAACACCTTTATTGTGTCTACTTGTGTCCTGGGTGGTTTCTGGAGTGTGTTGGTGATGCCTTCCTGTACAGATGAATGGGCTGGTGAGGAAGGATGCTCTGCTGGAGCACATACTTACAAACGAGGGAGTGCTGTACAGGGATGTGAAAACTGGGAGCAGCTTTGGCTGAGCAACCCAGAGACAGTGGAGTTCAGGAGCCTGAGAAGAGGGAAAAAGGCAAAAGTCAGGGTTTAAGCTTTGATTCCAGGAGAACAGGCTTCAGCCTATTCCTGCTCTTGGAAATCCTCTGGAAGGCCCTGAACTGAAGAGGCATCAGGGAGAGCCAATTGATTTCCAAGACTAACCTACTCCAAGTTCAAGAATGGTCCATCTCCACATGTAGGAAATCAAGCAAAGGCAGCAGGAGGCCTGCAAGGATGAAGAAGGAGCTTCTGACTAAACACAAAAGTAAAAAAAATGTATAAAAGAGATGGATGGGACAGGTGACTGAGGGTGAATATATACACACTCTCTGAGCCTTGGTAAGATCTGATTATTAAAATTATTAGAGAGATGCCTGTCTCTGCTCAAATTAAGGTGCAAATGAGACCATATGCTGAAGTGAATAGTATAAATTTTATTTTACAGTAAATCTGATGCAGAGAGAGAAAAGAGTATACAAAGAGATGAGAAGAGAGAGAAAGTGAGTGACAGAGAGGCAGATTAAGTAGAAAAATGTCACCACTGCATGGATTCCAACAGCATCCTATTGGTTACTCTTCTTGTCTTCTCCATCATATGGTCCCACAAAACATAAATTCAATGGACTATCGTATGTTCAGCCCAGGTGGGAGCACCCAGGTCCCTCCTCTGGTATCTTCAGAAAGAGAAAGAAGGAGAATCCATGGAACTAAACTCTGTTAAGCGTCGCTTTGATCACAGGAAAGGTGATGGAGCAAATCCTGGGAGTAATTTCAAAACACAGGAAAGATAAGATGGTGATTTGGAGTAGTCAGTGTAGGCTTATGAAGGATATATCATGCCTTACCAAGTGGATAGCCACTATGATGAAATCACTGGGTGTGAATAAAGGGAGAACAGTGGATGATAAGTGTGCTGTCCAATTCTGGGCTCCCCAGTAAAACAAATGAGGATAACTGAGTCCATAACTGAGGGAATGCAAAGATGATTAAGAGTTTGGAGCATCAAGGAGGGACAAGAGAGCTGGAACAGTTCATTTGGAGTAGAGAAGGCTCATGGAGATCTTAAAGAATCTGTAAAGAATACAGAAAAAATGAAAATTCTATTTAAACATTTAAAAAAATGCTTTTTATTGTCTGTGTGGTCACTGGAACACATTGCCCAGAGACTGTGAAATCTTCATGTCTGCCTTTACCTGCCCTGCCTCAAGCAGGGTATCAGGTTCAGTGATCTCCAGAAGTAATTTCTAGCCTCAATGCTTCTGTCATACCTGAAATGACAATGAATACAACTTACAAATAAACTCCTGATGAACTTTTATCAGCTAAAGGTAGCATCTTTTGTTGTTTTGTTCCATGGTTGACATTTATAAGGGAAATTATGTAAGCCAATGCATATTAATTTAGGATCTACTCTTACAAATTTCCCTGCACATGAAGTTGGTTCTTCTGTGTGAGCACCATTAAAGATTGATTGTTTTCAAGAACCAAACTTAAATCTACATGAATTGGGCAAAAGTTTCACTGATGTGATTCAGCCCTGTTCTTGAAGGAGATTTTCTCTTTGCAGGACAGGGTAGACTATTCTCTAAATTTCTCCTGTAGGGGTTTCAAATTCACCCTCATAGGAGGGGCATAATGCAGGTTACTGATTATGAGAAATATTCTAGCATGGCTTAGACATGCCTGTCTGTAGCACTGGTACTCTTTGACTCTCAGTGCACAAATGCTCTTCAGCACCTGGAGAGGGTTAAAGCTGCTGCACCATCAGTTTGGTCCAGGCTTTTGTTGGTAGCTCCACAGTAGCATTCCTGCAAGGAGTGTGATGCTTCCATCTGCAGCCTCAGTGAGTGCTCCTACACTTCACTGATTGAATCTGAGGTGCAACAAATTTCCTTTGCAACGGGCACATTTCAGACTAAATCTGTGCTGTATGATGCTTTCACTGCTGTCTGGCCTCAGGGACAAGCCATTTTACTTTTCCCAGAGTATTTCTGACCCCCCTGTTATTAGATTTTACCCTTGGCAGACATTCTGGTCCTTGCCTTATTGCTTTTTGAGTTGCACTGTGTTCATGTATTCCCAGGTGACTGTTCAAATACACTTAGTGTAAAATGCACTGCAGTCCATCTAAGATTTTTGCTGCAGGCTCCAAAGGATAGACTTTAACTTGGATTTTTTTAGGCTGTATGGATCTATATAGAAAAATTATCCTTGAGAGAGGAAATTATATCAAATTATTATTAATTTTTGAGCTTGTTGGAGTAGAAGGGTATTTGCCTCTGAGCACTGACTGTGTTCACACAGGGCTGATGGATATGGAAGCTATGTTGGAATATACAATAAATAGTCAAACTCAGATCCTTTATCAGACTAAGGATTGCAATTGTAAGAGTGCCACAAATCTCACTCTTCTAATACAATGATTCATGCACCATTGGGCTGCTAACTGTGTAGCTAATGACACTGTATTTATTCCATATCCCAGAATTAATTGAAATATGAAAGTCTGGCAAAAAACTCTGTGCAGAATGTCAATGCTCTGTATTTTTAAAATAAAATTAGAATAAAATTATCTTATGATCTATGATATTGATTTGTATATATATATATACGCATACACACAAAGAGATATGTATTGGCATGTCTCTGGATTATGCTGTCATTTGTATCTTATTAGGTAAGATGAATATGATGGTGTAGTTCACTCCCTTGAAGATCTTAGTAGACACCAGATATAACATTAATAACTCTGGTGTGAAAACCCTACATCATTTTAGATGGCAACATTTTGAATACATAAATTTTCTAATGTCTAAGAATCTGAATTTCGGTCACCAAAATATAAGAAAATATACAAAGCTATTAGAGAGCATCCAAAGGAGCCCAACAAAGATGGTGAAGGGCCTTGAGGGGAAGCTGCATGAGGAATGGCTGAGGTCACTTGGTCTGTTCAGCCTGGAGGAGGCTGAGGGGAGACCTCACTGCAGCTACAGCTGCCTTAGGAGGGGAAGAGAAGGGGCAGGCACTGATCTCTGATCACTGGTGACAGTGACAGGGCCCAAGGGAATGGCCTGAAGTTATGTCAGGGAGGTTTAGGGTGGGTATCAGGAAAAGGTTCTTCACCCAGAGGGTGTTTGGGCACTGGAACAGCTCCCCAGGGCAGTGGTCACAGCACCAGCCTGGCAGAGCTCAAGGAGCATTTGGACAATGCTCTCAGGCACATGGTGTCACTCTTGGGGGTGTCAGGAGCTGGACTCAGTGATCCCTCTGAGTCCCTTGCAACTCAGCATATTCTGTGATTCTGTGAATGTCTCTGTTTTAACAAAAAAAACTATTGCCTTGAAGTTTCATTATCTCAGACAACAGTATCAATTTTAAAAGGGATGTTGATAACAAGTCTGGTGCTCAAGGCTGATGTCCTTTGCTGTGGTATATGCCAAAGAAGAGTGGTAGAATCCAAGATGCAGTTATGCTTCCCTTGATTCCTGTCAATGTAATTGCATCTTCAACTTTGTCACTTCTCTCAGAGAAGAAGGTCACCACTAATGAAATAGTGAGGAATTTCTGAAAATTATCACTGTAAAATGAGTTTCACTTTTATGCAGAGCACAACACAACCTGTAATGCCTTAATTTGGTGGAGTTTTTAATAATGATATTATTTACAACTATATGTGTCCATTTATGATCAATTCTGCCAATTAATATATAATTTTAATACTCTATTAATATTAGTATAGTTTTAAAATAAAATAATGGATAGGCAGAAAATACAAAAACAAAATACATAATGTCACATGGAATTTTAATTATTTTTAATAATGATTTTATAAACGTTAAAATATAGCAGAGAAAACACAGACAAATGGAATAGAAAAACAAATATCAACCAAGTTGCTGGCATGCTTTCATGTTCTTACTGCCTGGACAGCAGCAGAGTAAGGGCTTGGAGGCACCATCTGGTTCACCCAGCCTAACAAGTTACTTGGAGTCAACTGAGCCCTGCTAACCACCTACCTGTGGGTGGTAAACATCAGCTGGTGTGGTTTATATTAACTGTCCTTAAGTGTGGGCTCAGCTCAGTGCTTCCCTGGGCACCTCTGCCTGCAGGAGGTGGCTGAGTTGTAGTAACCTGTTTGTGTGCATGGAGGGATCAGCTGGCATCATCAAGGAAACCTTGCAGTGATCTTCTAAGCCACAACCAGCCCAAATTATCTGCTTTCAGTGCTGCAGCAGGGCTGCAAATTAATGATAGGTCCAAACCCCCCCACCCCAGTGCCTTTGGATGGCAAGGAGGCCAAACCAGTACAGATACATAGCTCCAAAGAGGTGGAGCAAGGCAGGACATTTCAGGAGCATTTTAGCAGATGGTGTCTATAAAAGCCAGCTCACCACGAAGTTAGGAGATCTGGGTACAGCTCTCACTCTGTGAGATGCTTCAGTCCATACTTCACCTCAGCTCAGTGATCTAACTGCAGTGATCCCTCCTCCATGCTCACCCCACATGTGAGCACCTCACTGAACATCTCTGGTCACCCTGCTGCCAGCCCAGGGTGACCTTGATTAAGCCTGTGAGGAGCTCATTGTACCAGGGTGCTGCTGGGACCAAGAATTTAGCCATATCCAGAGAAGAATTGGAGATTTGAACAAGTAACACGATTATCCAGGGCTATTATAGCTAATGCTAACAAAAACTTTGGAAGAGAGATAAAGCCTCATGCTTCTGGGTGTAGGCCAGCCTCCAACTGCACTTACTAATAGCCTGAGACCTCCAGTTACCAAACACTTGCTTTCTGGGACCTTCCACACACTGTTCTCTGAGCAATGGCCATCATCAAAGAAGGATGAAATATCAGATGTAATTTACACCTTGTCCAAAACACCAATTTCATTATTTTTGAAACTGCTAAATCCTCTCAGCCTGTTCTTTGTTTAAGCTCTAAAAGGGGAAATCTTCAGTTTTAGAGGATAATGGTGAATGCTTAGAAGCACTCAGGTATTGGATCCTCTCAGGAAACAGAGGTGCTGTAAAGGCAAGAACTGGCATGGCACAGACTACCAGTAATAACAATAATAAGCTCAAATCATGCAAATATACAAACTGATCAAACTGGTTTGCCTGTCAAGTTGTTGTCCATACCTAAAAGGCTAAGCCCTTTAAAATTTCTCTCCAAACAAGATGCAGCTTGTTTTGAAAAGACAATTTATCTTATAGAAAAAAAAATTCCTCTTATTAAAAGAAGATTCAAGGAAAATAAGACGTTTTTCCTCTCAAGTTACCTATTTCCACTTTGTGTTTTTATGTACATATATATATATATATATATATATATATATATATATATATATATATATATACAAACTTAAAAATGAGTTTAAAGACCAATTATAAAAGATTGCATAATATGAATGTTCTGAATTCTTTGTCTACTAAAATCCAGCTTTTTGGATAGATGACAAAATTCTAATTCCATTTCAATCCACACTTGGATAAGAACTTTATCAAATAGTATTACAATAAGTAAAAAATATGGCTTCATTTCATCAAGAGCACCAATAAATATAAAAATTATTCACTGATAAGTTGCACACAATATTAAAATCTGTGGGGTTTGCTATCAAAGCTGTTAAAAACATCAAACACCTCTAGGTAATGGGTAGAAGTCTCCAGCTAAGCACCCTGTGTTCTTCATTCAAAATATAGGGACAATCATGTCAGTGGAATGATTTACACAAATGAGTTCATTTGTTTGCAAGTTTTATATCACTTGTTGTGGAAAACAGATGACTGTTGAGGCAGTGGCATTCATGTGCTCTAATGCTGTTACGCTTTCATAACGTCTGATTATCGGAGTCATGAGATAAAACTGGATTTTTTGCATTTTAGAGTCCAGTTGTATGAAAAAAAACAAAGCACGAGCTGCATGATGCATTCAGATGGGAGCATGCTTATAGGTATAGAGAGAATCACAATTATGGTAATGAAACTTAAAAATGTGTATCTTCTGTAATTAAATTTGTACAGCCCTACTAGTATGGACACAAGTAAAGCTGCTGTATATTGTTATAACTTCTAGTGATGTAACTGCCTTCACACTAACTTACAAGGGTCAGAACCAAATTGCATCCAATGCTAAAATCAGACTGGTTTAATTTTTGCAGTTTAGTGGAGTCATGAAACCTCTGAAGGGAGTTTTCTGGGTTTTTTTGCAGTGACTGGCATCTTAAAGGCATCTGGAAACAAGCATAGAGTGATACATTATCTCCAAGGCAGTGATTCAAAATTTACTGTGTGTAAAACTAGTGCACAACAGAACCACTGTCCTTTCAGCAAGGAGCCAAACAGAGTGCAGGACTGCTGCATGAATTTTCCTGCAAAGTCCTTAGCAGCCAGACTAATCCCAGACACACCTCGTGCTGACCTTTACACACATACGCACAAAACTTTCTGGGAGACTTCCTTCCCCAGTCCCTCCTTGCTTCATCTCCCGGCAGGGCTGCCTGCTGGACCTGGTGATCCTGCTTCCTTGGGAAGGCACAGAGCCTCCACCTCCCTTGCTCGCCTTCCTTCCCTCCCCAGTCCCGCACCCCCTCTCTTCCCTCAGGCTGGCAGGATTCCTGGGGCAGAGCATGCACTCAGTGTGCGGGGAGCAGCCACAGGGAAGATGCAGAAGCACGGCCAGAAGGAGCACCTCTACAAGCTGCTGGTGATCGGGGACCTGGGAGTGGGCAAAACCAGCATCATCAAGCGCTATGTGCACCAGAACTTCTCCCCCCACTACCGGGCCACCATCGGCGTGGACTTTGCTCTGAAGGTGCTGAACTGGGATGCCGAGACCGTGGTACGGCTGCAGCTCTGGGACATTGCTGGTGAGTACAGAGGAGAGCCCCTCGCCCCTTCACCCGTGGAAAGGCAGCGAGAAGCACAGCCCCCAATTCTTCTGAAAGCTGGGAGCTGCCTCTGCCTGCCCAGCGAGGGACAGCAGATTGAGAGAGAACTTTAAGGGCAGGCTGACATTTTGGAGGTTCCCTAAAACCAGCAGACTTCCCAAGAAGTCAGAGTGAGTGGAATCTCTTCTAGCTGATTTTTGTCCCAAGCCCTTGGACGTATTCAGGGACACAAGCACCTCTCTCCGAGTTACCCCTGTTGTTTCCCTGCAGTTTTGCCTTCTTGGACTAACAGATCTCTGAGACAGGCAGAAATGCAACAAGAATGTCCTGTTAAATCTTTTTAATTTGCTGGATTAGATGAGGCATTCAGTAAGATGATTAAAATTACTTTTATAGTTTAAAAAATAAAGAAAATATATATCTGAGTTAGTTCATGGAAATACCTTCCTTCTCCCTCTCTCTCCAACCTTCCCCCCTTTAAGTCAAATGAAAGCAAATTCTTACATGTTTTGGAAAGAAAAATGTTTCTGTTTGGCAATAATTCTGGTTGCTAAATTATAATTACTTGTATTTAAATACCCTTGTTCCAACATCAAGCAAAACAAAAGACGATTTACCCTGTGCAAGGAGAAAAAGAGTACAGAAGTCCAGCTATCCCCACATGCTAACATCATTAAAGCACACAGAATTTGACATTGTTGCTGTCAGTGCTTCAGATGTTTTCAATTTGGCTTCAAATTAAACACACATTTTTTTGCCACCCTCTTTCTAAAAATCAAACATTTTTGTCTCAATCTACAAAATAAGTTTATCTTGACAGCATATATCCCGTGCTGTAAGTAATAATTTTTCATTTAGTGAATGCAGGAATCAAATACAACTGTAACAATGGATTACAGCATAAAGGATGGCATTTAAAAACTCAATTAAATTAAGAAGTTACTTTCATTAAGTGGGGAATAAAGGTGGACATCATATCAGCTGTTAAGCAACTGTACCAGCCTGTGGCCTGAGTTGTGGGCTCATTGATCTAGCCTGGAACAGCACTGGGTAAAACTGATGAAATGAAAAAATTCTTGACATTCTTATCGGTGGAGGGAGTGCTTTTCTCCTGCACTGAGCTGTCTCATGTCTGAGCTCTGAATTTGGCACTGAGGTACTAAAACTTATGCAACAACACTGCTTTATGCAAAAGGTATAAATTCCACTTTTTCACACACTAAAACAGTCTTGTGTGCAGTTTTATGGTTATAAATACATATATTCTCAGTTTTCTTTATTAAAAGATGGAATAGTGGGGCAAACATTTATTTTACTGTTCACCAGTGGCTGATTGTAACAACAAATACATACACTGCCAGAAAACTTTTCTGCATGAGAAAAAAGCATTGAATAGTAAATTCTGGATGTATCAGAGACTTAAAGAATGTATTTTGCATGCCTTGTTTCAGAGATTTATTACACTACTAATCATGTGCTGGCAGATCATATGATGTAGCTTTCAGTCAGGCTGCAGAAGCAATTACACCTAGTTGTAGTACTGAATGACTAGCATGCTTTCTGAGTTATCACACATGACAGAGAGAATTGCAGCACAGTACTAAATTTCATATGAATGCCCAATTCTAAGCATCTCTGTGAAGGTCAAGACAGTGGTCAGTAATAAAAAGAGCTGCTGTCTTAGCTTTAATGACTTCTGCTTAAGGGGTTTTTCTGCTGCTGGCTGTACATAGAGAGCAAGTTCTGTAAGCAGCACACTGAACTCAGATGATCATGGTGCAGGCATAAAAGTTATCACACATAAGGCATGGTGAGACAAAAAGAGGTTCAAAAATGAAAGAGAAGTAAAACTAA
The DNA here is from genome assembly GCF_029582105.1 of Oenanthe melanoleuca. Lineage (NCBI taxonomy): Eukaryota > Metazoa > Chordata > Aves > Passeriformes > Muscicapidae > Oenanthe > Oenanthe melanoleuca. Next base: position 34,292,800 of record NC_079333.1, on the reverse strand, counting down.
TTGGAAATATGGAGAGAATGGAATTTCCTCCTGGCTGTGGCTGGTCATGTATCATCATTTGCAAAATACAAATGAGCAAATGAGAATAAGGAGGAAAAGAAAATCTCTGGTCTAAGAACATCCTCTGTCTTTTAGTGGACTGTTTTCAGCTCAGATTTATCTTTTGGTGTAAAGAAATAAACTCTGTCTCTGACCAAGGTGAGGGATGTTGGCTTAGCATGCAGGACACCTTGAATTGGAGAAAATTCTGCAAATACATCAATAATACATCAATAATATTTCATATTTCATATATGAATACATATTTATATATGTATGTATATATAGATTTCAGGTATTATTTTAGCTCTTTTATCCTCTCCCCTTATACAGGCAGTGAACACAGTACCAAGCATATGTGTACTCCTCCTTGCTTTTCACACTGTGGACCAGTGGGCTTAACAATCTAGAAATAATTTTCTTTAAAATATTGAAAGCAAAACCAGTATCAAGCCTATCTACATTACTAGGAGGATTTATGTATATGGTGACTTCATTAGAGGAGTCACATCCCAGCTGTGATAGGACAAAGCAGTTTTATCTTTACTGTACATAAGAAGAAAAAGTAAATTTGGTTCATCTGGTGCCATCCAATTAAATGTAGTTAATATTTGTGTAATATATATTTCTGTGTTGTTTAATTTAGTAAACAAAACTATAATACGATCTAACAGCTAAATACTGAAACTGCATTTAATTTAGATGAGAGAGCAATGCCAAAAAACCAGGGTAACTATTACAAAAATTAATGCAGGGATAATGTAGGCTCTGCGTCACACATTGTTACATTAAGACAGTGGTTTTAACACAAATTAGATTCCTGAAGCTGTGGGTGTTAGGCAGGAATAGTAAGATTAACCTTTATGCTATATGATGTAACAACATGCTGTCTTTAATATCTGATTCAGTGAAGTGCCTCAGTTTGAGGTGACTGAATGTTTAGTATTGAGTGTGGGAGGAGATATACATGATAAAGTTCTCCTTGTCTTTAATTTCTTCACAACAATTTCACCTTATGTCACAAATTATCAGTTCTGGTGTTCCTGTTAAAGTGTGCCATCACCTCTACTGCTGTGTCATGCAACAGTAAATCTTGTTCCTCACTCGATTTCTGCCTTTATTTCTTTATCTTTTCTCCTGCCTTTGTGTGCATATCCTTTAAATTCATTAACAAATTGTTAGAAGGAAAGTTTTAAAGAAACTGAATCATATTTTGCAGAAGGTTACTGTGGATGGGGTTGGCCCTGCAGATGCAGGCTGGCACACCACTTCTGAAGAAAACAGCTGTTGCAGACAGCAGATAGGGGTGCATGTGCTATTCCCTTCTCTGCAAGGCTGCTCTCTGTGCTGCTGTCTGTGTTTGGTGCCCAAACAGCCCAGAGATTTCTCTGCAGACCAGCTTTAGCCATAGATTTACTGCAGGGAGAAGCTCTGAGCACCAGAGAGCAGAGAGCAGCACATCAGAGCCTGCTCCCTGCTCCTTTTCCACAGCCATCTCAGCACCCTCCTTATCACTCCTTCTGCATTTTTGTGGGCTGGATTATTCATTGCTACCCAAAAGATTCTGGTTTGTGTTTAAAAGTCTGGCTCTCATCTCGTACAGGGTTGGACCCATGTTTTGGGGAAAGAACGGTTCCATTTCCTTTCCCTGCCACTTCCACCTTCAGAAGCAGCAGTCTTCCCACAGATACAGGAGTGTTTCTGCAGTTGTAAAGTTTTTAGGATTGTTATGCTGCCGAGGGAGGAAGTGGAAGCCTGTTCACTAATGCCAGGCACAGCACGTCCTCAGCCTTTTAGGCTTTCAGCAGCTGCTAAGCTTTGCAGCACATATGCATAAATAAGATAGTCATGGTGATTTCTAGGCTAAGTTACCTTGAAATTACTGTTCTGCAAACAGGAATAAGTCTCTTGCTGTGAGGGTTATATTTCAGATTTATGGACTCTATGGGCCAGATCCTGCTGACAGCCTGCTTTTCCTCATTCTGGGGTGCTGAACATCAGCTCAAGGGCTGCTTAAGCTTCAGTCCTTAAAGACAATTATTTGAATTCAAGTGTGAATATTCTGAAAGATGTTTTGAAGTGAAAGGTAAAAAAATGTTTAAATCTTCCCCAGAGTTTCAATCTTCTCAGTGTTGGCTAAAGGATGTCTATAAAGCAAGGTGGTTCCCAAAAGCATTTTCTCTTAGGACAGTGGCAAGAAGTAGAATACATCATAAAACTCAGCACTGGGCAGTTTTAATCAATTTTTAATTTCAATTTTTGTGCCACATATGTGGTCAAGATGGTGGAAAGTATCTGAGTTTCAGCACTTCATCACTACTTTTTATACCTTTATTAGAGATGATAGAGGTTAGTGAAAATTGTAGATTACTGTACAAATTTATGTGGGGTAAATTTTTTATAAACTATAAAAATTCAGATGGTGGCTGCTTTAAACCCATGAACTGATAGCTTTTCCTGCTGCAGAGCTGCCACTGAAATCAGGATAAATGTGCAGGCAGCTGCCCTTTAGACAGGGAGTGCTTCCCTTTAGTAGAAATCTTCTTGCTTTGTTCCCTTGGTCTCACTGGGTTCACTTCCAAATAGAGTAGGATCCATCTGAATTAACAATTAGACATTTCTTCTCAGTCTCCAACTACAAGGGGACCTTAACCTTCAGTACTCCCAGTTCGTTTTTTAAAATCTAATTTAGGGCTGATAATCCCAACATATAGCACCACCTCAGTGGGTAAAGGCCTTTGGAATTGTGGGGCTTGATGCCAAATGCCAGCAGCCTTGCAAGGGATGCAGTAAAGCACCATGGGCCAGATCAAATATTTGCCAGGCTTCTGACCCCTCCAGTGAAAAGCAAAACCAATCTTCCCCAGTGGCTCTTGCAGGAAAGCAGATTCTGGTGCTCAAGGTATACCACTGAATACCTAATGGTTGATCTATTTTCTGGCCTAGTTCCTGCCTAAGATATTGTGTTTGTTGCTGAAAAACCTAAGGCCAGATTTTGACTTCTTTATTACATCAAAGAGTGCCTATTTTTACGAGTAATTCTGCTAAATGAAAACCTTTTAGGAACTTCATCTACTAATGTAGGATTTTGTTCACATAAGCAAAAAGCTGTGGAAAAAAGAGTATTTCTGCATCCTGAGCCATATTATTAAGCTCTCCAAGCTCAATGCAAATACTAGAAATCACTTTTTCCACAATTAAATAAATGAAATAAAAGTCATTATGCAAATGTCATAAAACTAAACCTCTGATTTATAAAGCACCTATTTTTCCATTCACACTTGCCTAATGTCTTTCTGTCAAGTATTTTGATACATTAATTATAACTGATGGAGAAAAAGACCACTTCAAAAACAGTTTAGACAGTTAATCCAGCACTTCCATTCTTTCTCTTTCTTTCAAGTGGTTGGTGATGGAAATTGGTTATCCCTCTCTTCCTGCAAAATGCTGCTTTTACAAACATATTGGCCTTTCTGTGCAGTGAAAATCCTGTGTATCTGAAAAAGCAGCTGGAAGCAAGGGGAATAATCAGTGTCATACAATTTGGCAGAAATTTGTGGACCACTATGAGGCAGGAGATCACAACTTGGGAGCCTTTAGCCTTTTATTCCTTTAGTAACTTCTTTCATGGTGAATGATTTCATGCTGCAAATGAATAATTTGGTTGATGTTTTGTGGCACCATGTCCCACCTATCATAGCAATCTATGTCTCAATAAACACATGTGAGGCCTGAGTTGAGCTGCTCTTATATCACCTAGAGTGTAAGCATCTCAAGAACTTTGTATGAGGAGTATAAAGCATCAGTGAAATACAATATCCATCAAAAGCTATTTGTATATGTTGGTGCTTACCTCACTGCTATGTTTCTAATCAGACCTTGGTTTTTGGTGGAAGGCACCTTCTTGCAGATGAAAAAAGAATTGCTCAACAAGGAGATTATTGAATAGCACATGATTTAGCTATTCATCTGATTAGCCCACTGGTAGGAATCATAAGACATTTGAATAAAATATAGAAGAAAGAAATTTTGAATATGACCTCTTCTTTCCCAGAAATAATCTATTTCTATCTTGCTTTATCAATAGGACACAGTGTTTCTTTAAGACAAAAAAAGTTTGACATTAATTTGGAGAAGACAGGCTTCTTCTTTGGTTTCTGTATCATGTGAATGACTTTCTCCTTGCTGCCACAGTGCTTAAACCAAAGATAAACATCACAAACTGATGGTGTTGACCCCCTAAGTGGGTTCAGTGCTATTTCCATTAAATGAAAGTGCATGGTCTAGGAGCCCAGCAATAGGCACTTTTCCCTTCTCAGCCCTCCCTTACATTTGACAGCACAATTTCCATCAGATAAATTCTCCACAGGTAACCTTCCTGGGTCAGAGGTAGACTGCTAATCTTCTTGTCTTCCTAACCTACTCAAAATTGCTCATGTTGAGGAAGTAAGGCTAGAAACAGGTTTGCATTCAATGCTTCTATTTCCATAGCACTTTTTCCCAGCTATGAAAGCATGTACTGGAGTTGCCTTGCTTAAAAACTGCTATTGTTGTAAAATGTTTCAGGAACTTATAATTCTTCTTTGGATCACAGCTCTGTTGTAGGCATTGGTAGAAAATCTATTTTTAATTTTCAAGAAAAGTTCTGTGTAATTTATTTTTTCAGAGTTCCCATGAAAACAGCAGATATATTAACAAATCCACATATGATCAACATACCACATCCTGATGTCTTGTGTTAATTTGTTCACACTTTTAATCATATAAAATGATAGATATTTGCAAAATCCCATGTTTGAATATACTAATGTACTGTTAACTTACAAAACTTCTGTCCTTTCCCAGAAAGCACTTTGAATTCAGCAACTAAAACCATAAAGCTTCTGAAGAGATCTAATATGAAATTCTCCTCACAGATCTTTTCACTGGAGCAATGCAGCTCTTCATATTGCTACTGCTGTGCTACTTCTTAGAGCACTTCCCATTTTTGTAAGGCTTTAAATTCACCTTCCTCACCCCTGTGTTTTAGGTTGCCAATAAAAGTAAACTTGTAATTACTTGTAACTCAGCCTGGTATGGCTCCAGAGCTTTATTATGTTACTGCTGGTCATTATCATTTGCATGAGAACATGCAGGATGCTCTTCATGCTCGAGCAGTTCAGTTGTGTTAGATGTTTTAGACAAAATACCACAGTACCAAGGAGCTTCCAATGTGGTACCTGTATTTTTTTGTGACTCTTGTTGTCCTATAATGTACCCAAAGACTCTTGGAACTGTCCACAGGCTGAGAAATCTGGCAGACAAACAAGACCATACACTTATTATTCACTTATTAGACTTATTATTCACTTATAGTGAACGTCATTAAATTTCTTTTGGTGTTGGGTTGAAAATTCTTTCTTCATGCAATACTCCCCTGCATTTTCATACAAATTATTCTAGCATGGTACTTACAATTATTTAGGCAAAGAGTAGTTTCCCAGGGACTTATAAAATGAAATCCTGCACCCAGTAATGTTATCCTAGAAAACCTGCTGTGTGAAATACTGACCTAGACTGGAAGCAGTGATTTTTACAAGGTGGTGTTTTTTCTCCCCTCCTATTTTCTTCATTACAGGACAGGAAAGATTTGGAAACATGACCAGGGTGTATTACAGAGAGGCTATGGGGGCGTTTATTGTCTTTGATGTTACAAGACCCGCGACCTTTGAAGCAGTGACTAAATGGAAAGAGGATTTGGACTCTAAGTTGGTTCTTCCAAATGGCAAGCCTGTGCCAGCTGTCCTATTAGCAAACAAATGTGACCAGGGAATAGATGTTCTTATGAACAACGGCATCAAGATGGATCAGTTCTGCAAAGAGAACGGGTTCGTGGGCTGGTTTGAGACATCAGCCAAGGTAATGTTTCCTTTTCTTTTCAAATGTTTCTGAGAACACAGAAATCAGCACCTAAAATAGTTTGTTTGGTCTAAATGTGCACCTTGAAAAGCTCCTCTGTTGGTTGTATTAAAGGTGGATTTTTAAATATATAGTATGCATTTTTATTTCTTTTAGGTCTTTTACTGCAACATTCTGAAATGCAGCTGCTGTAATAGGATAGACCAACAGTAAAGTATGTACCCAGATTACTGCACAGTAGCCTGGGGAGGAAGATGACCTTAGGCAAGGCATAAAAGCTACCTCTTGTGAATGACATGAGGATGTTTTTCATCATTCTTAACATTGAAGATTATCTCTAAATATTTATATAACCACTTTGCCCGAAAAATGCTGATTTGAGACTATAGCTTCATTGCCTCAGATTCCAGAATTAAAGTCAGTCTATTGTAGTGCTTTTACCATGTTCACTCTTATAACCTTTCATTCTCAAAAGCCTTTTCAGATAAATCATAGATCTGGAGGGGAAGGAAATATCAGTGGTCAAAGTACTGAATGAGCTGCTCTGAGGTTCAATTCTTTGCTTTGGTAGAGATTTCCTGAGTGCATGGTATATTGAGATAAAAATCAGAAAGGACACTGAGACATTCAAATTATAAAGGCCAAAAGTACATTGGTACTGCAGATCAATTTGAGATGTCTCAGATAATTTCAGTTCATGCAGGATTTGGAGAGCTAGCATGTGAAATATTAATTTGAACACAACAATTCAGTGGATATTGTGTTGATTGTATCCTCCTATTATGAAAGCTGGTGTCATCATTGACATCTCTGAGGAACTTTTGGATGCTTGAAATGTAAACAGTTTAGTTCTGGTTTAAGCTTGATTTTTAGTAGTCTGAAAGCCAAAATGCTTCATTTGATTGTTTAATTACTTTTAAACACTCTATGTAAGGTATATTTAAGAATTTTTTTAGTATATATTTGTATTTTACTTTTCTAGACTTGACACCTTCTTTAAGCATTAGTATTTAAAAAATGTTTCACTTGTGATCAACAGAAGTAACAGCAGGGGAATAGCAGCATATCCCAGACAGCTTCAAGCATTGCATGAGCTCTGGGTTGAGATTGAAGCTTTAGAGTACTTAAAGGGGGCTTATAACAAAGATGGGAACAAACCTATTTTGAGGGCCTATTTTCATATAACAAGGAGTAGTAGTTTTAAATTAAAAGAAGGTGGATTTACACTAGGGATAAGGATTTTTTTTTTCTGACAAGGGTGGTGAAACACTGGAACAAGTTGCCCGGACATGGTGGATGCTCCATCCCCGGAAACATTCAAGGCTAAATTGGATTTGGCTCTAAGCAAGCTGATCTAGTTGAGGATGTCCCTGCCCTGGCAGGCTGGTTAGACAAGATGACTTGAAGAGGTCCCTTCCAACCCAAACCACTCTATGATTCTGTGTCTTTGTAATGAATGTCTTGCTTTCCTACTGAATGGGTCTCAAATCTAGACACTATTTCTTCAAGATGCCATTTATAGGGAGAAATTTTGGTCTAGGTAAGTGTGTAAACTGTCTTGCTCCACAACAGAGTAATTCCTATTCCTTCATGTGCAGCACCTGGTTTGTATTCAGGTCAGTGGTTCATCTGCTGATTTGTGTTGGGTGAGGCCAAGAGAATCCAGTGCTCCTCTTTATGACAAACTGCATTTTGCTATGAGAATGGAATCCATACCTCAGCCCCCAGCAGGCACATGTCCAGCACTCAGAAAGAACAACCACATTTATTGTGCCAGGGGCCATTGCACGTCATGACAGAAACTGAATATGCAAACGGTTTCAAAGATCACAGAGAGATTCTGTGATGATGATGGAGCCAGTCTGGGGCAGAACTATGGAAGTGTAAAAATGTATAAAGGACATAAATTCTTTAAAAGTCACAAGAGAGGAAATTTGTCCAAGTTTCACTAAGCTGCATAGAATTGAGATTTTCTGTTATTTTAGACATGGTAAATATTTAGATTCTTCTTATGTTATTTAACTCCAAAACCCAAGCAGTCTCCAGATTGCCAATGCAGTCATGTAAGAACTGAAAAAATATCCAGCTATGACAAGACTTGTTTTCAAAATCCACCCTGAAGGGAATGGTGAGAGTTGAGGGCACACAGCTGTTATCAGACTATTCTCTGCTGCTATACACCAGAGGCTAGGACCTGTTGTTCTGCAGTCCACACACCTGATTTCCACCCATAATTGGAGGCTTTTGACTTTAAAATTATTCTGAGTGTCATTCCAGTAAAGATGGTAGAGTCAAAACATTTGAACTAAGTTAGATCAAAATAATTTCCTCACTTGGTCTAAGTTCTAAAGTAAACCCTACACTTCCTTTTCTAAACAAAAGTTATTATTACTACTATTTTAGAATTCTGGATATTATATGTACCTGATGTCCCTTCAGCCTAGGGCATCATAAGTACTTGAACTTGGGTCTGGGAAAAATGAACTGCTAACTCTGTTTGCTTCAGAGAACAGAAACTTTTCTGAAGCAGAGTAACACAGACAAAGGAGTCATCATGTTGCAGCTAGAAGTTTTAGCAGTTCAAATAAGTAATAACTCTCTTTTCATGGTACCCTGGAATAATTAGATCTCCAGAGGTTTTCTGGAGATGTGCTTGGAAATGTTAAAGTCTTGAGAGCAAACTCAATATGATTTATGCATCTTTGAGAAACAAAGGTGATTACTTACAAAAATAACACTTTTCATTCTGGTTGCCTTGAAGAAAGTAGCATGCTATATATGTACCCACCATATTTCAAGCTGTCAATGGTTTTAAGCTTTTGTCTGTAGCACTGGAAGATTGCAAAAAAATCACTGTATTATTCCCTGGTGCTGTTTTTGGCAGTTAACAGCTCCAACACAAAACATTTGGGCCACCTAATGCACTCTTATATATTAGTTTTGATTCTTGCATTAATCTGAAGGAAATAGCCCTCTTTCAGTCTTCTTCTTGCTGCAAAGACAGGTTTTGTTTGGATAGTTTTCCATGTGAGAAAGGCCTTATTGGGCAACACCACTTCACAGTATAGTCACAACTTAAACTGTGCCATATATCCAATGGTGAGCCTGGTCTCTTTTACATCTGCATATTCCCTTCACTCATATTGATTACTGTCTAAAAGCCACATCCTCAGAGAGCCACCAAACAAGCCTTAATAGTAAATTCTTTAATAAACTTCATGACCACGACTACTGCAAAAGATTCATTCTTTCAAAGGAAGGAAATTTCTTCTTCCTGTCACACATTTAATTATTCTGCACATGGCCAGAGCAGCTGAGAGCTCCATTCACATTTCCAGGCCTTTAAACTGTTTTCACCACCATTCCTAATTCAAAGAGGTGAGCTTTTGACTTGGATTAGAAAAGGTGCAATTTCAAGCTTATTATCACTTTATAATGAAAATGGAACTTGTGCAACAAAACAGACAAGTCAGGCAAAACTAAATGTGCTTGAAAGTACCTAATTCAGAAATAACTTGAAATACCTTACGACTGGCCATGGCTGTGCTGTGATTATGCCTGAGTTCCTCTTTTCCCTGATGTAATCCTGCTGTCAGCAACACACAATTAGATGAAAGTACATTCATGTTTTGTCCAAATTGCCCAGAAGGGTTGGTAGCTGTGCTTCTCAGATCCTTACAAAACTAGATTAAGCACACAGCTCCTTATATCCTGAGCACCATGGCCTGGAGACTCATGAGCAGTCTGAGTCTCTGGGCTGTTTGGATACATCCTATTTGGACCAGGACAGTGTTCCAGAACCTTTCTGCCTCTAAGAAAAGCAGATAATAAGATGTCCTTTATGCAGCTTTTGTTTGACAGACAGTCCATGGTGTGTCACCATAGATTCAGAATGACTTGATCTGGAGAGACCTTAAAAATCATCCAGTTCCAACCCCCTAAAGGGCCCAAATGCTGGACTAGCAATCAAAAGTCCTCTTTTCCATTGATCTGCTGTGTTACCTTCAGAAAGTCATTCTCTCCTGTGTTCCAGCCTTTCTTTCAAAAAGCAAGGACAGGAATTCTTCCTATCTTAACAGGGAATTCTGTGAATTATCCAGGCTCTACTGGCTCTGGTTTAAATCACAGATTCTTCAGTTCTTTTGATTGGACAACTATTATGAAAGATGAAAAAAAGCAAGCTATACAGTAGACTTTCAGAGGAATGGGATAAGCAGTTCTGGTTTCCATAAAGAGAAACAAGGTTTGGAAATTATTTTAAATTAGGCTGGCACTCTAAACTAATCTGCTGATCTGGTAACTTAAATCCAAGCAATCCATTTGAGACTGCCAGACCCAGTTAGGGATGTGTGGCTCTCCAGATTGTCTTTTTAATTCACTCAAAAAAAGTCTAACCAATCTCACTGTACAGTCTTAGAAAATATTTCAGATTCTGCCATAAAGCAAGAAATAAAGCTGACACTTAAGGCAGGAGATTCCATGTCAGATGTACAGTCACTCTATGCAGAACCCTCTGCAGAGTTTGTTTCCTGTAATTAAAAGGAGTTGATTCAGATTGTCCTATATTAGAGCTGTCCTGTAGCTTTCTGGGTCATTGTTATGAAATACATTCTTTAATGCTGTCCCAAATCTGGAAATTCAGAGAATCACATTTTTTTTAATATCAGAATGTCATTTAATGAAATAATTTTGTTGCAGGATATTCAACCAGCTGTAAGAATTCAATCACAGAAATAATTTTGTTCTCAGAGTTGCAGTCACAGCAGCTCAACTCCATGAATTTCATGTTCATGCATCAGATATCTTTTAACTTGTATGGCTGCATTTTCCTAGAAACACTACTACAGGAGCACAGCACACCATCTTAATAAGGTTCTGTTCCCAGCAGTTTCCAGGGAGTTCTGCTAAGGGAGAATATGGAGCCATTCTCTCAGTTCTAGCTTGAGAGGAGGGCAGGTTAAAGCATCTTTCATGTAATTGCTTTGCTCCTGGATTTTAGTGCAGTATGGAAACAAAATGTGGAAGCTATGAGCTTCTCAATAGGCTCCCATCTAACCCCTGAATATTTCACAATTTGTAAATGTTTGCTTATGGGAAGTCAATTTCCTTGAACTGCAGTAGTAGTCTAAGGTCTCTAGGCAATACTGATTGAGAGCTCCCCAAGTGCTCTGTGCCTCTGTACACACTGCTCTTCACCCTGGTTCTCAAAGTAAGACTCAGAAGCACCAGATTCAGTAAGAGGAAAAAACTGCCAATGTGAAAAGGGAAAACTGTTCTATCAGAAAACAACCAGATAGTCAAATCTAAGATATGTGCATGCTAAAGAAGCAAAATGTTCTTTCATCTGAAAGTGAGATAGGCCCTTAAAACTTGCCAGGGTTTTATTCTTCTACAAAGGGCTAAGAGCCAGTCTAACCTGTGGGGACTTATTTCATATATTAAAATGGAATGCCCTAAATGTTAATGTTCTGCATCTGCAGTAGAGATGGCAGATAAGGGGGAAGGTAATCCAGAATGCAAAAACGATTGCTGAGCTTGTGTATTGCTTTGAGTCACACTAGATAATGCATTTATTTTCCCTGTAGTTGATTGTTGCTTACAAGACATTATTTCTAATAGCAATCAGTTCAAGGGTTTTAAATAATGCAGCTCTCTTCCCTGCCCTCAGTTATCTTTTCCATAAAACTGCCCTTTGAAAGGATATATTTTAATGAGATCGATCTACAAAGCAAACACTAATTTCATTTATGTCCTCCAGTGTTCCTTTCTGGATTTCAGAGATTACTCAGAGTTATTTTCTTTGCCTTGTTGTGTTTGGTAATAGAATAAAGAGTAGCATGTTCTGATTTTCACTTTTGCATTCCTTCTTGATGAGGCCAGAGAAAGACTGGCACAAGTAGTCAGACATTGTCACAGAAGCAGGGTTCAGGTCCTTGCTCTGGCAGATTTTGGCAGGCTGATGCAGGATAAATCAGTTAGGGATGGATTCACAACTCAGCTCTTGCACTGACTGGGGTAGGGTCACAGATGCTGGGGCCTGCTGAGCCACACAGAAATGGGCTAGGCACCTCAGGAAACAGGGCAAGGCAAGATGCTCAGGAAAGGCTTTTATAAAGGCTGACATGCTGAATCAGGAATACAGGACTGATAAAGACACCTTAATAAGAGTAAGATCCTTTTTGGTCTTGCAGCACTTGAGAAAGTGTTGCATTCTTACCTTATCATGTGAAGACTTCATCTTGTGCTGTCTCCCACTTTCCAACCAGCCACCACACTCTGGACCAGGTTCCAAGTAGCTGTGCATTTTCTCCTTTTGACAAATGGCCACAGCAGCACTTCCCTATCACAGAAAGCTGCTGTCCAGATAAACACATCAAAGATGCAGTGCTGAGTAATAGCAGCCTTAAAAGCATTATAGGGAGACAGAGTGTCTCCTGTGTTTGGAGAGCTGTGAAAGTGGCATCAAAGGAGACTGGATAACGAGCACTGCAGGTGTGAGAGAGAGAGGAGAAGAGAAGAGAAGAGAAGAGAAGAGAAGAGAAGAGAAGAGAAGAGAAGAGAAGAGAAGAGAAGAGAAGAGAAGAGAAGAGAAGAGAAGAGAAGAGAAGAGAAGAGAAGAGAAGAGAAGAGAAGAGAAGAGAAGAGAAGAGAAGAGAAGAGAAGAGAAGAGAAGAGAAGAGAAGAGAAGAGAAGAGAAGAGAAGAGAAGAGAAGAGAAGAGAAGAGAAGAGAAGAGAAGAGAAGAGAGAAGAATAAAAATAAGTCTGAACTTCAGCAGTCATTTTCTATTCAGAACACCTGTGGTGTTCTTTTATAGGACAAAGCCGTATAGGAGGTGACAGTTATGGCATTTCAACATAGAGACCCACTGAAAGTTATTTTTTCACTCCACCTATATTTTCTTGCTTTTTTGAAACAATTAATTTATTTTTAGGTACAATTGAGGCAGTTTCCATGTCTCAATACCATTAGTAGGGTATCTGTGATTATTCCCCTCTGTCCAACCTTATGTTCTAATTGTTGGTTTCTTTGTGTTTGAGTGGATTTTCACTTCCTCTCTTTCCTCCCCTTCATTGCCTTTCAACACTTTGTGCTCTAAAATCACCAAGACTCTGGATGTCTGCGTTTGGATTGCAGATCACCTTCTACTGTCTGTAGCTCTTCCACAATCTAGCAGAATACAGATTTTTCTTTTGCAAAACACACTATAGGAGGAGAGGTGGAGAAATCAATATTTCATTAGTCAGACCAGAATGCAGCAATGTCTGATCTGCAGGTCCAGGTTTCCACAGGATTAAGGCTGTAACAAAAGGCAGTAGTAGCATCAGAAGGGAAGTGGTCAAGGCAGGGACAGCAGGAGTTGCTTTGTTGGCATGACCACAGGCTCCTTGCAGCAGTGCCTTAACATGTTGCTTCTCATCCAGACTGTGTGCCAGTTGTCATCTGAACTACAGGAGCAGGCTGGAGCTAGACACAAACTCAAAACCAGCTGTGCTGTCTGCCAGGGTCACCCTTCCTCTTCCTCCCCTTGTACCCCAGCTGAAATTGTCACCAACACAGCTTAAACAGTTTATATAAATATTGAGGGTGAGAAACTGCCTCTTTATACTCAGAACAGGACTTTTTATTCCTTTCCTCCTTTTTTTTTTTCTCATGTTTGAGTACTGGCTGGAGCTTTTTTTTTTCTTCTGCATTTTTAGGCTCATGTCTGGCACATGGATTTCCATCTATCACCAGCAGGGATGAGGGATGAGGGATGAGGGATTACTGATTTTATGCTTTTGTGGGCTTGGTCCCTTCCTCCTCTCCCAGTGCTGTAAATTGGTATCCTCTGACAAAAAGGCTTGTTGTTAATACATCTCAACATTAATCAGTACCTTAGTTAGTCCCTAACACTTTATTGAATAAACACATGCTGCCATTTCAACACAGAAGCAGCACATGGGCAAATGAAATAAATGCTCACCAGTCAGTAAATTGCTCATCAGTAAAGACAAACACAATGCAAAAGTGCAAAACATTTCTATTTTTGTGCACTTGACAATCCTGTTTTGGCTTTAGTTTTCTAAGCTGTACTGAAAGATATTTTTCATTGTTGTGGGGTTTTTTTTTCCTAATAAAATTTCACAGTGGTCTGAAAAGGGTTTTCAGTGCATGCTTGAGGAATTTTCTAGTCTGGTCTGAGAGAGCCATGTGATACAGGCAGAATTTTAACAACTCAGTACAGAGACGATTCCCAGTTTCATTTTACTTCCTAGCAGTTACTGTGTACATTACTTTTCTAAAGTATTGGGTGTTTACAACTTACTGATACTCTTTACATACAAAACATTTAGGTTCATGAATGTCATTGAACAAACCTGTGAAATCTTGCACTGATTAACATTTTCAGTTAGATCCACAGATTGCAGCCCTTTACTGTGGTGCAAAGGGATGGACAATGGAATTTGTGGAGTTTTGCCATTGATTTCAAGGGGTTTGGACAAAGTCAGTCTCACAGAATCCATTCCTTTAGCTTCTGGTTTTCCTATAAATGTGTCTTCTCTAGTGAAACACACTCCTTTCTTTCTTTTATAGCTAGTTAATGGCCTCAGTACAGCAGGCTCCAGATTGCCATCCAGAGATGTTCAAGACATGCTCAAGAGTTGGGACTAGATGGCATTTAAATATCCCTTCCAATCAAAAATATTCTATGACTCAGTGATTCAGCTTGAAAACCTGAATAATCTTAGGCTGCAAATAAAACATTATTTTTTCTCAGCAAGAATAGTGTGTGCATACACACAAATGAATGCCTGTATATTTGGATGAATTTCCCTAGATGTATGTGGCTGTGTGACACAATTTCCTAGAAGATTGAAGCTACAGTGGAGTTTCTATCTCCTGCCTTGTGAAATAAGTAATCAATGCCAATAGTTACAGTAGAAGAGTGCCTTTTATGCCAGAAAGCCTGACTTTTCATTCCAAACATGGTGGTGGTGGCTGTTATTTAAAAAAATTTAAAAAAAAAAACCAAAAAAAAAACCAAAAAAGAAATCTTTACTCAGTACTCCTGCTTATTTTCTATGCTGTGTTGAGCTGTGTCCCACTGATGAGGCTGTTTCAGCTTTACTTATTCTACAAACAGGCTGCTGCAAGTTAAATGTGCAGTTGATATCAGGCACATGTAGGAAAAGATGTGCTTTAGCTTTCATTTTAAACCCCTAGAGTGAGGATTTCATTTCTACAAGTGAAACTAGAAGAAAGTGCATTGGAGATGCAGTGCATTGCAGTCAGCCTCAACAGAAAAAAGGGAGAATTCCAAATCATATAGAACTTTTTTACTGTTTTGTGAGTAATTAGAGATTGTGTCATTTATTCAATGAAACTGGTCCATCACAGGTTTCATTGTCAGCATTGCATACAGAAATCTTGAAACTGTGGGAAAGGCTTTAAAAAATAAGTGTTATGCATAACTGTAATTGCTGGTGGTAATTAACTATTTGGAAATTAGTAACCATTATTCAAACAGTGAAATATGGTCCTCAGAGCTTTACTTCAGTCATTGATCTTCAACACCTCTCTGGCATTTGCTTTTTTAGTTTATTGGAGCAATCAAATCACCCAGAGATTGAGGTAATTTTAAACCAGCTCTGTGTACATTTTAAAAGAGATATGAATCATAATATATATAAAACTTAACCAACTTCAAAACTCCAGTGAGCACTATTTAACACAGTCAGTTTTTGAAAACTGTTTATTAAGGTAAGTAAACTTTTGATGTTGCCAAGAGAAAAGTTTAATTATGCACAGGAAATATGCAACATGGTTTAATTAATATTGACTAATCAACCTCTCTTTCTTTTTCACTTGCAGGAAAACATAAACATCAATGAAGCTTCCAGATGCTTGGTGAAACACATAATTGCTAGTGAGAGTGATCCTATTCAGTCTGTTGAACCAGATATTGTAAAACCACACTTGAATTCCTCCAAGATTGTCAGTTGTTCAGCTTGCTTTAAATCCTAAGAGACTTCCAGACTATTACAAGAGCTGAACAACTATGATTCACAATTTATACTTTATTCAACGAAACCAGCCTGCCCACATTGTCCCTAAGCAGATTGTCATTTTCTCAAAAATATATTTAAATTTTTCCTTTTTTTTTCAGCTAAAATTTATTATGAGGTGTTCATTGATAGCAACTATTCAAAACTCTCTTTGGCTATTGGTCAATTAAGACTCATGGTGATGGCTGTGTTTTCCTATTTGGGTGGCACCAGTGATACCAAAATCTATTTGTTTGCCATGTGGTTTCTGAAAATTCATATTTGTGATGTGACTGCAGAAGCACCCTACATGTCCATTGAATATTCAGGATGTTTTCTCAATACCTTGACCAGGCAAATGCCATCATTGCACTCTCTGTCACCCCTCAAACTTGAATGATCTTGTTTCATATGAGGAAGATGGTGATGAAAAGTAAAATCGAGCTGTTGAGAAAGAGACACCAAGATTTCTCACAGCTAAATATTCCCATTGCAAGTTCAGTCTCCTGGATATAGTGACAGGACTGAACATGAAGGAACATTTCACATCATTCAGTTCTCCAGAAGATCTGATCTTCCAAGACTGATGAAGAATTGGCTCCCTCTTTCTGAGGGATTGCAGTCTCATAGTTGATAGCATCATCTTAGATGGAATGAAACAAGTCAAGGGTGAGGGGTGACAAACAGACAGTCAGGGGTGCAGTCTCGTGGGTGAAGCAGATCAGGGTTTTCAGAAAGGGTTATCTATTCTATAAAGCCAGCTCAGGAAAACCCAAATTGATTTTTCCCTGCCTCTCATCCCTCATGCCATAGCTATCCTGGTGTGTTTAAACTTTGAGTATTCTGTAAATCCTAACATGCATCCCTTCATTATGTTTATGCTCATGGAATATTCACTATCCACACTGTAACATAACAGCAGAACTTTTCAGGAATCCATCTGTGTTAAGCAGAAGGGTATTTGCTTTCTGAAAACATTCTTCTAAAATGTATATGAATGATCACAGGAATCAAGCAAAAGGAAACAGTCTTAAAAGACACACTTCTGGAAGATGTGAAGGATTTATTGAGCTGTACTGTGGAAATGAAACTGTTGATTTTCAGCATCTCATAAAGAATGCAGGTTGGTGGAGTCATTCAGAGAAGTGTGTCTAGACTAGTCTTGACATCTGGCTGCAAGCCCCCTCAAGACAAACTTTGCCTCTATCCTGCCATAGAGAAATCACTTTCATTTTCTCTTCTTACTCAGACTTTTCCTTCCTAAGCTGTGAACTCTCAGTTGCAGGAGCTGTCTTCAGAGATGGGCTCCTCTTCTTTGAGAGGTGTAGCAGCATGTAAGGGAGGAGAAAAAAATCTCATGATGCCTTAAGTTTGTAGATGCCACTGCAATAATTCACTGAACACTTAGTTGGAAATGGGAGAGTGGGATTCTCAGCCTAGAGAATATATGCTCCATAGAAAAAAAAAAAAAAAAAAAAAAAAAAAGAAAAAAATTCCTCAAACTGACCTTATACTTTGAGACCTATGAGGTTCATGTGCCTTTAAAATTTATCCTACTTAGCAATGTAAGGTTTATGTTTGGACTCAAAGTTCTTTTCCAACTTAAATGATTCTATGACTTGTGTGTCTTTCACTAAATACTCTGTTACTATATAGGCACTGCAGACAAGAGCTGTGTTTCTCTCCCTGGAGGGCCAGGGACAGAGACATAGTTCTTTATGTGCTCTACCTAAAGCCTTCAATTTTTCTCACAGAATTTTGGAATAAGAAAGCAAGGTCTCTAGTTTTAAAAATAAAAATTCACATCCAGAATTAATCTGCACAGATGTATGGATACATATATATAAAAAGCTGGCTTTTTTGAGAGTAATTTTCAAGTAATTTTCAAGTAATTTTCAATTTTGTCTTGAATGTTGTGTTATCCTTTAATTCCTATGTTAAAAAACCTTTAACTCCTGCTGTGATCTGTGTCAATTACCTTAAGCTTCCTGCCTCAGTTTCCTCATCTGTCAAACAGGGATCTGTGTACACACCTACCTCACATCACTCCCTGGAAGTTACTGTTGGCACTGGGCTTTGGGGATACATGTTCTGCAAATGCCAAGCTCTGACACTGCTCAGAATGAAATATGAGTGCCCTCTAGCATTAATACATGGTGCTGTAAAGCCTTAGTGGTCTAAACCTATCAAAGGCTTGCCTGTGCTACAAAAATTAAGTACAATTATTCCACCTCAGTTAAGCTGGTCAAGGTATAAAGCAACGTGTGACTGCATGGGATGGTCAGACTGGTCTGCAAGCACAGATGTCATGGTGCTAGTTGAATAATCTCAGCAACAAAGCTGCAATTCAGACCTAGTGCCACATCAGTTATTTCAAATTTAAAGCATCGTTTAAGTCAAGTCATATGGGTGCCTTATTAAGGATAACAATTCATATCCTGAACCAACACAGAGGAGAACACAAGGAGCTAGATATTCCAGATAGCTTCTAAAGAGCTGATTTTTCATGAGTTGAGCCCTGTACTTCACGTATAAATCTGTGGATCTCAACTGAAGCAGAAGAAAATGCCATCTTATCCAAAAATACTTTTATCCCAACTCACAACAAACCTAGTAGTTCCTAATGTGTTTTGCTTATCTTCATATCACATTTATTTGGTGGCTTCTAGCAATACTCACTAAGCACAATAAGAAATTCCACAAGATTTGAGAGCTATGGCTAAAGATCTGGTATAACAGTAATTAAAACAGCTCTGCATTAATAAAACACTTAAATGGCATACAGACATGTTTTTGTTCTGCACTCTATTGTATAAACCTGCTTTAAATTATGGGCTCATTGTCAGTTCCATAATGTTTCTGTTGTGTCAGGTTCTGCTGCAGTCACTTCTTGGGCAGATTTTCCACCTCTGGTAGATTCAGGACAGAGTGTGGCCAATTGCAAGACTAAGGACTACACGAGATGCAAGTTCTAAAGTCGTACATATTTACACCATGAGAATTAGAGCAGTATCACAAAGAATCTGGCCTCCTTAGGAGGTTACATAATTGCACATGTTCATTTTTATTTGTACTGAAGTGATAAAGATCTGTCAAGTCTTTTTCTATAACACAATACATGTGTGAATGCAACCTGAATATCTGGCAAACAGAGCTAGAGGAGGCTGTTATAGGCAGGCCAGAATAAAAGCTTCAGCTTAGAATTAATGAGCTCAGTTTGTGCCAATACCCTTTCAGGAAATGTAAAGTTTGGTTATACTGTGTCAGTCCTTAACAGCTTGGATTTTCTTAGGATTTTTTGGTGCACTCTGTGCTATGTCCTCTTTGCTGGTCTCCAGGAAACAGGTATCTTAATCGTATGTCCATTTAGAAATTAAACATTTTCCCTTTCTGTTTGCAATAAGTAATGAATGATGAGTCTCTATTGCCTTGCAAATGGGCAAAGATACTGCAAAGTGGAATTAAAATTCACTTTCATTCATTCAGATACACCCCTCTGGGTGTCCCAGCACCTCAAACCACAAGCAAGGGAGATGCTGGAAATGAGAGATCACCCCAAAACATTCAAAGAAAATGGTTGTTGAACATCTTCACCCCCAGACATCATTTGCAACAGCAGTTATGACAGAATGTCTTTCATTTTCTGTATTTGAAGCTCCATAGGAAAAAAAAAATCCTCATGATCCTAAATACTTTGGGCAGCATATACATACTACTGATAGGAAAATGGATGGAGTGAAAGCTAATTACTCAGTTATTCCAGAAAGATCATAATTTATTTGATCAGGTTCAGCTTTCAATAGAAAGTCATTAGGAAATCTGAAAATCAGGCTTTGTTATTCTTGCACACCATTTTTTTAAGATAATGTATTTTCAATAACTTTTCTATCCAGGAATAGCTCTTCCAACAGTACTTTATGCATTCAGCTTGAATTCTTGTACATCAATGTTTTATCTCCAGATTTTTTTCTTTGTTTTAACCTACCTGACTATACAAAGTGGGGAAGGAGGGAGAGAGGGAAGGAGAATGCTCACCTTTAAACAACAGTGTTGTTCTACTTCTAAAAGTGCCTTTTCCAACTGGATGAAGTAAAATTGGTAAACAGATGTGAGAAATTAATTTAGAGTCAATTTCCAGGAAACAGTCAATTAAAATATCTTTTACTGCACCAATATTTATGCATGTGACCCCAGGTTCTATTGTAATAAAAGATGGTATTTCTGACAAAACATGGAATATGAGTAATTTGTAAAATTCATTCATTAACCAAAGTAGGCACATACAAGTAGCCATAAGCTAATTCAGCTTTCCTCATATGCAGCCAATTTATGACATATATATAAGTCTATTTTAATAATTTAATTTAAACTGCTTGCTTTCTGTACAACTTCTCTTTTAAACCATCCAGGTTAATGTTTGACTTTGGTTAAAAACCTTCCACCTTTTCTCCCTATTTTATATCCAATTCCAGATGGAACTTTTATGGTTCCACCTCTTCAAAGAACCTCCGTTCAAAGTTTGATTTTGCAGTCAGAATTTTTGGCTCACAAATAGATGCATCATCAGTTTGGAGGCTCATTAGTAAACACAGGCTCAATTCTTGGAAGTCTGGCTGTGTAAAAAAATGGCCTAAATATTTAAAATGGGCACCTGCATGCCTAGGATTTTTCTTCATCTGTCAGGACAGGCTGGTACCTGCAGCAGTGTTACACATTTGACTTTTCCTGATTCCCAGAAATATTAGATTGTTTTATTAATTAAAAAAAAAAAAAAAAAGGTGAATGTGTGCAATGTAACTGTAGTATTTATTTTACAGTTTTCAGCTTTTCTGCCACAAAAACAAAAATATAGCATTCTAGTTTTATTGACTTTTTAAATGATGCAAACTGACACTCTCATACCCCATGGCTGAGCATGCTACAAGACCTTCAAAAATCCCCAGGACTTGGTGGCACAGTTACAGCTACTCTCACCACATCTCTCAATAAGGAAATATATTTGAATGCACAATTTGGGAATCTTAATTTCCTGAAAATGATCCCCTTTACAGTTGCAGAGCATCAGATGCCTAATTAAGATTGGAATCTCTGTGTCCTGTGTTTCAAATGCAGCAATAATAATTTACAAAGATGAGATACTAAACTGAGAAAAGCCAGAGCACACCACTCCAAGGAGTGGAGGCTGAGCAAATGAAAATTTCCCAGTAGGCTTCTCTGCAGGTCAACAACAGAAAATTCTTCTAGTTTGGTGTTTGCCTGATTTCTTACAGAAAATGAGCTTTCTGTTAAGCCAGAGTAGCTCAATTCCACAGCAACTGATAATAGTTGCACCTGGCTTCTACAGTTTATGTAGATTTGAAAGTTTTGACTTCAGAAATGGCATCTTTGTTAAAGTTTTAAAAGTCAGTGGTGCCTAGCTAGTGGTACATAAAGGTTAATTTGCTGCACCATGCAACTTCCATGCAGATCTATCCATGTGTCTTCTGTTTCCATGAATTCATGCTTGGTCTTCACAAACCATGCAAGGAAAGGGCCTCCAATATGATCCTTTAACAGTGATGCTTCAGCCACATCCAAAATCCTGCAAAGGCGATGAACATAATGAATGGGGAAGCAAGGAATAGCAAGCCACCAGGGTCAGGGTGAACAGAAACATCTGGGACTGATCCAGGACCAATTCAAGAAGCATTGATGCTTGACAACCTCCTCTGCAAGAAGTTTTATGAAAATCTGCCACAGCATGAAGTTTTTATCATTTAGAGGTCTATGAATTTTCTAGGGCACAAATTGCTGTTTTTACCTTGTGCCTTGTGTGCCTTGAATTTTGCTTCTTTACTGGCTACCTTGCCAAAAATGTCTAGTTTATTTCAGGATTTCTTTCTCTTTGGCCTTTGGTGCCATCTTGTCTCCTTGACTTGACACTTGGTGAGGAGCTTTTGTCAGAGTCATTAAGACTGAGGCTGTTACTTTTTAGTTTCTGTCAGGTTTCTAAGTTTTTTAATTTATTTAAATGCCAGCTATGCTCAGACAAAGGACACACAACCTTATACTAGCTACTGTGAATTAATTCTGTCTAATATCTCTCTAATATCTATCTAATTCTATCTAATATCTAAAATTAATTCTATCACAGCCAAAACCAGAACAGAGGTTCATCCAGATCACAGAGATCAAGAGGGCTGGTGTTGTTTATTCTGGAGAGGAGAAGACTCTACAGTGACCTCTTTGTGGCCTTTCAGCACCTAAAGGGGGCTACAAGAAAGTTGGAGAGGGACTTTTTACAAGGAAGTGCAGTGAGAGCAAGGGGGAATGACTTCAAACTGAAAAAGAATAGGTTTAGATTAGCTATTAGGAAGAAATATATTACTGTGAATGTGGTGAAGCACTGGATCAGGTTTCCCAGAGAAGCTGTGGATGCCCCATCCCTAAAAGTGTCCAAGGCCAGGTTGGATGGGGCTCTGTGCAGGTTAATCTTTTTGAAGATGATCTTAAAGGTCCCTTCCAACCCAAAGCATTCTATGTTTCTATGATCCTAGGGCTCTATATTCCATAAAAGGTGACATCTCACTCAGCAGTGATCTAGAGAGAAGGTTAGTGGTGGGGTGGTCACTGTTTGATGCCTTTCTCAGCATCAGCTGGCTGGTGGTGAGCAATTTTCATTTCCATCTCTTGTTTTTCTTATCTTTTATTTTGCTCTGTTATTTTCTTTTTCATTACAAATTGTCGTTGTTGTTGATCTGGAGGCACAAATGAGTTAGGAAAACAGAGGAAACAAGGGGCAATAAACAAAAAGATTGCAGCATTTTGGAGTTTTTAACCTTTTCTTAATAGTAATATCAGATTGTTTGCTGAGTATATACTCACACATGGAAAAAACTGTTGTGTTACATTTTTGCATGGGCACACACTAATAATCAATGTTAGAGTCTGATCAAAATTTTTATTTTGCACCTGTGGTTCTGGATAACTACCCAAAAGTGATCTGTTGTCTCAGCTTGTCTTTTCAATTTCATTCAGTCAGAAAAGATTCACTGCCTGGGAAAGGTGAAAAAATTGAGACACCCTCAACATATAGTCACAGTGGAACAGAAAGAGGAGGAATTCTGCCAGCAGCCCTGCTGATGAAACTGTGAAAGGAGCCAAGCTGAGAGGAAAGGCAGCCAGTCTCTAGAAATGGTTACCCCAAATGCATTATACAAGCTCCTCATTTCAGGTAGTTCAGACAGTAAAAATCCAGCCAGCAGAAAGCCTTCAGGGAAATTGATGAGTGGGGTTGCCTGAGATTAATGAAAACTACACAAATAGAGCAAATTGGCAGGAGTAGGGGTAAGAGTCTGCCCTTTCATAGGTCTCATAGTTATTAATATTAAGAATCTGACATTACAGTAGATGGCTTTGATGTTCTAAGGTCTCCAAGGCCAAGAATTATGCTTCCTCCTCCTGTCTCCATCCCTATCCAAGTGCAGACATTAGACTAATGGAAAAAAGTGAAATGGCCTGTCCAAAAGAGGATCATAATCAAAACACTCAAAAAAGATATAGAGAGTGATTGGAAATGTTGCAAACTCTATGACCAGCATAATAAAACAAGATGAATATTTATCATGTTCACTAGGTCTACTTCTCCATCTACCCATTCTATATGCCTGTTCCTGCAGTGTTTA
Organism: Oenanthe melanoleuca; assembly: GCF_029582105.1. Lineage (NCBI taxonomy): Eukaryota > Metazoa > Chordata > Aves > Passeriformes > Muscicapidae > Oenanthe > Oenanthe melanoleuca. The sequence continues at coordinate 34,269,172 of NC_079333.1, read as the reverse complement.
TTCATCTGGCTGTATGTATATATAAATGGCAAGTCTCACCTGAGCTTTGATAGCGCAGCCCCACATGACCTACATGCAGACTTACCCACCTCAGAGTGAACTCCTTAAAGAAAGCCAGATCTAAAATGGGGTGTAATCACTTAGTGGAAGACAAAATTTAGTATTCACCACTGTAGTCTTCAAACCTCAGAGGCAGCTGCCAGCCCTGAGGTGCCCAGCTCTGCAGTGCCCCACTCCTGGCAGCAGCAGTGCCCCAGCTCTCTCAGCTCTGCCTCCTGGATGCCCCTGTGCTGACAAGTCTGAGCACTTTGGTACCCAACTAATTCCCAGTTTTCCTTCCCCACACAGCTCCTTTTCTCACTTTTCCTGCTCTCTTCTCCCTGCTCCTCCTGCTGTAGGGACAGCAAGAAAGTGGCTGTGTGATGCTTGGTTGATGGCTGGGCTGAACCCAGACATCCATGGAGGTTTATAAAAAAGAGAAAAAGCCTAGGATTTTGTGTCTCCCATTCCTGGCCTGCTGAAAGAGCCAACATGGTACAAATGCACATGGCCAAAGGTTTCCTGTTTCTTAATAAATCCTGAACTACTTGATGAAGGGTGAAAGCTTCATCAGAGCTTTTACAAGCCTTATACCTCAGGTCAAGAATCCCATGGCCTGGTGATCTGGGGATTGTTGTGGAAGTACAGCTAAGAATCAAGCTTAAGATTTAGAGGTGCAAGGTCTATAAAATCTATAAAATATTCTCTGTGGTTTTATAAGTGCTATCTCTTTTCATTTTTATATATTGCCTCTGTGTGCTCAAGCATCACAAGTAAGCTTTGTGAATAGAAATGAAATAGCTGCAATCTGCATTTCTGTAAAGCCAGGTTTGATTTAAGATACAAAAACTATAAGTACATCTGGATGCACATTGGTCCTCTGCTCTGAAAATAATAAAAGTATTTGTGATGTAATCTACCATCTAATAAAGAAATTAAGGAGGACAATAAAAATTTAAAAACCTGAACAGGGAGAAATTAATTTCAAAATATCTTTTGAGTATTAATAAAGGTATAAGGGATAATCTTGCATAGTGGAGATTCATAAAAGGATACTCTTATTAAGGAAATAATTGGAAATCAGAGCATGTACATATGTCAAATGGCTGGAGCTATCAGCAAGAACGTGGTGCAGCAATGTGTTGAGATGATTAAAGAAAATATATGGAATATAGGAAATAACATGATGAAATTTTTAAAAATTACAAAGACACATTTCAAATTCACAAGGGAAACAAGAAAGTATTGCAGCTGTTCTTATGACTGTTTAAGCAAACCTGCATCAGGAATACCAAATGATCCCAGGCAGATGATATTTATAAGAGGGGAAATCATTGTGCCATGCATTTGTGCAGATGGCACCAAAAATCACACACATTTAAGCCATGTCTCAGATTTGTATATGCTCACTGTCCACAGAATAGGTACACACAGTGCATCTGCTTCCAAGAACTCAAGTGAAAATAGAATGAATTCTGGAACTGTGGGAGTCCTGCAGGGTCCCCTGAGCTGTATGTGGGTATGTTACTGTTATACAAGGGAGACACAGAAAATACAAAATCAACAACAATACTTTACAAGTATTCAAAGGTCATGAGGGAAAAATGTCCCCAAATACAAGCCTGTTGGTTTCAGAGGAATGAGATTCTTAAAAAAAAAAATTAGAGAGAGATTTTCTGATTTCTGAACACAGAAGGCTTCATACAATTTTTTATCTTCCAGCTTTTCTCACAAACAAAATAAGGAATATCTTTTTTCTTAAAAAAGGCAATGAAAATTCCCATAGACCCATATGATTCCAGAAACTGGAGGCCCAGCAAAAGCATTGCCACTAACTTGTGTTAATTAGTGGCTTTTAGTGGCTGTCCAAATTCAGGTGTAGTTTCTGAAAATATTTGCTTTAGTACAACATACAGTATTATACATACATACACATATATATATATATTATTTATAGAAATAATACTCAGTATACACATAGTATGCATATATGGTATTATCTATATGGCTTGCTTAGTATAAATACAGCCAATTTGTATGCAACTGTGGTTGTAGAGATGCTAAATCTCTTAAGAGAAAAGCAGTTCCTGCCAGAAAACCTGCTCCTCTGCAGACTCATCTCCACGGGCCAAGATTCCTGCCAGGACCCAGCCCTGGCCCTAACTTTCCATAGGCTGCAGCTTCTTTCAGAGCAATCTGCCTGCTCTGGGACCCTCCAGGGGCTCCACAATTGTTCTCCATGGGCTGCAGGGGCACAGCACCTCACCATGGGCTGCACCAGGGGAATCTCAGCTTTGGTGCCTGGAGCATCTCCTGCCCCTCCTCCTGCACTGCCCTGGGGTCTGCAGGGCTCCTCCTGTCCCATATTCTCACTCCTCTCTCCCAGCTGCTGTGCAGGGTTTTATCCCTTTCCTCAAATATCTTATTACAGAGGCATCACCAACATCATTGATGTTTTGGCCAGTGGTGTGTCCACCTTGGAGCCAGCTGGAACTGTGTGTGTGTGTGACATGGGTGTAGCTTGTGGCGTCTTCTCACAAAAGACAGCCCCCTCAGACAGATCTATAAAGTCAGAAAACTAGGACAGATCCAGAAAATGGAAAGCAGATGGCTCAGTGGAAGATAGTGTTTTACATCACAACTCAGCAGATTAAAATATCACCATAAAATGTAGGAAAGGACAGTTCATTGTAGTCTCTTGGGAAGTACCAATCTTAGCATGCTGCAGAAAGAGTGATTTTTTCCTATTACTTGGTGACTGTTATACAAAAGCTATAGGGTGAAGATCAATGAAAACCACCCTCTTAGAGTAAGTCTCAAGTGTGTCTTTCTTTCCTTGGTAAGGAAGATAGAAATACCAAGGGGAAAGATTCAGCAGTGAGCTGCTGAAGTGTACCCATCATTCAACACATGAACCAATTCTGTAGGAATTACCCTGTAAGGCATTTAAATATCCATCTCCCACAGGCCACACTTCAAACCAACAGCTGAATTGCTTTTTTGCACCTTTTCTTGTGCCCATTTGTTGCAGTGACATATAGGGCACCAGAGACTGACTGGCCTCAAAGAAATCTTCACTAAAACCTGAGATGGTCTGGCAGCCACAGAAATCATTGCCATTGATTGAGTCATTAGGCTATGATTTCAGTCATTAATAAGAAATCATCTTCTCATTTTCTTGTAACAATGACAAAAAAAAAAGTTTTAATGAAACAAGAATCTCAGGGCAGCAAGGCTATATAAGAGCCAGAGAAGACTTTATGTGCATTCAGAGACCAGAAAAACTAGAAAGAGAGGAATCTACTGAAGAACCACAAGCAGCTTTAGATGTTCTTGAGATCAGAATAGTTGGTAGCTGAGACAATACCAAGGACTTGCACTTTTCTTGCTCTTCCCCTGTTGCTTTTTTGATGCTTAATGAGAACAAGGCACTGGACCTTTAGTCTGAGTCCTGATGGACCTTTTTATGTCATGCATTAAGTGAAATGAAAACAGCTGAAATCTTTTGGTGTTGGGGAGATAACAAGCCTTAACCAATAGGAATCCAGGGTAATTGGGCAACAATTTTTTTGGCCTGCAGAGATAATGCAGTATTGTGCGTTAGGAAAATTGTTCTCCAGTAACTCTTTGGAGCTATGCAATTAGACCATGTGATTATTTATCTTTTAATTCTTAGCAGGATGTAAAAATGCTCCTATGCATAGCATGTTGTGGTGGGTTGACACTGGCTGGCTGCCAGGTGCCCACCAAGCCACTCTATCACTCCCCTTCTCAGCTGGATGGGTGGGGGAGAAAATGCAATAGAAAAGCTCATTGGTCAAGATAAGGACAGGAGCATGACCCAGAAAATACTGTCACAGGCAGAACAGACTTGACTTGGAGAAATAAATTAAATTTATTGCCATTTAATAACAAAATAGGATAGCAAGAAGTTAGAACAAATCTTAAAACACTTTCTGCCCACCTCTCTGTTCTTCCCAGGCTCAACCTCACTTTATTTCTTTTATTTCCTCCCCTCAAGTAGTGCAAGGGGCTTGGGGGAATGGGATTTGCAGTCAGCTCATAGCACTTCATGTCTGCCACTCCCAACCCTTCCAATGATGCCAACATCTACTCTGAGCTTGTTTCCTTTTCTGCCTTTAGGCTCTGGAAAACAAGAGAGATATCCAGGGAGAAGGATATGCTGGTTTTGTATCTGTCTTAGGAAGTCAGGAACAATCTTTGGATATGATGTGACACTGGATGTGGCAGAAACACACATGACCAGCACAAACCGCTGGCTGACCTTCAGGCAAAACTTTGGATGAGATGCATGATCAAGAGTTCTAGCAAGTCTGCCTGCAATAAATAAAACTGAAACCTAGAAAAGTTTAATTGGAAAAACTAAGGAGTAAACCATAAATTTGGAAAAGTGGGTAACATATAAAAATTCTCATTCTTCTAATAATACTAGGTTAACAGTAACTCCTGTAAGGACATGTTAATTTTATATATATATTTAATAATTTGAGAGAATATCTTGGTTTTCACCTCAAACTATAGCTTCTCTGAGGCAGATGAGTTTAGATTTCTTGTTCATATATTCTTAGTTTCCTTTACTGTTTGAAATTATTTTTCTTCCTTGCATCTTCTTTGATGCCCTTTTACAAGACAAAGTGAGACATAAGTTTATGATGGCTGTTTTTCATTAGGAGTAAATTCTTTTTTTTCTTGGCTCTATCTTACCTTCCTCTATTTTATCTTTTGTCAAAGACACTAACAGATAATGAAGATGATTTTTTTCCTTTCCAACTTAGTTTTTACCTCATTTCTGCCAATATTCATGCTTCAACACATGGTCCCCTCCAAGTCATTTGGTAGAAGACATACTGCCATTTCTAAATGACTATAAGTGTGGTAATCTTCTCATGACTCATTTATGATATTTCAGCTAGTTAATATATAATAACACATTCCATCAGGCAGCAAATTGATATAAGTTCTGCCTTTGTTGTGCTCTATTTTTCCCCATTGTTGTCTCGATGGTTGCCCCATTTGTGATCTGTGTAGTTTTGACAGTTTGTGGTTGACCCCATTACACTGATCTAATTGATGACCACTAGAATTTTGATGACAAAGCAGCTGTATTAATCATGTAACACATCTGACTTCTTTTACCACATTAGCCCCCTGGAAAATCCTTTAGCAAATTATATCCACATGTTAAGCTGCTCTGAACAATCAGTCTTGCTAAAGCCTTAGCCACCAAAATCCATTTCTTTTCTTCAGAAATCAGTCTCTTAATTTCTAGCAACTCAGCCTTTTTTCCACCAGGTTATAATCAAGTGATACAAACTTTTCATGCATGAAGAACAGTCATTTTAGTACAGGCAAGTGGAATTAACACTGAAGCTGTCAAATTATTTGAATTGTAAGTACATAGCAGCTTGCAAGCTTGAAAAATTTCACTGTTTTTTCTTTTTCCTATATGCAGAAAATCACTTGGAGTATTTAAGTCCATCCCTTCTTTGTGGCTTCTCCAGTGCTCAGAGCTCTGCCTGACTGAAAATCCTAGAAATAAACTCATTAAGGAGAGATTTAGAAAGAACTGGATGATAACTAGTGAAAACTATCCTTTTCACTCCACCAGTCAGATGTTAAGTGAATCAGAAAGAAATGGCAAAAGTACTGATTTCTTTAGGGCAATTGTAAGAATTCAATTACAATAGAGTTTCAAAGATCACAAATCTGCTAATCCTTCACAGGCCTTAAGGTTGCTACTGCACAAACACAAGAGTATTACTCAGTATATGAACCAACAGCTTGCTTAGGTGGGATAAAATCTATGTTATTATTTATCTTTATACAAAAGTGAAGGTGGCCCCAACAGACATTAATCAAAAGTTACAGGCCTTGTCTCAACAGAGTTGTATATGTGACTGCACTCAAGTATGAGGCCACAAAAGTGTGATAACAGTAAGTTTACACATCTACTTTATTGCTGGATTTTATTTCAATTATAAGTGACCTCAATACTTATCACTCTGTATTACAGGTCTCATAATGGAGCTACTCTTACAGGGGCATTTTAAATAACAGGAATAATTCAGTATGCTAAAATATTTTTTGAGACTTTGCAGGGAAAATTTTTTTTGCAGGTCCTATGGATAGTTCTCTGAAATTATTTCATTTTATTATTCCACCTACCAGAATCATAAAAATTGTATTAAAATGTTAGATCAGGGTATTTTCGGATAATGAAATATCTTGTATGCATCTGTGTTGTGTGCAGTGAATCAGAAGATTATGAAATGTGTTTCATAAAGTACTTGTGCACCAGGCAAGTGCACAATTTAACCTACTGCTGTAAATACAGTGGTTTTCTCAGTAAGTCATACTGATGGAAAAGCATCTCTGTACAAAGCACACAAAAAGAAATGCTGACTCTGTAAGTGATCTACCACACTACATTAAAATGCTGACTTTAACTCCCACTGTGCCTCAGGAACTAGAAACATTGTGGGATTTGTCAAAAGACATTCTCGTGGCATTCATCACATTGATTACTTCATAAAGTTTTCCTTCCTGCCCTCTTTAAACTGTAAAGGATGCTGCTGCCTCATGGTCTGCCCTTGGGGCTCAATCCACCCACACAGCTCACAAGGTCTGGATCCCACCAGATCAGAGAATCACAAATTTGGGCTGGAAGGAACATTAAAGATCATCCATGTCCAAAGACCCTACCATGAGCAGGAAACCTCCCACTAGACCAGGGTGTACAGAGCCCAGTCCAGCCTGTCCTTGAACACTTCCAGGGATGGGGAGTCCACAACCTCTCTGGTCAACAAAGAGCAACCTGAAAGAAAAATCTCTTTATATGACAGAGTAACATGCAAAAATCTGTTTAGAATGAAGTCTCAGAGAAATCTCATTCCAGTTTCCCTCCTGAGAAGCCATATTTTGGTGCCCAAGAGACATTTTTCTAGGACACACAGCAGCATTGAACTCAGGTACATTCACCACAGGTTTTAACAAGTCTTAAACACTTGTTAAAAATGTTTAACATTTTCCTTTTCACAATGCATTGAATATACTTCTCTCCTGTACTGCATTGCCTCTGAGCTGTAAGGGGAAGAGATGGAAATAGTACAATTGCCTTGAGAGCTGCCTGGGGTCTGTCACTGACCTGAGAATCTTCCTGGGAGCATATTAGATTTGAATTTTCAGGGACAATATACCTTCAAGAAAGAAACAAATTTCCTGAGGAGAAGGATAGCCATCTAGATCAGCAGATAATCCTTATGATACAGTCATTATTACCAGAAGAGAGAACCAAGGCTTTCCAAGGGGCCTCATCCATAATACATTATATCCAACTTCATTTTAACACAGAAAAAACAAATCTTCCACTGCCTGTCCCACAGGAAGATGTGTGTCTACTCTCTCAATGTGGCTCCATTTGCCTAATCATGCATTACTTCATGGAAAAACAAATGCTCAGTAGTTGTGCACTAGCAGGCTGCCACCCTGTGTGCTGTCCTCCACCTGGTCATGTTTCTTTGTGTGTGTTTATTCTTACCAGGGTCATTAACACAAGACTGGATGTTTTGGCTGATTTTAACAGAAGAAGGTGTGCTGCTGTTTCCCCTGTGGCATTTTTTTTTTTTTTCTTATCTTAGGAAAACAAAGGAGGCTAGAGTGCAAGAAACCATTCAGCCTAAAAAGCTTTAGACCATTAGTAATGCTAGAATTAAAAGATTAAAACACTTGTTTCAAGTGCTAAGTAGTCATGTTCTCTTATTAATGTCACACCCTACTAAGCATTATGCCATACTTTGTAATGCATGGATTCATCCCACACATCCTGTGCAGCTTTGGGCTTATGTTTAAATTTGAGAGCTTTCCTAAATCAAGATTCCAGGAACTATGCTCTCATTAATTTCCTCCTCTTGTTCCCTCCAAACTCAATTCTCAGTGCCCTCAAATGTGTTTACCTTGAAAGCCACACTTTAAAACCCAGTGATTTTATGAAGACCCAGAACAGACACTTAATGCAGAGCCATCCCCAGCCATTATATGCCCCAATGCTTCATTGAGTCAGACCTACTGAGCCTTAAAGGGGCTCTGCACTTCAGCTCCTGCTGAGGCATTTCTGTGCTCCTGCAGAGGCATTTTTAGCATCCATCTGAGTTGCCTGTACTGCATTGCTGGGTCTGTAACAGACTCTCAGAGACAGACATTTATCACTCCTGCATTACCATACTCTGTTCTTGCTGTACTGTGGGGAAGAGCCTTACTCAGCACATTAAAAATGCAAGGAACAATTAAAGAATCCCACTCTTAATGAGATGGTACTTCTCCCATCAATTCTAAGCAATGAATATTGCAAACTCCCTTTTCCAGCAGGTTAGACTAGCACTCACAACTCTCTGCTGTCAAGGATAGAGGCCCCTGCTGAAATGTGCTGAGCTCCTGACACTTGCAGGGTCTGTGCTGAGCCTGACTGTTGGGTGGCTGTCACATCTAATTAATGTCAATCCAGACCAGGGATCCTTCCTCCAGGTCACAGTCCTTGGCCAGACAGTGCTGCTCTAACTAGAACACTTGGAGTGTAATTCATTGAACACACTAAATATAGGATGTGCCAGCTTATGAAGGGGCAGAGAGAGCTAGACAAATTTCCATTTTAAAATGTCTAATTTTTTTCCCATGGAAACCAACATATGTGAAATTATTTAAATGTTGGAGATTTTAGGGGAAAAATTTGGGGGAACAAAACTTTCATCATATGAGGATGTGTTCATCTCTGACAAAATATAAAACCAAAACAGGCACCAGAGATTATACAGCATTAATTACTGCACTGATCAAGTGAGCTAGCAGGGTGTAACAACTCATCACTGTTCAATCTAGAGGTAGCTACTGCAAGTGTTCAGGAGACTGAAATAAAGCATCCTTCAACTCTGTAAGCAAAAAGAGTATTGTGAAGCCATGATGTTTAGCACTGAATTGATCTGGCTGGATTGCATATGATCCTGCTGAATCAAAATAATGCAGGAACATGGTTCAGTCCTGAACCTCAGTGTGGAGAGAAAATGTAATTCCTACCAACAAAGCATATTCAATCCCTTTTGCAATCAAGTTTTATATTCAAATTTGTAGTTGCAACCTTCATATAGGTTATATTTATGTGTGTAAAACCTTTTACAGTGTTTCAGTTCAGATAATATTGCAGAAAAGGAGCAGAATATTATGAATAAAGTTACTTCTTTTAATGATGGCTTTTGAAAAATGAGTTGAACAGGGTTGTTTGCTGACACTCTCCATGAAAGTTTTATGACATTGCTCAAAATATGGGCAGAGATCTCAGACTGTGCATGTCTATTAAATTTTGAAGGGAATGACAGCAAGAAAGTAATTGGCACATCACTGTTCAAAGAAAATGCTTTCATTGTGTCAAGGTTTGGATTCTTACTTGGAATAATTTAGGTGGGAAGTGACCTTTGTATCCCATTTAGTCCACCTATCTCCTCAAAAGAGGATTGATTTCAGACTTAGAGGAGGATTCTCAGGGTATTTACTGGTCAAATTTTGAAAATCTTTAAGGATGACAATTCCACCACCTGACTTAGAAATTTTCCTTGTTGGAAATCAAGAAGCTGTGTTTCTTGCTGCTTGTCTTCGATTGTGCACCTTGGAGAAGGGTCTTGTGCCATTTTCTCTACCTCCCTTGAGACCATTTAGGATACATTCAGGGTGTCACCTCCTGAATTATTCTGCAGAGATACTGACACACCCTCGTGACCAGTCCAGGCAGCAAATTTAACTCAAATTTCCAGAAGCAAACTATGAACAGAAACAAAGTTGTCATTGCAGGTAGGTAGGATTTGAAAAACAATGGTCTCTCTAGTCATGCAGAAAATACTTATCCCATCTTGATTCAAACATTCAGTGAAAACAATTAGGGATGGCTGTCACTGTGAAATGCAATGAAGAATTCAGTTTAGGCAGCATCACACAAGATGATAACTGTTAAACTGGTAAAAGTTAAATGTACTTTCATTGTCAGTATTCTGGAGCCCAGCTGGGAATGCATCCAAACCCAAACTTGTGAGCTTCACCTCTACAGGAAAACTCCCTCAAGTGGAGGATGTCTGTAACTAAAATGGTAATTTTCTTCTGCGAATTCACCATAATATAGCAATTATTTTGCTCATATATTAAAATTGTTATAATCTGTGGATGGTAAAATCCAAGAAGTTCTCCTTTCATACTGTGGGACCTAGAGCTTGGTGCAAGGTGGGGTGTCCCTAAAGCAGATCAGAGGGGAGGAATCAACTCCTTTGATCTGCTGGTCTCCCTTCTTTTGATCCAGCCCAGAACACAATTTGCTTTACAGGCTGCAAGAATATATTGCTGAATCATGTTTTCCTTTTGGTCTCCCAACTCCCCCTAGTCTTTCCAACCAGGCCTAATCTTGACCTATCCTCAGCTCAGTCTGTTCTTGTGCTTAATTTATTATGTGTGTGGAATTTTAATTGGTGATAGCCCCCATGCTTTCTATTTGGTATGTGTGTGTATGTGTGAGGTTGGGGTTTTTTTTAAGTTTTTCTCCCTTGTTTCTTTGGGATCTCATTTATTTGGCTTTGGGTTTTATTGTTGGTTATGTGTTTTTCTGTGAGAACATATGCACATTTACTGTCCAACATTAAAGTCTTTTGTACTGAAGTCCTTTGCATTTGAGTTCAAATTCCTGCTCCTTGGGCCAGTGAGCTTTCCTGAATTTTATGTTGGTAAAGAGGTTCACTAATGATATGGCAAAGAGAGTGAGCAAAGAAATGTAACATCATAGGAGAAAAATGTGTGAGGAGATAAGATCCACAAAACCTGAAGAGTTTCACAGCTCTTATATGACAATTCTACTTGCTGATTAGCCACTGCTAATCCCTTCAGGCTTAGTGACTTTTAGTGACTTCAGACAGGTTAAATTGCTATTTCTAACAGTTCAGAACACACTACAACCAAAAGAAAAAATAGTGTTGCAAAACCTTCATTTGTTTGATTCCAGAGCTGATATTAAGCAGCTGTCAAGTATTATCAGCAAGGGCACAACATTTAGAAAGTATTTAGAACCTGTATACATTATGTATGTGTACATACCTAAATATGTATAGCAGTTTTATGTTTTGGGATTATATTATATATAACGTATTTTCTCTAAATTAGCTTTGGTATTCCTTCTTTCAACCTTGGGTATATGATTTTTCCTGTAAGCTTTTGCCCCTGCTGATTTTCTGTAGGTCTCTACGCCTGAATATGCCAAACTTGATTTTCACACTGAGTTACACCATGACTGTGGGGTTTATTGGACCCCTATTGAGGCATATTAATGGTGGTCTATTCTTGTGCAATAATGTCACCATTATTTTGTGTCATTCTCATCTCTATAGATTTCTATAAAATATGCTCATAAAACTTGAGCAGCAATCTGAAATTTCTATATTTCCCATTCCTTTTAAAGGTTACCTAGAAACATCTGCAGCACAATAACAGTAAACTATCACACACCTAAGAATACTTGATGTAAACTGCTCCATTGTGCCAATTAAATGCAGTATGAACTCTATACAGGGGAGCACTTTATTGCTTCATTATTGCTTTTAAATAATTTTAAATCCTGTTCACTGCAGCAACAAACATCCAAGCAAATATTTAAAAAGCTAAATGGGGAAATGTAGAACAAGTTAATCTGCTACTGGAAACTTTAATGTGTGCAACTCCACATATGGCATATCTGTGTTCAGGGGGCAATAAAATATTTTCGAAGGCACCAAGAAAATGGCATATTTGCCTTTTTAATACATGCAATTAAACATGATGGGAAGGGATCAAACTGGTGGAGTGGACTGACTTAGATAGCAACATGTGCTGGTGCTGCACATCTTGCAGTGATAGTTTAGGAAAAGCTTAAAACTAGAAAGATCCAATTCACTGTAACAAAAAACATGGTTCTGTGGGAGAATAAGGGGACTACCTGTTGAATAAAGAATTTTGCCAGCAATGTAATTCATCAACACAGCAGCAGGTTGAAACTTCCTGTCAAAAATTGCCTTTGGTGGAATTAAGGTTTGAGCAAAAGTAGATGTTTAGAAGATGTTTCCTTTACAAGGCTCCAGCTGTCTGAGTTTGGAGAGTCAGAGCCCTTGAGCTGCTGTTGAAAAGCCAGTGAGGTGGGACAGCTGATGTTTTTCTTGTATGATTAATGACAAAGCTGGATGGCTTAAACAGCAGGTGCCTCAGAACTGTTGCGATGTGGCAATTCAGTTTCATTAAAATGTTGTCTCTGCTCTTTCCGTTATTTTATCACAGGATTTTTTTGTCAAAGCCTTTCAGTTTTCAGTCTGCATAGTCATAGAATGAAAGAAGGGTTTGGTTTGGAAAGTACCTTAAAGACCATCTAGTTACATCCCCCCTGCCATGGGCAGGGACACCTTCCACTACACCAGGTTACTCAGAGCTCCATCCAGCCTGGCCTTGAACACTTCCAGGGTTGGGGCATCCTATTCCAATAGGATAAAAATAATAATAATTAAATAATAAGTAAATAATTTCTTCCTCATATCTAACCTAAATTTCCCCTCTTCCAGTTTGAGCCCATTACTCCTGTTCCCTATCACTACAGCTCCTGATGAAGGGTCCCTCTCTGGCTGCTTTATAGGGCCATTAAATGTCCTGTCATGCCTTAGTACAAACAGCAACCAAGGAAGACATAATTTAATATGAAGCCATAAAATGCTGCAAAGAACTATTTCTGTTTCTGGATTAATTTATGCATAAGAGTTATGCACTTTTAAACTAATTTTCTTTTTTTAGGCTTACACTATATTTACATCCAACACAGTGTTCCCTCTGAACTGTCCTGTTCTAGATAAGTTTAGTCCATCTGACAAGCCACAAATTGAAGAAATGACTGCCTGTCCTTGGCAGCAAGACCATGCCAATACTCCATCAGATTTCCCAAACTTCCCTAGCAACCCTGTAAAACAGATGAAATTCTGCTCAAGAGGGAAAAGTGAGTGGAAAACTGCAGTGAGGATATTAATGATACACGGTGGAATGCAACCAACTTGGCTCTCTCTGTGTAACCCCTGTAGGCTTTCTGCTTTGAAATAAAAGTAATTAATACAGAAATGCACAAAGCCACTTCTTGACAAGAACATCTATTTTAGGATCACACCACTTTGATTTCAGAATGCTGTGGCCACTTGAGGGCAATTCCAAAGTAGATGTGAAGTAACACCTAATGAACTTAGCTAAGTTTCTGGTGATGACAAGGTCATAATATCACATGCCATCATGAAATACCACATAATCTCATCAACCTACACTTCACTACAGCCACCTTTTAGGGAGTTAGTTAAAAAGACTTGTAGAAAATTAATGGTATTAAGATCCCAAAGGGTTTTCAAAGAGAGAGGTGAAGATACCAAGGATATGTCAAGAAATCAAGAGGTCTTAGTTAGAGGTTAGAAAGAGCACTTAATTTTGGCTTAGGGTAAGAAGGAAAAGGAAGAGAAGCAACAGTTAACTTGTTCTGTACTAAAGCCCAAATCTTAGAAGCACAGATTCAGCTGCATATGTCTGTTTACTAACAAGTAGAATATGGCTCATATGACATCTTTTCAAGGTGAACCATGGAAGGGTTGCAAGAGAAACATCAAGAGGGAAATGCATTTGGTATGGTAAATCAGAATTGAGACAGTAGGGGGTTCTTGCTCCTGATCTAGTGTTTACTCATCTGAGCAGATTTCCAATCCTCCTACTCCCAGGTGTAAGCTACTTTTGGGTTTCCTTTTTTGGATTTTTACAGATAAAAGGAATAAACTATTTACTATAATGGTGATGAAGCACTGGAACTAATGCTCAGAGAAGTTGTGGGCTTGGAGGTGCTCAAAATCAGGGTGGATGGGGCTCTGAACAACCTGGTCTAGTGAAAAATGTTCCGGTCCATGAGAGGGGGGTTGGAACTAGATGGTCTTTAAGGTCCTTTCCAGCCCAAAGCATTCTATTACATGATTCTATGATATTTTCAAATCATTTAATCTGTCACAGTGAATGGAGCCACTTAATTTTTTTCATTTATAAAGGACTATTATCTTTGGATATTTACTGCAGTCCTCCATGATCTCAAGAGGAACAAAAAAGGAGCAGTCTCATTATTTTACTGCCAGTATCTGCCCAAGTAAAATTTAAACACTCTTTCTGTATGATGTGATTATAATTGAGCTGAATTAGATTTTAACCTCTGAAGAAAACAAGAAGAATGTAATTGAAGCCAATAATTAATTTGCATTTTACTGTGTGATAGAGGTCAGGACCTGCCTCAGGTCACTCTTTAGTACAGGTTTACCAAGAGCAGAATCTGCAATCAGAACACAAGTTTTTAAAATAATGATTTTACCCTACAGGATACAAATGGGGGGCTCAGACCTGTGCCCCACAGATGAATTTCAGTTATTTATGTATTGAAACTTTCTCAATACTCTGATAGTAGCTCCACTCACACAAAACAAAGCACATATCCAAGTAATTACACACATATAATGTTAGGTCTCTGTTTCCAATTTCCTTCATCCTGTGGCTAATTGCCTCAGACTGCCTCTTAGTTTGAGTCCCAGCTGTATTCAGGAAGCCAAGTGGGAATGCTGCATAAGCCTTTGAAGTCCTTTACATTATCTGCTAATCTAAAAAGCTTATCAACACAGCATTTGAGAGGAAGAAATGAATACTTATGAAAAAACATTAATCTTCTTCAAGCTTTAGAAACTGCTTTGACACAATAGGAGATGCTAAAGTGAGGCTTTGTCCCCAGTGCACTTTTCTCAATTCTGTCAGGATGCCAACATTGAAACTCTAAAAAAACCTGCTGTTTTAAGCTATTCTCTAGATTCTGATGAAATTCAGCAGGAAGGAGCAACATGATAGTTTTGTTAACCTGTGCTGATCATCAACACTAATAAACTCTAGACTTGACTGGTTGAAGGGTTACAACTGTACTTGACATTTTGTGCCTCAGAGACAGTGTCACCACACCATGTTAAAGGCAGGTGAGAAAGTGCCAGGAGGCTGGGAAAACTATTGAGCTGTTTGACCTGGAGGTGGAACATTTATTTTCTCTCTTTCTTTAGCAGCAACAGCAAATGAGCAGAAAGATAAATATACTCACTGTGAACCTCTAAACTCTAAACTTATTTCTGCTGATTATATCCCTACAGTCATGCTTTCCTCCAACAAAAACAAAAGCTCTCAGTATGCTATGGGCTGATGGTGAGTGAATAATTAACTAATAATGATATTGCACTTCAATAATATTAGATTTGGTTGGCTGAAGGCTATTGCAGCATCCTCAGTAAATTTAAGTAGCTGATTAGGAGTTAGGTCCTCCTAACTTTGATGAGCAAAACATACCTTAGGTCCCATAACAGCTTCCTGTGGCTCACAGGCTCAGAACACTGTCTTATCTTTTCCTAGATATCAGGAAATGAGGGCAGATCTGAGCTTTTGTTGAAACTTCTCCTGAGCCCTATAAGTAAGGAAAGCCAGAAAAGGGGTTTTGTTAGGTTGGTAAGGATACAAAACAACATTTCTACTTTTCATTGCTTCTTGTCACTGCTTCAACATTCTTTCTGGCTTGGTTTGCTTTCAAACACTATTCAGTTCTGTCAATGTCATGTACATAATTTTCTTTCTGTTCTTTTGCTTTCTCAAATCTATTGAGTCAGAAGCAAATCTTTATATTATCTGCTGGGAAGACCTTAGTGTTAGTATTTTAGCTTGCTTTCTAGTAGGTTGTTTTTGTTTTTTTTCAGTCATTTCTAGGCATTAGGCAGTCATATGTGAAGGAAGGTTCCTGAAGGAGGTACAAAGATAAACACATAACTGTGAACTCTTGCAGATGTTTATATTTCTTCTTTGTTGTTGTTTTCTTTGAACAAATTATCCAAAGTTATTTAAACTGGAAGTCTGTAATTATGCTTTGTCAAGGGAAAAACAAATTGTTTTTGGTGCTGGAGTAAGTGATTCACCTTGCTAACAGAAGAGTGTGAGTAGGAGGAAAATATACTACAAAATTTCAAAATGTGTTCTTTCCATTTATCATGAATTATTCCTTCCCAACACGTTTTTGCTTCATTTAAAATCTCTGCCTTCTCTTTTTTTCATTTTTCACTCTTGAGTCATATCTCTATTTCACATGTTCATATCTTTACTTTTACATTTACTGTTGTTATCTCAAATGCAACAATATTATGTAGGTATGGGAAAGAAACAACTTTCTCTTTCCAAGTTGTTTGTTTTGCTTCTATCATGGATTGATGTGTGGATGGATGGACAAACTGACAGATACATAGGGGTATGTGGACCACTGCAGAATACACATTAACATATCACATTAAAAATCTTCCGGTTTTGTATATTAATATATGTGACATAAAATTTCTGTTATACACAGACTTGAAATTAATATGAGAAAGAAGAAAAGTAGGTACAGTGAGGCAGAATTAGGCACTGAGCTAGCAATTAGAAACAAAGTGTGTTTCAAGCTCCTTGAAGTATTCTCCTGGTGTAAAGAATCAGCTTTTTTTGCTGAGCAGTCCCACTTGCTGTGAGGGAATGGTGTGAAGCTATGTTTTTTGCAAGTGACAACTCATAATTCCCTGGGCTCAGAAAATGAAACAGGCAGCTCTGAAAAGTCATTGGACCACAGGGCAGTACTTTTGTGAATGGTTAAGAAAACAGAGGACCTGTGGTATTCATAGCATCTGTTACTTGAAAGCTGAGGATAAATAGCAGCTAAAGTGTGATTTCTTCCATCACTAACTAATTTTTTGAAGGGACTAACAATTTTTATGACAAATTATCTTACAATTAAAACACCACTGTAATTTGTCTTTCCCTGGCATGCAATTTATGGTGTTCAAGCAGAGGAAAAAAGAAGAGTGGAGACTACAGAAATTACATTTCCCATGTAGAGGGAGTTGCACCAATAGCAGGGGTGTAACTTAATCCTGATGTCTCCTAGACTGGGTGGAATAAGAGCACTGTCATTGGTAAGAAGCTTCATACAGAATGATATGAGATACAAAAATTCCAAGACCTGAAAAATATTTCAGGCATATGCTAAAATGATGCTGTTGTCTCTGCAAGTTAGAAAGTTAGATCTTATTTTAAAGGTTGACATAATGTGGACAGACTTAGTCACATAGCATTTATATCATTCACAAAAATTGCATACCCACTGTAATGGTTATGAAACTTATTTTGTAGGCTGGAATAGGAGCTCCTTCAATTAGACAATTAGGACCTTTGGATTAAAAAAGTCACATCAAACACATACAAAAATTCATTGATGGCATTGGATCAGCTTAATAAGGACTCAGGGAGTAGTTATGATTTCATCTGTTTCAACAGTAGTGAACCACACAGCAGAAGATGCATGTGAAGAAATCCTCATTATACAGCCTGGATAGTTCTTAAAACTTTCAGGATGAATGAGAATAGCAACCAGTTTCCTTTCTAAAAAGAAAGGAATAAAAAGGAAATAATTAACAGAAACAGAGCCTTACTAGGCTCTGAAAAAACAGCTGCTTTCTTTCCAGGGTTACTCTCAAAACATGCTGTCTAAAGAATAGTCTTTTCAGAAGAAAAAAAAAGTCAGCATACTTTGACAGAAATAGCCAGAGATCTTCCAACCAGTTACAGCAGATGGCAGTTCAAAAGACAGAGGACATCTGTTTGTGAATCATCCAACTTGCAAAAGACTATGAGAATTTGAGATAGCACTCTCAGTAGAGTTTCTATTCCACATAGGTGAGAATGGAGTCTCCTCCATCTGGCAAAAGGTCCAGCAGTGATGCCAATTTGCCAAGTAATTCTCATTACTAATCAAGGAGTTACCTTAGGGGATATGCAGGTTTTCAGGGAGAAGTTATAAGATGTGGATGTGTAATGCATTCAGACATAATGCTTTGCTCCTATGGACAAAATCTGCTTTCAGAATGTTTTTCCCTTTCCTTTTGTAAATAGACAATGAAGAGGCAGGAAGTCAGCTAGGAAAAGATTCTTTCACAAACGTTTCATTTGCAGTTATAGAAATTATGAAACAAACTATTGTTGGTGGAGTTGCAAAACTGCAGTGATTCAATGATAATGATTGTGTCAACTATTTTGCTGCTCCATTTGAAGCATCACTGACAGCTGAAAAATATAATTTGGTACCGTGCCAAAATAACTGCAACTTAGTTATGAAAGGATATCAAGAAATTTTCCACAATCAACGATGATTTTATCTCTTGCCAGCTGGTCTCATGCATTTCAAAAATGCCTTTCATTTACTGGAGTTAACTGTCTTCAATGTACATAGACAGGGCTGCGTGAGAAAATGAAGTTAAATAACAATGACAGAAAGTTTATTCTCAGAATTTCTCCACAGATGTGCTAATTAACTCCAGTAGATTTAGGACATGACCTCGTATAGGCAGAGCAGCTGTCAGATGACCACACAATTTTTAATGTAGACTGGATAATTGTATTTCTAGAGTGTAGACAAACCAAAGACAGAGGTAGAGAGGATGTGACTGTTTTCTGGAGATGTATAACAGTGGGGATAAAAAAGGATTATGCTCACAGCTTACATATGTTCAAGGATTTTATTGGCTTATTTACTTATTTTCACAAATGCACAGTATGCTAATTGATGTATAACATTTTGACTGCATTATTTTTAGTTTGTGCAGGAAATTATTAACTTTTTAATAGATGTGACCAATGTAATGTGGATTTATAGAATGGCATGTCATTTATGTCATTATATGTAAGACACAAGAGTTTGCAGGTACTTGTCACAAAGAGAATAAAGAGATTTACTTTTTTCTAAATATGTAAATGACATGGCAGCATGAAAAGTTTTATAAACCAAAGGTTTTGAATTAGCAACTGAACTGCCTGACTGAAATTGTCTATTCTAATCCCATCAAGCAGCATATACTGTAGGTAGAGTGGTGCCATCACCATATTGTAGAATCATAGAATAGCCTAGGCTGGAAGGGACCTTGAAGATCCTCTGGTACAACTTGTCATGGGAAAGAGAATCTGTATGAGATGCTTTAGGCTCTGTCCAATGGCAGCTCAAAACTTTCAGTGTTAGAGACTCTACCACATCCCTGGTGATGGTAATTCCCTTGGTCCAGTTAGTGACTGTTCTTACTAAATGTCTAAACATGTCTTTCTTACACCGAGGTAAAACTGCTGGTGCAACTTCTACCCATTGTCCCTGTCCTCTGCCTTGGGAAAGGCCTCTTTTTAGCTCCCCTTGAAGTACTGGAAACTGTGATGAAATCCTTCCTGATTCTTCTCCAGAGAGGAGAGATCCAACAACTTCAGTCTTTCCTCATGGGGTAGTTCTTCAGATCTTTGATCATCTTTGTTGCTCTCCTTTAGACCATCTCCAGTCTGTCTTTTTCTTTCTTGAATTGTGGGGCCCAGAAATGGAGACAATACTCCAGGTCTGCCTGACAAATGCTGAGTAGAGTCAAATGATCATGTCTCTACCCTTGCTTGAAACCTGACAAACAGCATCCACTGCATTCCTCATATAAATACAAAGTTTTATTTTGGTGTAAAAAGAGATCCAGGTTAGTCTGGCTTGATTTGTACTTGGTAAATCTCTCCTGTTTTTTCCCAATAATCTGCTTCTTTTGTTTACTAATACCTTGTGGAGGACTCATTCCAGTACTTTCACAGGAATTCAAGCTGGGCTGATGGGTCCTCTTGGGCCCTTCTTGTAGATGGGTATTGACATATTTCATACTGCTGATTCACTCCTGCTGTGACAAACTTGCTAATATTAACTTAGTCTAAAGGTAGGTGTCTTAATCTCATCCTCAACCTTGTGAAATTCTGCCCCTGTTAAGCATAACTTACACCAAAACCCAAGTGATGTTCAAGTTTATGTCACAACACTCTTCGCTGTCATCTTTTTCAAACAAACAGCAAAAGAACCCCAACTGTCTTGTCTTGACTTTCCTCAGAATTCCAGATGAGAGAGGGAGGTCAGGTTGGATGGAGCTTTGAGAAACCTGGTCTAGTGGAAGAGGTCCCTGACAATGGCAGGGGTGGAACTGCATGATCTGGAAGGTCCCTTCCAACACAAACCATTCTGTGAGTGTTGGCTGTTGGTTTTTCAACCCCAGGAAAATAAAAGATGGTCACAACCATTAGAAATGTCTGAGCTTACATCTGAAACAAGAGTAATATTTTACAAAGAAAAGTTTCATGGAAGGAATTGGATCTGAAATTGAAATTTCACAGTGTAGTCATTTCTACTGAACACATATGGAAATAAAATGCATATACATAATTTACAGATTCACACAAATATATCCAACTACTTGTGAAACTGACCCGAAGATTTGTTTTGTTTTGTTTTTGTAGCTCAGTTCATGACTGCATACTGTACAGCAATAAAAACATTCCAACACAGACAGTTTAATGGAGCACTCCCATCGTGCAGGTATCACAAGAAAGAAAACAATTACACAGGACTGATATACCTTCTGTGAATTAGTGCAAGCTATTCATCAATTAGAGCACTATACACCTATGGGAAGATTATTTCTTTCTGTGTGTATTGACTCCTCACTTTTTAAAAAAGGGGATAAATAATACTTTCTGCTCAGCTTGTGTGAAGGAAGATAGAACGAGTGTGCTGTGGTGAGCTTTCAATAACTTTACTGCTTCTGTTTCTCTGGCAATAAAACAATCTACTATAATAGACCATTATATAAAAACTTTTTTGACAAGTGCTTTTATGAAAATTGAGGAGTGGAAAATTTCTATGGGTTGCAGTTTCCCTTGGGAAGGAAAAATGATAGGAAATTCCTTTCAATCTTGTAGGCACAATAAAATGCAGCATTTCATGTATACAAATAATGTGAAGAAATTACTGCAAAATGCAACTTGGATGTGTAGAAAATTGAGAGAATCAATCAGAAATGCTTCTATCTTGATGTTCCAAAATAAATGCAAGCAATAAACATTCCATTTCCAAATTAGTTCATGATAATAATGCATCTTTACTGAACTCACATAAGGAAATGAAAGATTTGGTATAAACACAGAGAGCAGCACAGAATGCTCAGTGTATCAGGATAAAATGTCCATAGGAACACATACAAACTGGAAGGAATTTCATACTGAGAATTGATACAAAAAACAATCCACATTAAATTGTGTTAAGAAGTGAGCAACAGACAAAATTGAAGCTGATGGAACCTGTTATCCCATTGTTATTGAAACAACACACTTTTCTTACATTCTAAGCCTCCTACTACATCTTTAACTCATTGCAGTGTGCATCAGAGTCCCACTTAACACTCTATCAAATCCTCATATCATATTTGCTTGGAGATATTTAAAAAATTGAATATACAATTCTAAAAGAAAACCCTTTTCACATATATATATTTATTATATTATTATATATTATTTCACATATATATATATATATATGTATGTATATATACTTTTCTCTCTTCATTTGTCTGTAACACCAGGTTGCACCCAAATGCATTATATTAGGTGTATTTTACCTATGTTATTTCTTTTTTCTCTTATTACCCCTAAACCCAGTTTTTGCCCAACTCCAGATATAATTTTTTTAAGTTATTATTACAGGGTAGTTTATAGTGTGGGGTCCACAGTGCCTACCTGCACTGCTGAGCCAAATTTCTCTGCACTGTTTATTGTGTTAGAGTCATAAGTATCTCATTCTACCCAGAGAAACTTCTTGCTACTGCTATCCACATAAAGTCATAGTTGTACCCCACCAAGAAAAAAGAAAAAAAAGAAAAAATGGAATGACAGTCAGAGACTGTGTCTAAAACAGCACTTAAAGCACCTACATTAAAATTGCAGACTTCAGAAACCAAGTTCATTTATAAAGTTACAATCATTATTCTGATGTTAGGCAAGAGAGAGGATGGATCTGGCCTGTAGTTCACTAATTGCAAAAAAATCTCTTTGTGAATATGTGCATGTGCAAACACATATAGCAAAATACCTGACAAAAGAACTTAAACAGGTATTTGGGGTATTTGAATTAATTGAGAAAGGGAATATTTTGCAATGTGCAATTTTATTAATTCTGTAATCTTATGGTCTAACAATACCTTATGAAAAGGTTTTGTGCCTGAGGGTTCTTCCAATCACAGCAACATGCAGAGTTGATTTGGATCAGGAGAAAGAAGGCACCCTCATAGCCAAAAGAAGAAGATAAAGCTGACATCTGCCTTATCATCTGTTCACCATTCTGCTTTCCTAGACAAATAACACTGGAAAATACTTCTATCAATACTTTAAGGGCCAAAGAGGAGTCAGCTTCTCACTCTAATCCTGAATGAGAAGGCAGGGTCAGTCTGCATGTGTCATGGGAAGGATTTAGTAAGGGGAACATGGAAGGAAAGATGAGTTTTGGAGGGAAGGGCAGTGGGTATAGTGGAGAGGCAGAGGTGTAGCATCTCTGCTGCCTTTATAGAGAAACTGGGAATTGGGTGGAAATTAGCTATAACAA
The DNA here is from genome assembly GCF_029582105.1 of Oenanthe melanoleuca. NCBI lineage: Eukaryota > Metazoa > Chordata > Aves > Passeriformes > Muscicapidae > Oenanthe > Oenanthe melanoleuca. The sequence continues at coordinate 34,246,527 of NC_079333.1, read as the reverse complement.
ATTTGGATGTGATAAAGGTAGGAGTAGAAATCATTGTAAAACAGAAGAGAAGGAGGGCAAGTACCAGTAGGATCACAGTGGAAAATTCAAGGCTCTAGGACTAAGATAAGTCTCACTATGGAGGCAAGGACATTACTTAAAAGAGGAGGGAAAAATCATTATTTCCTCCCTGCAGACAGAAGAAAGCAATTGTGACCACCACAGGGTTGTTGCTTTTTCCTGCCTTCCTAAGGCAGTTGAAAAATGCTTTCTCTTATTCAGGATGTTGAAAAGTGGAAATCACAACATGAAAGAGAACAGTAAATGCAGGAAAATATCATGCTTACTTACAGGTTGTGTTGGAATGCCAAATCTTCATCTCAGTGAAATAGAAAAGCCAGAAGATCCATGAGTAGGTTGGTACTGTCCTGCAGCCACCACTAAGAGAGAAACAACTCTGTGTATGAAACTACAGTGATGTCTTCTTTTGTGCAATCTGGCTTCTTCAGAGCACCAGTATTGAGGAAAGTTTTTATTCCTTTGTTGAAGACAAATAGCTTAAAAGGAAGGTTCACTATCCAAAGTGGGCCAAGCTGCAGGGAATTAGTGGTTCTTATCTCCCTCCTTCCTCAGAGGTACAGAAAAAAGTAACAAACAAAATATAACCTCAACATATCTGACAATAACAATCAGTCCTGGGGGAAAAAAACGTTTTGAGAAATTAGAAGAAGTTCATGCAAGACTGTGAAAGACCTAAAATGCTCTGATTTTCCCAGAATAGATGAGGCTTCTGGAGGTCATCTGCTCAAATCTCACTGCTCTGGCAGGGCCACCTGAAGCCCTGGCCAGGACTAAAATTATTTCCAATCACAACAGATATTGGCAGTGTTCAAGATGAAAGAGAAGTCTAGTAATGAAAGCAGAATATAATTCATGCTTTTTGCATTAAGCAGGGTGCATGATAACCTTCTGCTATGACTTGACTAGTTTGGTTGATAAGTGAGGAGGAGGGACATTTTTTATGCAATATCTTGTTTGATGGCTTAAATGAGAATTCCACTGTTTTTCTTTGTAAAGGTTATTGGAAAACTGGTGCACCATTTCTTGGTACACAGGTTTTTCTCATTGCAGAGTACAAAAGAGAATTAATAAGGACTGGCATCTTCCCAAAACAAAGTGTTTTACCATTTTTCAATGTGAATTAAAGACATTTTATGAGGAAAATAATGATTTCAAGGGCTGAAGCTTTTGTCCCTGTGAATAGGCAATCTTAGGAAAGCAGTATGAAATGGATAATGGTGCTGTCTGATTTCTACAGAAGACAAATAAAATACCTAAAGAAAAGCTGGATGACTCATCATACAGCCTGGAGGTTTTTCTAAAGTAGCCTGAAGACAAAAAAGAGAGTTTAGTCACTATAGACTCCCAGAGAAAGCAGAGATGTGAACATACAGGGTAAAGAAGAAAACACACAATACCAACTGTTCCAAACATGTCAGGGAATTTGGCAATACCAATTGATTGTTTCTTTTTCCACAGAAATTCTTGGCTGAACTTGCTGTCTGAAAAAATATCTTTAACACCTCTATTTCACTTATAATGATAGTTTAAATTGCAATAAAGATTTTGACAACTCTAATTTTCCTTTCTAGGGAGTAGAGGGGCTTTGTGAAGTGAGTCCAACTGATGTTGAATCTTTGACAAAATGTCTTCAAATCTACATTCAGCCCTTACTGTGAATTATTGTAAACACAGACATTGCCAAACTGTGACTTCACACATTATTCAAGAACTTTTGAATACTTGCACCAGAAATGTCTGATTATTAATATCATATTTGTTCAAACAATGCAGAACATGATATATTTTTTGTGGATAAGACAGCATCACAACCTTGCTTGGTAAGTAGCTATTGAAAATGAGAGAGACAATCCAGTACATTGTTTTCTTCCTAGTGGGGTATGAAAACAATAGAAAGATCATTTTAGCAGTGAATAACCAGATGTCCAGGGCAGTTGTTCATATTCATAATGGGCAGGAGTCTGAACTATTAAAGTATAATGGTGGAAAAGTTCTTTCAGCCTACACTGAAAGTCACTGAGTCACTCTCATTATATCAAATACTAAGACAAAACAGAGATCATACCAAACCTCTGGGTTCTAACAAGCCTCTCTGAATCTGCAGTGCAAGATTAACAAGCAGTCTACAGCAGAGATTCATATACCTGAAAAAACACTTGAATGAATTCATGCAAGCTAAATATCATAATAAAGCTAGAGCTTCTTTTGACTCCAGAGAGAAATGAGGGATGGAGGACTAAATGATCCAGACACTTGATGTGAAACAGCCCAAACTACTGCTGAAAGCCCAAGAATGACAATCAGTCATTTGTCTCCTGATGTCTAACAGAGACATTGGAGTTCCATAAACATCCTGAAGAAGGAATAAAGCCTTTCTAAAGAACCTTTTATTCTGCTAAAATTTTATTGCAGAGACACTATCATAAAGTCACAAATACTCGTTGGAAATACCACCACAGTAGCAGAGGAATTTTGTCTTCCAAAACCATACACTTTTAGTCAGTCTATCTAGTGATTAGGAGTTCAATCTTCATGGCTGCTACTTCCACAAATACAGTATATAGAATAAAAGTAGAATTAAATTCTGCCTTTCAAAACTAAAAAGAATCATAAAATGTTTAGGTTTGGAAGGGATTAAAGATCATTGGGTTCCAGCCTTCCTACCACAGTCAGGGATGCCACTCTCTAGATCAGGTTGCTCAGGACCCCATAAAATTCCATCCAGCCTTGAACACTTCCAGCTGTGGAGCTTCCATAGCACCTCTGGGGAATTTATTGCAGTGTTTTATCACCCCTCCTGGTGACCATGCTGATGTAGCCCAGGACAACCTTGGCTTTCTGGGCTGTGAGCTCACAAGTGCCAGGAAGGATACTGACAACATTATTGCTCTCTCAGAAGGAGAACATGATTATCAAAAGAAATTTCACATGCATATAGACTGTGGCTTTTGTGCCACTTAATCCAATTTTAGCAGATAACTTTGGTTCAAGGGAAAGGAAGATCATGCAAGTCTGTGACTACCCAGATTTTTCAAAACAGAAAAAAAAAATAAAGATGTGGAGAATATTTCTTTTAATTTTAATATCTCACAGAAAAAAATGTAGAAGACCTATTTGTACTCTGACATAAGAAACTGGTCATTTTCTGTGAAGATTAGTAATTAATTAAAAACAGGTTCTGTTACATTAGAAATGTAGTATCAGAATTCCTTATATCTATGGAATAAAAAAAAAATTATCTGCCAGAGAAAAATGAGATACTGGCTGTTCTAATTATAAGCTAGCATGTCACAGAAAACAAAGAAAAAAAAAAAAAGAACAAAATTTAATTAATTTAATTTCCAAACATCAAAAGTATTTCAGTGTAACAATAAGACTAAAGGATGAGGTGCACCTGAAAAAAGTTATGTTATACCTTCTAGAAAGCATGAGACCACTGAAAAAGCTAACATGTATTCATTCAGAAATAAGAGGGAAATGTGTTAAAGATGTTGCAAGCTCCCATCTAACTGTGAAGCATGCAAGCAGATCTCATCCAGCTTCAGACTGCAAATGGGAACCAATTGGCCTTCATTTCCTGGTTATTTACAGAACAGCTGGAGGCATACTCACTTACACTAAAAAGTGTTTAACATTTCAAACCACTCTCATTTAGAACATGAGGTCTGAGATAAACTGCAAAATATTAATTAAATGTTTTTAAATATCGTGTCTTCAAAGGGGGTGATGATGGAATTTCCTCATTGATATAATGTTCCCAGTAACTGTGAACTTTACAAAATGTTCACTGGCATTGCTACATACAAGCAGGAAAGCAGCATCTGACCACTTCATTGGAATATTTGTGGTGGAATCAAGAGATTTGGAGTGAATTTATCAGTGTAGTGATGTCTCTAGTGTAAATGTCTGCATTCAACCATGTCTCCTTTGAATTCCTTTTTAGGCCATAGATATGGTCACTTATGTGAATCATCTGACCAACTGTGGGATTTAACAAGTCACATCTTAGGTATATAATCTTTACTGCATCATCTATAAATGGGTTTCAGGGTCCTGATCTTGTGTAAAGATATTTACATGGAAATCTCATGGGGTGTGTTCAGAAGGGGCCCTTAGGATCTCTACTATAGTCATCCCTCCTGACTTTCTACTTCCTTTTGAGGCCTCAAGAGCCACCAAATATATAGGGTAGGAATGTGTTAAGAGGATTTAATTTTTTAAAATCCTCATTAAACCCCCATTTTCATGATGTGGTTGAATATGAAAGTGCTGTCTGTCAGACCACACAGGCTGGAAGAGGATTCTCTTCATTCATAGGCAGAGCCAGTTTATTGTAAAGTGTCAGCAAAGCCAGGCACAGCCTTGGCTGGCCTTGGTGAGAAGTGGCAGGGTGGAGAGGACACAATGCAAGTGAAACTGGTTGGGCTTGCTGTAGAAAATGCAGAGGATGCCTCCCTCAAAGTTCTGAAATCTAGACAGATCATGAATAAAGGCAGACATGGAAAGTCTGGGTGCCTCCAGATTCCTCCATTTGAGCATATGCTGAATGATTTGGAAACGACCAGAAAAGGGGTGTTGAGTCTTCAATCCAGGATCATTAAATTGTTACATTAGAAAAAAACCTCTAAGATCATTAAGTCCAACTAAGGTTTTGTTAACCCAATACCACAATATTGACCACTAAGCCATGTCCCCAAATGCCACTATGTGGTTTCAGCATTACAAGGATCAGCATATCCTTCTGGCCTGGTTCATGGTGGCACCTCTTTTGTCATAAGCCCCAAGTGAAATCTTCAAGAATATTGTCCTGACTGAGACAACTGACCTAGTATGGTCAGGTGTTTGGAGAAACAAACCTCTGGCATGACTGGAAGAAAATTTTCCATTTCCTGGAAGTAAGGTGGTGTATTTTCATTGGGATCAAAAATAGCATTTAAAGCAAATTCCTGAAACAGCTTTTCATTCTGGCAATGTTTGACACAAAGTGGCTGTTTCAGTTTATGCCTTGTGGGACAATCCTGGGTACCAGTAAAGCATGCTATATGCACCACAAGACCTCAGTACAGGACTTCCAAATCTTCTGGATGTCTAGATCATTTATATCTTTGCAGTGCTAGAATTAAAAAAAAAAAAAAAATCTCTGGAAAAACTTGACATGTCTCAAAATCTGTGTTGACTGCACACAGAGATAGTCACTCAAATGAGAAATATTTAAGACCATTGTTTTCTCTTCAATTCCATTTTATATGTCAAGGAACATTTACATAATGAGGAAACAGAATTTTGAAAAGCACATTGCCAATTGATGCCAAATTGGTGACAAGTTGTAAGTCGAAATGAACTACTCCTGACAGCAGACATCTGAGCATGCAAAGAGGTTCCAGACTATGCTTATTCAAGCTCTTCAAAAGAGACTACAAATAAAGGAACAGGCAACCTGTTGATACAGTATTTTACTGGAACACAGATTTTGGACAAATAGAATCTTCTGCAAACAGAATTCTGGAATAAAATGCAATTTTACTCTTCTGGCCTAGTACTGCTGCTTTTCAAAAACTAAGAAAGACTTCAATCCATAGACAAGAATTACTGTGGTGTGTGCTGTTATTGTGGCTAAAGGAAAGAATTTGGAAATAAGGAGAAAATATGTCAGCAACACAGGCTCTAGCAAATGTATAGCACTGATAGAAACATAATTGGAAAGAAACACTCAGTGGCATGTCAAGACATTTAACTTCATTGTTTGGATGTAAAATCTCTACCATACCACCACAGAACTTTTGGCTGATATTGTTTTCACAGATGCTTTTTGAATGAAAACATTACAAGAACATGATGGGCACCAGGAGGCTGAAGGAGCTTTGCTCCCATATGCCCAAATATTTGCACTGGTCTTTTAAGAACCAGTTGGCAATTGTATAAAATGTACAAAGAAACTGCACTGCTTTTTCATGATGTAGAAAAAAAATATTCATTTTAGAGAAAAATATGTTTTTGAGAATTTAATTCCAACGCGTGCTGACTTTGCAGAAAACAAGTAATGGAGCTGTAATTATTCTGAAGACAGATGTTTGACTGTATTGATTACATTACACACAGAAAGGTTCAAATTTTGGCAAAACAAATCAGAAATCTCTGAGACATTAATAATAAACCATTGTAAATGTTGAAATTTAGCCCACAAACAAGGGAGATAGGTGGAATCTTTGTTAAGAATTGGCTCATATTTGGTTTAATGACACATTAATCAACAGAGAACGAAAAATGGACACAGACACTCCAGCAATAGTCCAGCAATATTAAGAACCTGATACGAAAATGTAGAAAAAGAATATGAAGACAAAAATATTCTGTTCTGCTTTCCACAGGTTTTGCAGCTATCTTATATGAAAGAAGTCAAACAAAATCAAGAAAAAAATTAAAAGTATATGGTTTCTTTTTATAAAAATACACTCATCAGGATAGCAGGATATTCAGCTTAATTATGAAGCTAATGACTTGACTATCTAATGAAAGTATAAAATATATTTGGTTGCACTATTTTCAGACAAACTGAGATCTTTATTTTGACACCTGCTTCTTATCTTTCATCTAAGACAAGAAAAATGTACATTACATAATTACAATGTACAGAGAAAAGGGCTTAGAGAAAAGGCTGATACCTCTTACTGAAAATTGTTGCATACTGATCTCCAGCCTCTCTCCAGTGACAGACAGGACAATATAAACCCTTGATTAACCACATCATTCAAAAGTCAAGTAGACCTACCTCTTGTTTATATAAATCCATGGTGACTGAAGAGGAAGGTCCTGGAGCAATGGGAGAGATGTCCATAAATTCTTCCCAGGGGCGTTCCTTGAGAATAGGCCAAAGGTGAAGTCATGAGCTTCATGATGCAGCAGTGGTGCAAAAGAACCCTTGTACACATCCTGCCTGAAGGGTGGAACTATGGAAATCCTAACCACATGTAGGGATGTGGCCAGTGCTGGGTACAAGACATACATCAGCAAAGCAAAATCAGGATTCAGCCACACACTTTGCTAGATAAGGGCAGGATTTGACCTTACAAAACTAGCCAAAACCACTATGGGTTTAGATTTTTCTACAATTTCAGGATTTCCCCTGTGGAAATAAGAAGCCTATGAGAAATGAGCATCTATCAGCACAAATCAAGCTAATCTCTTGGAATTCATCCAGGAGGAAACCACTCCACCTGTTCTGGAATGACAGATACAGGACAGGCTGGATGTAGAAGTATTTTTATGGAATTCTGCAGCGGAAACAAATCAAAGAGACAGCTTGCTTTGATTTCTCAAGATGTAAGGGAAGGGAAAGATTACTCTGAACATATTGAAAACATAAAAAGAGCTCTAACCTGCATGTAAGGCATTTAACTTTATAGCATGTGTATAAAGCTGTGATTATAGTGCAGATCACTGACTAGTGATCTTACTATAAAACCACACACACAATTTTCTACATCCCTATTAGAAAATACTTTTTTGGGGGGGAAAATTGCACTCCACTGAAAAAGATAAAATATATTTTAGGGGAAAAAACCTCAGCATCAGAGAAGAATTTTTAATTATCCTGGCTTTAAGAAATAAATTAAAATGCTTGGTTGTGTATTAGATGCAAGAAGATATAGTTTCAAATCCTGGAAATCGCCATTCCAAAGACAGAAGGAATGACTTTTGTGGCTTCCAGACTGTGTGTATTGAAGATCACAAACTGAAATGTTTCTAAATGGTTTGACCTAAGAGAAAATGTGTATATTGCAAGGCCAGCAGAATAAATGTGCAGTCAAAAAAGCCAAAAAATATTTCTCTATTTGCAGACACTTGCTATAAATATTCTGTGTCAGGTGAAAAGGAAAAGAATTCTGAAAGAGTAGAAGATAAATTCTTTACTGATAATATATATTAGTTTTAGCAAAGAGAAAAAATATATATGTTTAGAGAGTCTGGTAATCAGAGATATTATTTGGTATGGTGATTTGCTAATCAGAGATACTAAAATTGTAATACAGATTTAAATAACACTGATTAAATTAAAATTAATATTTCCTTTCAAATGAAACTGTCTGGTTAGTATTTATATCTATTCTGTTATGATGAAGATCAAAGGACAGAAACCAGTGATGAAAAATTCACCATATAAATTTAAGCAGAAGCCAGTTTTCACCATCCAAATGCTTGCAGGAAAGGAAGATTAGGATGAACACAATAGGTGAGGAAGAAAACATGGCCTGTCTTTGCCCTTGTCCCTAGTGGATACATGCAGAGTTCTCTTTGGAAAAGAGGAATACTTACTTCCACAGTTTTAAATGAAAATAATTATTGGATGGACATCTTAATATGGGTGGAAACAGCTCATAATAAATTAGATTGCTGTAATGTCATATGAATAAAAAAAAATTAAATAGTACTAACATTATAGTGTGTCAATCCTTTATCTATGCAGTCTTTGTTCAGAAGAAAAAGAAAGGATTGACTATAAACCCTTTTATGTACAATTTCTGCATTTTACATATATAAAACTGTTACAGAAGAATCATTCACAGAGCAGGAACAATGATGAAAATCAGAAAGTTTATCAACACTGCAGCCCTTCAACCCTACATGAAACATCAGCAAAAGCCCACTACTGTAATAATTGTGCCAGAGGCCTCATATACCATATATAAAATCTTCATTGCACAAATAGTTAATAAATATGGGCATTACTATATGATTATTATAAAATTTCTGCTCTCCATGTGTTAAAATGGCTGGAGAAATGGAAATGCTTTGCTGTATAGCCCACTCTTGGCTAAACTGATCAGAAACCTGGTGTCTGCTTAGACCTTTGTAACCTTTTTAAGTGCTTTGATCTAAAACACATAATCACCTTTCCTCAAAGCAAATAGCAACAAGAATTGTTGCAGCACTAATGAAAATGCCAAAGGCATCTACACACATTTTTAAAATATATCACCTGATTCTTTTCACCATAGCGCAAAAGATTTCTCTAGCAGAACTGTTTGGGAGAAAATTATTTATATGCAGCTTCAGAACAAGTTCCCTTTAAGCAGCCTTTCAAACAGAAAGGTGCAGAAATAAATCAATAAAGAACCATGAAAATCATCATCCCATACAAGAGCAGATTACTGAAGCTTCAGGCAAACAGGTTTCAAAAGGTTCAGTGTTCTGTGCACACTTCTTCCACTGCAGAGACAGGATTTTTTTAAACCAGTCTAAAACATCATAGATTGTATCAAATTCTAAATGACGGAAAATAAGACACTGGGAACTATTTCCCTCTTTATTCCCTAAATAATATAAAAATCCCTCAACCAGACTGTTGATCTGTTTATAAATAAAGTAGTCCAGAAGGGTACTTAGCAAAACCAGCCATCCCGGACAGAAATTGCTTATTTCATTTATGAAGCATACTTTCAAAATATTTCTCTAATTTTACTTTGTTCTTGAATGAAATAAGAAAATCCTGCATTATAAAAATTTATAATTTTAGGAAGTAAACCAGTGGAAGGAAAAATAAAAAAAAGAAAATAGATCTGTGAGATTTTATTTAGTAAAATACCTGGACCCTGAAAATAGATGTTCTAACCCTGCAGGTCATGGGTTCACTTTTTGTATAATGACAAAGGTGGTAGTCATTATGTTTGCAAAGGATTAGTTATTATACTTGTTGGCTTTGCTTAATACATAACAATTACAACCTCATGCTCAACAGTTTTTCTCTGTTAAAACACCTTTCACAGTATCCATTCAAAATAATATATAGTGTTGGGAATAAAATGTACCACAGAATTGTTCTGTCTCATACTATTAAGCCCTTTCAGTCTAAGTGGGAAACCAAAGAATGCTCAGTTTCCTTGCCCCATTTTTTGATCTTTATTGTAGATTTTTGCAGTTCCCAGGATTCTTAAAATATTTTTAATTTAATTCTTTAAATACAATTCCTGTTGTGAGAAGTTTCAGCAAAAAGAAACAAACTAAATTAAGAAGCTGGTAATGAAAGAAGCTGTTAAAAAGCATACTCAGAAGTTCTGAAATGAAAAGTGAAAACCTCATCACATCTGGGTCAAATCCAGGTCCATTGAGATGTGTCTGAGGGCTATTACAAATCTGTGTGAAATGAACCAACTCTTATGAACATGGATTCCATTCTCAAAAATGTCCTTGCTTGCTCTAGGAATGTTCTGAAAATGCACTCAGTGCTAACCCAGGTCGTCAGCTATTGCAAACAATAGCAGCTAGGGAGAAGCTTGTGAAAATGTCTACAAGGAAGGGCTGTGTAAAGAAATAGAGCAGCAGAGCTGCTCAGAGCCTGCTTTCTGTGCAAGAAGCACCTTGCAATGTGCTCCAAGCCAGCCTGCACAGTGAAGGAACAGTGGTCTGTAGATAACCCCTTGCATTTCCAAACCACACTGCAACCAAGGGCAGCATCCACAGAGACTCTACCAAGAACCTCCTGCTTCAGTTACAACTGGAACTTCATTCCTGCAGATGAAAACTTTGGGAGATTTAAATCAATGTGAGGGTTGAGGGAAAGCATCCAGAGTTTTGATTCATGACCCACAATAGCTTGAGGCCTTTGCAATTTGATTTTTAATAAGATAAAATGTGTCATTACCACTGTATTATCCGAATTTATTTGATTTAGGTTTGCTATGTACTGTACATGAGAGTATTAAATATTTGTAAAAAGAAAATTTTACTTTTGAAAAAAGAAAAAAATTATGCTAATATTTTTCACCTATAAAAAGCATTGCCTAATTCTTATGACATATTTTCTGTTTTCATGACACTGGCTTTCCCTTTGAGAAAGGTTTCTCTAACATGTTTAAAATATTCTTTCATCTATTAACCAGCACTAGAAGAAGAAGACTGCTTCCTTGAACAAAGGAACAAAGTTAAAATCAAAATTGTGCCAGTAAAATAAACACTCCAACAACCATTAATTGAAAATTAGCCAGCATGATGCTGATTCTGTGAGTGTCTGATCATGTATATCTGCTGTGTACTTGCAGCACTCAAAAACATACAGCCCATTCAACTTTTGCATAATAGTGGACCAACCTAGAAAATTATAATAGTACAAAGTAGGTTGCTGTACCAGTTCAGGTAAAAGACTCTATGTGAGAAACAGATGAAAGAACTGGGAGGAATCCACATCAGACCCATCAGAGGGATTCACTAGACAAGATTATAACACCCTGGCTTATTACTGCATAAACTTCTTTGAGGATGACATGATTAAGATACTATTTTAGGGATACATTTGTGATTTTTTATTTATTTCCCACTCTACCTAGCAAAAGGAAAAAAAGGGTTTTTTCAAGCATACATACCTGAAAGCTGCCATGAATTATTGCAGAAGGACATTTGATTACCATGCAGTCAGAAAAAGTCAGTTATCTGAGTTACCAAGGAGCTTAATTGAGAGACCAGAGTAGAAAACTCAATAAAACATCAGTTGAAAAGCTCAAACCAGTGTTGATTAGCTATGGTTTTTCTTTTCTTAAGAATTCAAGAGAATTACAAATTTACAAAGAAGGATTTTATCAACATTGGGTTTTTGCTCACAGCATAAACAAACTTGTAAAAAAATAGAATTTTTTATAAATTATAGTTTGGATTCCCTAGATATCTCAGCTGTAAACCCATGCTTTAATTTACCTAACATATTTGATATACTCTGCAGATTTTACAGCACAACCACTGCTGAACTTCAAATACATGCCAAGATCAGTCAAAAAGGCAGCATGAAAAATATTTCTGTCTCTTAAGAGATAATGTCACATTATTGCCTCTTAATAAGATGATTTTATTAGACTTTTAAATGTGATTTTTTTTCTTGTATGGGAGAAGATCTAGTTCATAAACTGACATTTTTCTGTCTAAAGTCTTGGCCAAGATACAAAATTATATTTCTGGTACTTCTTCATAGGTCTTTATTGCAGAATAATCACAATCATAAATCACAAATATAGAGTTAAAAATATATATCTCACATTTTAGAGTGCACTGTTTAGTGCACTGTCCTAAACATGGTATACATTGACCTACTAGGTGAATTTTATGATTGAGTGACAATGGTGCAGTCTTCCAGATTAATGTTCATTGATATCATGAATAGAAAATATTTTTAGTTATTTTTAAGTAAGAAAACCTTTCTTTGAGTAAGATATTTCACAGAACATACAGGCTGAGAAACTATGACTTTTCCTCTGCTCCCTGCCCAATTTAATTACTCTCCACTAGATTCAAAAGAAAGCTACAGCAGTTTTACAGATCTTGATTTAAGCTGGAAAGTCTCATTACCTTCAAATCACATTGCCTCTAGACCTTTTAGTGTTGTTATGGCATAAAAAGGTCTAAGGATACAAATATGGCAGCAACTGTAAGAAGATGTAGCAACCTTTATGAGACTGCTAGGAAAAGAAAGAAAAAGCATTCTGGTGTGCCAGCTTTTCCTTAAATCTCTTTCTTGACTTTCTTGTGTCTATTTTTTTCCAAGTACATTATCCAACTTAATGGAAAGTGCTTCATCTCCTACAAACTTCACCTAGCTAGTAGTGCAGTTACTTGTTGTTACAAGCAAACTCCTGGTAATCTACAACTAAATAATCCAGATTCTGCTATAAGTTTTGATCAGAGTCCATACTTGCATAAATCTCTTCTCTTTAACACATTTTACATTTAGCATTGCAATATAAAGAGCAGTTTGGCCATACAGAGCTGTGACAGTGTAATTGCTGCAAAACACCTTCAAGACAGCTTCTATAGTTTCATATGATTTTAGTGAATAATTAAACACTTTTGCTTATAAAGTGGATCCATTTGTAACAATGTTGGTAGAAGATTTTTCTCAATTGACCAGTTTTCAGGTAGATTTGGGCCTGTTTAACCTTCTTTTGAGTTCTTGCCCTTTCTCAGGTTGTTCAGTCAACATCACAAATATTAACTGGTCATTTGCAAATGGTAGATAAAATGTTACTGGGAAGATGAAAATACATGTGTGGAGCCTGAAAGAAAATATGAGTTTAATTACCCTTCTTTTATTTAGCTTTACTAAGATCTCCAGTCAATCAATAATTTCGAATCTCATATTTTAAGACCTGTAAAATCTGGCAGAAATATTTTTAACATATTGCATATCACCCTTGAGACTGCAATATGTGGGAGCTGGAACTGACTAGTCATGTTTAAAAAAACCATTTGCAAAAGCCTCCAGTACTAAAATATTTATGGTCTTCCCTCATTTAGAAAATGAAAAGCATTTCAAACGAACTTCCTTAGTACTTTGCAGCTTTTGATGTGTTACTGAAACATAGAAGATAAAAATAATATAAAATTAAAATCGAGGTGAAATGCAAATAGTTGTTCATCCTACAGAATGTATGAAAAGCCTGGAATAGATTATTTTTAAGGAAATTTGCTAAAGATCTGAAAACTCTCAAGTATTTTGGAGAACTCTGCTCTTGAAAGAAGGGTGAGTTACATGCCTCTGAGTAGCATTCTTCCCCAAATCTCTGGTTTAGATATTGATGAGGATACAGCAACATATTTTGGTAAAACAAAGGATTATTTGCTTAATTCCACTAAACCAACATAAACTAGTCAGTGTCTGTACAGAACCACTTAAGGATTAGGAGTTTTTTTATGCTGTGGAAGACAGTCTTCAAACATTCACTCTTTCATCAAAATGTAGTGCCTTATTTTTTTCATCTCTAACTTTTTGAACAAAGTAAAAGTTTATCATCAAGCTGTGTCTTTAATGCACAGCATTCCTCAGAGAGGACTTCTAATCCAGTCCAGACAATAGGTTCTGAAGGTAGCAGTTTGGCCTCAAATGAAATACTAAATCAGAATGTTGTAAGAACATTATTGTATGTTTTTTCCATAAAAATGAAAAAATTACCTCTCCAGAGGTTTTCAAGCTCTCCAGACATTTTTAAAAGTCTTGGAAGGTTAAAACTGAGGTATGCTAAGAAACTTTTAGGATGTTCAACTTTGAGTGATGTTCTGAAAAGCTCAGGTATTTCTCTGTTTCTTCAACAATTCACTACATTAACACTACCCAGTAAGTACAATCTACAGAGAATTTAATCTATTTACATTGTTTCTACCAAGAAAGGTAGAAGGAGACAAGCCTTGAGAGAAGATATCTTGTAGTGAGTTAGGAATCCAAGTCTACTTTACACAGGAACCATTCTGGACAATCTGGTTCCAGATTAATTGACTATTGTTACCAAAATTTGTGGTAATGTTGCACTCTCTGTGTCTTGAAAATCCTCAGTGAGTACACCTGAGCTGTCTTTAGCCATTGTTGGGTTGGGGATTTTTTATGTTTTGCTGTATTGTTTTGTTAGTTTTGTCTTGTTCCTTAACCTTTTTTATTCACCTTTGACTGATATTTAATTAGAATTAATAACATAAATTAAAATCTGTCATCTGGTGTTAGTGAGAGAAAGATTAGATAGATAGATAGATAGATAGATAGATAGATAGATAGATAGATAGAAAGAAAAATAAGGAAAGAGTAGAGAGACCTTTCATGCCACTGTTTCAAAATTATCATTCTGTTCTATATTCACTCAGAAACTAGTGAAATGTGCATATTTTCCTCCCTGCTAGATAAAAACTCTTAATAAAAAAATGCTGGACAGCTTTGTGATTATTACTTTTTCTTCAGCTCCTTTTTCAGTCTTTACTAGCATTCAGTCTTGCAATTGCTCACTTTTTTAGTGAAGTTTAGTCACTTCCTTTGTTGTTAATACAAACATGCAAATGCATGATCAGAACCTTCATTTAAGCATGTATACAAGCTACAGGCTTTATATACACAAAATAATGCAAATATACCAAGAGATTTACAAACTCAAACAGGTGTGCAACTTTTACCTTGCCTGAACATCTGTTAGGATTGTTAGATCACATGAAAATTAAGTGTGGAGTCTGCATTTTGTTTCCATATGCAGAATCTCTAGCACTTTTAGAGGCAGCTTTAATGGGTCATAAACCATGAAGGAATGGCAGACATTACAGGCAGACGCATGGATATCTACATACACATAAATAAATATGTGTGTATGTGTATATATATATTTTTTGGTATAAAAACTGTTCTGTTTTTCTCTTTATTAACCTGAATAGAAAATAGAGTTGAAAATACTGTGTCTTTCAGGGAGGTTTTTCTTGTAGCTGTGACTTAAATTTCCTTCAGTAACTTACATAATTAAGAGGAAATTGTAAAGAAAATTACCCTCTCATTCTGTGAATTAAGTATCAGAGAGGGATCTTCTGCTCCCATGTTGGAGATCCACAGAACACAGGCACCATCTGAACAGTCACTGAAGGCTGCTTTCATAGGCATTGGATAGAGACAGGGTTCAGCAAAAATGGGTTCAAATTTGGCTTCATAATATGCTTTTCTCTACAAGCAACATTTAGACAAGTAGCTTACATATGTATGTCTAATGAAGGACTGTAGCCTTCCATATTTGCCTACTACTAAACCACTTTTTTTTTTTTTTTTTTTTCCTGGAAGAGAAAATTGTCTTTTCAACTTATCTAAATGACAAGTACTAATTGCCTGGTGAAAAGAGTTTACACTGCTCCTGTCATGGAAATATTTGAAAGCCTTATGTTGGGTTTTTTTACAAAAACTGGAGACAAGATACTATGCCATCATTAAAATCAGTGATGTTGAGAAATCAAAGAGCTGTCTCATGGTGATTCTGAATTCAATTTCATATAATTTAAAGGAAGATTCTGCTTTTCCAGAACAGCCTTGGACAATTTAAGATGAGGTGCCCAAATTCTTCAAAGTTGCCTTGCCTCTTCACTTAAATCAATAAAAATGTTTCTATCATTTATTTCATCTGGATTTTGAGAGTGCTTTTGCTGATCATGTCCCTGCTCAAAATAACACAGAATAGCCTTTAGCCCACACAGCTGCTTTCTCAGCTCTCTGTGGAGAGGCTATTCAGGCATTTACAAAGATACTCAAATCTTTGTTACAGACAAAAAATATTTCTGCACATGCTTTCATAACTATCACAGAATAAAAGGTTGTTTGTTTTTAAAGCTTTTATATGTCAATATGCTCTTAAAACTGTTTATATGAGGTTTACTTTTCTTTCAGGAGGATACTGGAATAAAAGAGTTTTGGGGGAATCTTTTTCAAATATATTTCAGTGTAATCACTTACATAAATGTAATGCTAGATTTAAAAACAAATTTCTTCAATTTAGCACAGAGACAGCAGTCTTGGTAAAAAACACCACCCAACAACCCACATATAAATCTCACTTACTTTTTCCAGAAAACATATTTTCTTACAGAATAAAAGAAAAATTACAAAACAAAGTGAAGTGAAAAAAGTCAAATTCAAAAGCTCTTTAATATCCTCTGGCTACATTAATGCATTCTAGTTCTGCAAGGAGATATAGTGCTCTTTCTTCTGCTGGCACTGCAAGAATTTAAGTGACCCAGCAGTCAACATTTCCCATTGTGGCAAAAACAATTTTGTAATTGTCCTGTGAATTAGGGAAGTGAACTCTAGGAGGATTCTTGCATCGGGTATTTTCTTGGGCGATGATGTGGAAGTAATAGATTTAATGAGAACAGTGTAACGATGTGGAATACAATTTCATTCTTGAGTAAATTTCACGTCTTTTCCGAGCAGAAAGTGGATTAATGTAAAGCTTCAAGCAGGGAACTAACCTGGGGTTCCTGTGGCTGAACATAAATAACTGAATGGCCAGATTTGCATTTCAGCAGACGTGGATGAAACACAGGAAAAAATCAGCAGAAAACCATGATGTGGTTAGAGGCAGAAATGACAGAATTTTTCACATGCTGTTGGATTCATTCATGACAATGACACTGGCAATGAAAATTTCTTGATCAGATCTGAATGCCACACTGAAAAGCTGTACCTCAGCACTTGCAGCAATAAACTAGGAATTATGCCTATATAGATCCTGTACCCTAGGAGCACCTGCACTCCAATTACCCAGCAGTGTGAGTGGGGTGTACCAAAATGTAAAACATAAAGGAACACTGAGTGCCCTCTGCTGTTACCTCAGTCACACTGGGACAATAGTCCCTACTCTTGCTGTGTATGTTCATTAATCATTGCACTGAAGTGCCAAAGACTCAGTAAAAAACTATTCACATGGAAGTTCAGGAGTGGAGCTAATGAAGGCATGGCTCTGCACTATTGTTGCCCTGCCCTGCATGGGGAGATTTTGGTTGTCCCTCCATGAAATCCATAAAGGATGGAACAAATTCCCCCACATCAGCAGATTCCAGAGCTGTGTCCCTTTTCCTTGCCACCTGCAAGTCCCCTGTCTTCTGACAACACATCTGGCAGCATCCCTCACCAGGGATTAG
Source organism: Oenanthe melanoleuca (assembly GCF_029582105.1). Taxonomy (NCBI): domain Eukaryota; kingdom Metazoa; phylum Chordata; class Aves; order Passeriformes; family Muscicapidae; genus Oenanthe; species Oenanthe melanoleuca. Next base: position 34,229,058 of record NC_079333.1, on the reverse strand, counting down.
GAGCAAAGCTGGTTTCCTAAGCAGTTTATGAAATTCATCTTATCCAGTTACCAGGCCATGCAAATGGGAGAACAGAGACAGGCAGACTAAAGCTTATTGTCCTGTGTTGTTCCTTGGCTGCACACCCTGAACTGGGAAGGAAAGATGTGTCCCAGGCATTGCATGTAGAAACATTGGCTTCTGGAGTACAGACTTCTCTCTGTAACTCTGTGACCTCAACAGCAGATAAATATCCAGGAAGATGACCAGAAAAGGAGCTAGAAAAATGGGAAGGAGGCTTGTGAACTTTTTGGTCCTCCAGGGTGGGCACTCATTTCATACACAATAGCCAGCAGGGTCAAAGTCTTCTGCCAGGTTTACAGGTTCCCAGACTGTAGTGACATTGGAGATAAATGTCTACACATTCCCCTTAATTAATCTACATTTGGGCCATGTAGATTTGAATAAGGTACAAGACATAGCTCGAATTTTGATGTTTTCTACTGAGAGCAAGGAATTGGCTAGGGAAATATACACAATGAGCCACAGTTGTTTCAAGATTACAGCAGAAATCTTGTTTTTAACAGCTCTAGAAATTGGCATGTGTTAGTTTTATCTTAGCTGTTATGTTCCACAAGATAACATCCATGACACACTGATCATATTTCTTTGGTAAAATTCTAATAAAAGAGCTCAGGTCCTTTTATTCAGTGTACTTCCTTTAAATTATTTTTTTTACAGCTGACAGTTTATTGCAATGAAATTATACTTAGGTTTAAAATCTTGTCGTACTGGGTAGAATAGAAAAAATTCAGTAAGCACCTTTTTGGAGTTGTTGAGGATGTTCAGGCCTCTCAGAACTGTCAGTCCCAAAAAAAGTCAATGACATGAGAAAATTTTCCCTCCTCTGGAAACAATAAAGTTAAATGTTCTTAAAAAACAGATTTTCAGACTGACTGTCCTGCATGACAGGCACACTCTGAAGTTAGGTGAATAAAAAATAATTCTACCTTTGCTTGGACTGAATAAATGTATTTATTATCATTATTATTTATTATCAAGTATGAAAGACTGATTTTTACAAAGGCATGTAGGGGTAAGATAGGGAGTTTGGCTTTAATATGAAAGATGTCATGTTTAGACCAGATATTGGGAAGAAATTCTTCATTGTGGGGGTGGTGAAGCACTGGCACAGGTTGCCCAGGGAAGTTTTAACTTCCTCATTCCTGGAAGTGCTCAAGGCCAGGTTCAATGGGGCTTTAAGCAACCTGTCTAGTGGAAGGTGTCTCTGCCCATGGCAGAAGGTTGGATCTCTGTGTTCTTTAATGTCTCTTCCAACACAAATCAGTTCATGATTGCATATTTAATACAAAGAATTTTGAAATTCTAGCTACTTGTCAAGTCTTTCCTGTCATCTGCTTCTATGTATTCTAAAGCTGATGCCAACAATCAAAACAGTCAGAAGATCAAGAGCAAATGAGAAAGAGGCAGACTGCATTAACAATCTGCTGCCAAACCACAAGGACACTGCTTTTGATTCTAGAGAGGTGGCAAAGCACAGACCCTCCCTTGAGCCACTGTCATAGCAACTGCTGTGACATTCAGTACAGTTTGAATTCTCTAGCTTCATCTGTGATCAAAGTCTGATAAAAAAGTACCTCTTATTTTCTCCAGATATTTCTTCCTGTTGTTTAGCACTGTCAGTCAGGGTACTGATGTGACTGCCTAGACAGCAGACAGCACAGCCCTCACAGCTGTTCAAGTCTCTTCTGGCAAATCAGTGGTACATGCAGGAGAATCAAAGGTATTTAACTCAAATGAAACTCTGTTTGAAAACTCCTGAGATTTGTATCAGGAAACCCTTAGATCCCAAAACAGCAGCCCAAGCACTTCCAGTAAACAAGAAAATACCAAAAGGCTGTCAGCAGTAAGAACATCTCCAGACTCTTTCTCAGCTGATGCCATTGGTGGCATCATTTATCTGTCATGCCTCACCATTAATTTTCATTCCTAGGGCCAAAAAAACAGGAAACATTGACAGACAAAAAATCAAGCTAATGATTGCAAAGTAGATCACAGCAGCTGGATTTGCCTTGGAAGCAAATTTCTCCTCTTATTTGGTGGAATAAAGCCAGCACAATCTGAAATTAAAACTGCAACTGGAATGGGAAATGAGGTAGAAATATGAAACATGTTCTGGCAAGATATCTATCTAATGAATTTGTAGCTACTAATGACCTAGGCTTACATTTTGAATACTTCATCTTTCCTAGAAAATCTTTAAGAAAACCTAAGAGGAAACAAACCAAGAGAAAACAAACCTGTAAACAATGTCAGTTGAGTTTTAACAGTTTTGAGGGCCACTTACTAGCTCTTAATAGAATAAATTTAAAGCACTACCTGCATGGCTTTGATGAATTGCTTCTAGCAAAGCTAATTCTAGTAATGAATACATCTTTGCACATCACACAGTCAGAGCCCTACATCTGTGCTGCACAGGCACTGCTCAGTTTTATGGTTCTATGGTATAATCAGCATCAGTCTGATTCAGTGTGCAGTAATGCAAATAAAGATTCATTCCAGAACATCTAAACATCTTCAAGACTGCTGTATTATCCTTCTTTCAGTTTTCCTCCAAACTGTCCTGTAGTTTGCCAGATATTTAGACAGCAAGTGGTTACAGAGCTGGACTCCCTTTAGAGAGAATGGAGAGAAAACATTTGAAGGGGAGATCTCCTTCCTTTTTAAATCAGCTTTTGAAAAGAGGCCAGCTTTGTTGCCTGCCAAGGGGTATTTCCTTCTCCTGCTGATCTAAAAGGGAATCAAGGTAATTGTGTCATGAGCAGCCCTCCACAAAACAAAGCCCCAAAATTTGATGAAATAAGTAGTTACTTTAATAAACCAACTACATCTGCATCTTTCTAATAATTTTAGGGATATTCAACTATTCATATGCAAATTCTGGGCCACAGAATGCTATATTTTTCTTCAGTGGCTGACACTGGGATCCTGTACATCATTAAGACACAGCACCACAATGACACAAGAATAGTAGCAAGTTATTTAATTGACAGTGATGTGAAACTGGATGGCCATCAAAAACATAATCTATAGGATCATAATGGGAAACAAAATAAGAGATAGAGTCAATAAATCAGAATTACATTATTTCCCTTACTTTTAACACAAAAACATAACCACTTTCCTCCAATTTATGCTGCCCCCTCCCCAAAAGAAGATTCTTGTTCTAAAGTAATCTAGATGTTACTAAGTTAGTTAATATTCTCCTGAGAAGGAGGTACAGGAGGTAACATTGTCAGTATTCAGATGCTCAAGTAATAAATTTCAAGTTATATTTAATTTTTGACTTTCAGTTCTCAGCAATTTATAAATAAAAGCATCCTAGTTTATGTCACAGGCAGTGTGAGTATCACTGATATTTGAGTGAAAAATTGTCAAAAGAAAGACTTTTAAATCATTACATTCTATATAATTTTAGATGTATAAACTTTCTGTTCCTTAGTTATCATCTTTATTCTCCCAAGGTGTCTTGATATCAGATTTATAAACCTTTTAATGAGAAATATTCCTAGCAAATTCAACAGGACATTTCCAATATGTGAAAAACAGGAAAGACTAGGTCAGCATACCAAAGTGAGTGGAAACCCTCTCAGCTTAGTATCTGATTTGAGAAAAAGATTCCTTCTGCACAAAACATGGATTGGAAGCCTTATCCTCTTTTGGGCAATATTTTGGTATCTAATTTCCTCCAGAGTAAAATAATGCAGATGAAATTCTGATTCCCTACAGTGGACTCTTATCGTCTGTATTTTGTCATTGCATCATGTTTATGCCTTTCAAATAAAGAACATTTAAGCTAAATTTTATTCTCAATACAACAAGCTTATAAAAAGTTGATCTGGGAAGCTGACACATAAATGGTGGCACTGTTTTGTCTTTAAGCAATGTTGCACAAGACAGCCACAGCATCCATGAAATGTATCAGATATCTGACTGCAGCAAATGGTAAGGGGATACATTTTGATGAGAATTAGAGACATATTTTCTCAAAACTTAACCTTTGTCGTTTTCTCTTTCACAGCTGAAAGATGCTAAAATGTCACCTAAAATCATTATTTGCCTTATGGTTTTAATAAATTCTTACAAAGAAATTAAGCAGCCTACACACTGACTCATGATCAGCTTTTTCCATTTATTTATTAACAGATGCCCAACAGTGTTAAATAGAGAGTGTTCTTCCTTCTCTCAGCTTAATTTACCATATGGAAGATTTCTGCACTTTATAGGAGATGCTTCTTATGGAATAAATCTCACCATGATTAAAAAAAAAAATTTAAAGTCTAAATTCTATGCAGTAACAAGATTTTAATAGAATTTATTAAGCTTGTGTGCACTCAACAGAGAAATTACTAAAGATTGATTTGGATAAATTCTGGCATGACTTTTAAAAGAAAGAAAAAAATCATTTAGTGTTTCCTTGATAGCAGAAATAGACTATACCATGCTTGGCCAAACAGTTTTCAGTTTGCTAACACAAATCAGAGGTGGAAGTAAGATTGCAACAAAAAATATTTTACTCAAAAAATCCCATTCTAGTGAGAGTTTGGTAAAGAAGCAAGAGACTAAAGAAATAGAAAGCATATGCATGAGGAAGAATATTTTTTCTCTTTTACAAAGCACCTTGTAGATATTTAGAGTGATGTGTAAGAGAAAGACCAGAAATGTTAAACTATCTGCATGGTCGTTTTTCCATATCAGGAAGCTTACAGAAGAAATGCCAAACTCTATTTCATCCAGCCCACAGTCTGCAGAGCCAGCCAAAATATAAAACATCACCTTCATTAAGAATTCACAGGCTTAAGAGACATATTACTCTTACTTCTTTCTTCTTTTTTTTTTTTTTTTTTTTTTTTGCTTAAATATAAATTTACAGTTATTGTTGAAAATGTTTTGGAAATCGCCTTCCACATTTTCTTTTTACTAAATATCATTTGTTATAAATGACAGCACCATAAAAAAGTTCCAATATTTTTCTTTTCTTTCTCAGAGGCTTTAAGGAAAGCGAAAATCTTAGATTATTTAGAAAACTCTAAAAAGGAAAAAAAGTAGTTCTCAAAAACCTTTTCTCAGAAAAAAAGGGGCAGTTTCTAAGAGAAATTGTACTGGATTTGCATGGTCAGGTTTTGGTGGCAGGGCAGCTGCAGGGATGGCTTCTGTGAGAAGCTGCTAGAAGTTTCCTCCGTGTCTGCCAGCAACAATCCCAGGAGGCTCCAAGGTGGATGTGCCACTGGCCAGGGCTGGACCAATTAGAAAATATGGCAACACCTCTATGACAACATATTTAAATAATAAAAAAAAGTTATTGTGCAGAGGTGATTGGTGCCAGAAAAGAGCAGGGTGAGAATGTGTGAGAGGAGTAGCTCTGCAGACCCCAAGGTCGGTGCAGGAGGAGGGGCAGGAGGTGCTCCAGGCACCAGAGCTGAGATTCCCCTGGTGCAGCCCATGGTGAGGCAGCTGAGCCCCCGCAGGATTCCTGGTAGGACTTGTGACCTCATGGGGACCATCACTGGAGCAGCCTGTCCTCGAAGGAGTGCACACATGGAAGAGTTGTCCATGCTGGAGCAGTGGGAGGACTCCTCTCCCTGAGCAGGGACATAATGACCATAACCTCCTTTCCCCATCTCCCTAAGCTGCTGAGGGGGAAGAGCTAGATCTGGGAAGGAGGCAGGGGTGGGGGAAAAGCTTTTTTGTTCTCTTATAAGGTCTTACTTCCCATTATCCTATCTGATTTTGTTAGCAATAAATTCAGTTAATATCTCTGATTCAAGTTTGTTTTGCCCATTACAGTATTTGGTGAGTGATCTCTCTCTGTCCTGAACTCATGAACTTTTCACTAAGTTTTCTCTCCCCTGTCCAGCTGTGGAGTGGAGTGATAGGGTTTGATGGGTGTCTGGCATCCAGCCAGGGTCACTAAAATGTAACTGCATCATTTCCTGTATATAAGAGAATCTGGCTAGTCACAGCATTAGAATCAAAACTATTATTAAAAAATATATTTTCTCCTTCTGTACAGTGAACCCCTATTTGCAGTTCATTATTTTTATAAATAACTCTGGCCTACTTTTACCAAGACACTTAGCAAAATATTTCTTTAATTCCTTAAAACAACCCCTGGTAAAGAAACCACTCACTTGGCATTGAGGAACCTAAGGTTTCTTCTGGACAACAAAGTATTCTTTGTCTTATAATGTTCAGGATATTTTCAGGAAAAATATGTATATGTTTATGTGTTTACTGATACTGAAATATTTTTTATCACAAGGAGTAACACCCTTTCCCACATCCCACTCCCTTCTTTGAATCTGCATTGAGCAGATTCTTGTTCCAGCTCTGTAAACCATGACAGGGTCTTTCAGATTATTTGTGGGGATATATCCAGCCACACAGATTTCCAACCATATGCTGAGTAGATGGGCCAATTCAATCATGTTTGTGTGGTGCTAAAGTCAATCTACAATATCTCTTAATGCCTCTCCCTTTATCTTATCCCACACAGACACATAAATAAATAAATAAATAAATAAATAAATAAATAAATAAACAAACAAACAAACAAACAAATAAATAAATAAATAAATATTTGTGACCTGCTGTACTGAGCCTCTGCCCCTGCCAGACAGGGATTTACATGAAGGAAGCAAAAAAGAATGACATATGTGTCTCACATGCAAACACTGTCTTGTTTCACATGCTGTGAACACAGAGCAGAAGAAAGGAGTATCAGGTGTAAAACACCATGCATTCCCCTCCAGGTCCTGAACTGCTGTAGTGATGGGCACAAAAAACTACAAGACAGAAAGGATTTAGAACCAATCCCAGACTCATGTGGAGCACAGCTTCACCAGCCCTCAACAAGGCACAATATATATGTAATATAAAATATCTATAAACTGTTCACAAATTGTGTTTTGGGTCCCTGAGTGAGTTTTTAGGAATCAGCAGGTGACCCCACTGCAGTAATCCCATGCCTCTCTAAAGGTGAATACACCTCAAAGTCTTAAAGAACAAGCTATGACATTCAATAAATGAGAGATAAGTAGGAAACTGAAGTTATTTTTTCTCTTATAATTGTGATGTAGTTGGATATCATCCCTGCACAGCCATGCACTAAAATGATAAATTCTCTGGTTGGTCCAGGAGCTGGTCATCTAAAGGGATGAGCCCATGGAATGGCTTGAGACAAAGAACCAGCCTGGTGTTTGTGATTGCCTGAACAGTCACAACTGAGTGCTGTCACAGGTGGCCCTTTCAGGCACTTCTAGAGATCCCCTGGGCAGCTCCTGCTCTGTCCAGCCCACACTGTTTGCTTGAAGGAGGTGTTATTCTGGGTGGCCAGCCAGTCCCTTCCCTCCAGCCACATCCTTATGTGGCCCTTGCTGCTGGAGAGATCGTGTTTGGCACACATTGTGCATCTCTAAACAGGCAGCATTAACTGCCCTTGTACAAAGGGTGTGTTGGCTCTGTCTGGGATGGTGTTTACCTTCATGTAGGAGAGTATTTGGTGTGTGGTTAAGCTGTTAAATACATACAAAATTAAAATATTAAATGCATACATCTCCAGTCCAGCTGGAGATGTCACAGTGAGGATCTGTGCAAGAGAATCCCTTTGCCAGCTGGTCAGCTTCCAACTGCCCTGAGGCTTCATTTGATCACCTATAGAAGTGTTACCTAAGCCAAGATCTGAATAAATGAGGATTTTCTCTCTAACAAACAATCTGCCATGATTTCCTCTGAAATAAAAGGCAATTTGCATCAAAATCCCTGCCACTCAGAGAAGAACCCTCCCTCTCTGTTTTACACTAGGTCTCACTGTCCTGTCCTTAAAAATTTATGATTAATGATGCATCCTCTTCTGGAGTGGTCTATGCCAGACTATCCAGAACTATCAAATAGAAGGAGGAGAGGCTCAGAAGCAGGGGATACAGTAATACACCCAAACCAGTGACAGAAGAACTGTGTGAGATGGGGATGAGGTGGCTGTGGTGAGGGAGGTGTGTGCTGAAATCAGGATGACAAGTCGACAGGTTCAATCAGAGTCAGAGTAAAGGACCCACCTGCAAAATGCCTCAGACTGACAGGGAATTTAAAAGTGTTAGTAGAAGAAGTGGGCATTCTCCACTGAGGTTCCTCACTGCTCATCAATGCAAGGGCTAACAGCCCACTGCCAAAGCTGGCCCTAAGCCCACACAGCCAAACCCCAACAAAGGAGCATGCCCTCAGGGCCCCCAAAGCAACAGTAAATCCCAAAAGGAAGAAAAAAAAAAAGACCTTCTAGCCAAGGTGCTTGGAAACTTCACTGTATATCATTATTATTTACTGATCAAGATAATTAATAAGTATTTTATCTTGTTTTGTTCCTCATCAACTTTCCAGCCATTACCAAAGGCAAAATAAATCATGATCTTAATTATTCTCTGTTGCACAATCATTTACCTTGCCACCTTTTATATCCAGTAATTTATTATAAAATCTCTCAGCAACCACAATTTCCTATGCTATTCAGATGCTTGGAGATTTGCTGTAAATATGGAAAATAATAGATGTCCTGCCATTTGAGAGAATGCACTACAGAGAGACAAGCCTATGTTACCACTCCCCCTTGAAGCAGTAACAAAAAAATCCATTTCTAATTCAATATTGCTAATTCTGTCAAGGCTTTTTCTTTTTGTTCTGCTTGTGTAACTTCTACAAATGCTAATAAGAGGGGGGGGTTTTGTGTAATTCAGAGCAGGCTCTTCTTCCCAAATCCTGTAAATTAAACTAATTTATTCCCTAACTGATCACCACTGGCAGAGATCATGAAATATACTGGTTTATCTTGACTCAATGTCCTGACAGATTTTTTCCCCCTTTTATGTCAAGATAAATAAATAAGGTTCTGAAGAAAATCCAACAAGTGCAAGGACATACACCATGCTAATACACTGCAAATGCCTCAAGTATTTAATCCATAATAATTTAATAAATAATAATTGCATATTGCCATCATGACAGGGCCTAAAAATAGAAATTGCTTCATATGGTTCTGTGACTGTTTAACTGATATTTGAAATACCTGATATTTAAAGTTAAGGGTGAATAATTTTTATGTGCAGAATGTAAAACATTAATCTAGACATATGTATGTAAAAATCATTATTCCAAATTTATGCACTATTATATCTTATAATAAATACATAACTATGCAGGTTAATTTCTTAGTGTTTAAGAGAGATAAAAAGACAATGAGTGGAGGCAATGTCAGTGTTGGGCTTTTGTCTCTGCATGCACATAGTAGCATTGAACTAGCTGGCAGGAGCCCAGCTGATCAGTGCTTTTCATCAACCAGCCCTGCTCCATCATCCCTTGGGTTTTGGCCACCATGCTCCCTGTACAGATGCCTGGTGCCACTGGCACACCCAGGGGACATGGAGAGCTACTTGCACCCATCCTCTGGAGGCTCACCAGCTGCTGCATGGCTGGAAAGTAGGGTATTCATTGAGTTATTTTTTACTTCTTTCTTTCTTTCTTTAATAAATTGCCTTCCTCACACATCTGTTCCCTAGCCTGCTCAGGGCACCGATAAGTGAACAATTTCAGGAATCATTTCCAAAAGCCAGCACTGCTAGAGAGGGTGATATTAAAAAAGCAGCACTCAAAAGATTGAAACATTCCCTGTGGGTGTGTCTCTCTCTCTCTCTTTGAAGTTATGCAGTAAATAGCATCCTGTGGTCTAGCATTAAACCTGAAGAAGAGCTGGGGTTAAAATCCACTTAATTACACCAGGTCATTCACACCCCATTCTCCAACTAGGCTGCTGTATATTGGGGTGGAACAAATATTAGGAATATCAGTCTAAATCTCTTTGACTTTTCATCAAAATCTATGGCTAGTGAAGACTTAGAATGCCTCCTGGGTGGGGGCAGCTGAAGAGGATTATTCATCTTCAGAAGTGAGGAAATTCTATATGTGGGCAGCAATGCCATCTATGTGCATTCCCAAAAACTGAAATTCTCTGTCCAATGGGCTTGCTTCCTTCTTATATATGTTCACTGCATCTGTGGGCAATCACCATCTTGTCTGCAAACATACCACAGACTTTTGAAACATTTCTGATAACTTACCCAGAGCAATGTTGAGAAGTCAATAGGTTCCCCTGATGCACTTCAGCTCTGTCAAATCATCATTCAAACTTGCCAGTATGAGAGCAGAGAATTGAATTTAAATGGTCAGTTGGAAGTAAAATAAGGAGAAAAAAATGTAAACAGAGAAAAAAAAGATAAAGAAAAAGCAGAAGGAGAAACAAAAGTAAAGTGCTGTCAAGAGGAGCAAGAGTATTTGCTCTGTTATTGCTTCTGTTACATTATCTTCTGGTTTAATTTCTATTTTAAATTAATGCAATTTTAATTCAGCATGGAGGCATACAGAAGAGGACTGTGTATCTTTAGTTTTTATAGTCTGAATTGTTATGTAATTTGAATCTTTCCCTGTTATGTAATTTTAATCTTTCCCTGGAAAGAAAGAGGCCCCCTTCCTTTTGGCTATATTGGCAAACTTTTTCCCTTGCCAGTAAGGGGTGGATATAGATCAGAAAGCAAATAATGACATTGCAGAATGCCTCTCAGCTGTCCATAAAAATACTTTGGTAAAGCAGTACAGGAATCACACACTGGGACTCAAAACTGTAAGGTAAAGTAATAGTTCATGAGATTTAGACCTGAGAGATTTTCTATTTTTCCATGAGGTGAAAATGTTTAGGTTTGAATTCCTGCAAGGGGAAGGTGATCCTTCTTTTCTACTCAGCACAGGTGAGCTACATCTGGAGCTCTGTGTCCAGTGTTTGGCTTCCCAGTGCAAGAGAGACTCAGGCACACTGGAGTGGCAGAGGGCCAGGAAGAAGATTTAGGTCTTGCAGCATCAGTGAAACAAGCAAAGAATGAAAGAGCTGGGCCTGTTCAGCCTGAAGAAGAACTGAGTCACAGGGGATCTTATTAATTGTGTAGAAATACCTGGTGGGGTGTGTAGAGCAAATGGAGCTGAACTCTTCTTAGTGGTACCCTGTGACAGGGCCAGAGCAAGTGGGAATAAATTAAAATACAGCATATTCTATTTAAGTTTAAAACCCTTCTTTCTTTTTCCTATGAGGATGGTCATGCAATGAAAGAGATTGCCCTGAGAGACTATGAAGTTTCTATCCTTGGAGATATTAATAACCTGACTAGTTACAGCCCTGAGCTGTGTAATCCACAAGACCGTGGCTTTGCATGCAAGGATAGACTTCCTACCCCAATTCCATTCTGTGATTCCATTAACAAACCAAATGAAAAGGGAAAAATCAAAATTATCTAGAAATAACAAGGTTGCAGCCACAGAAAACTCACAATAAAAATGTGAAATAGGAATGCTGATATTGTTGATCCAACCTGACTGAAGCTGCATTAGCTCTGATACTCACACAAGTAATTTTTGAGAACAAATTGCCTGTAAATGTACCATTTGTTATGTAAATAAATATTTCTTGCAAAATCTGAGGATAAAATCCAGACACCAAGGAGCTTACCCAAGCATTGGAAAGAATCTGGATGAGCCCATTGTGTTTCCAATGGGAGTTTTGACTGACAATATACATATTATAAGTTCAATAGAGGACTTGATATTTTGAGGTCTTTTCTAGTAGGAATCCCTCAGAACTAGAGAACTGGAAAGGATCTCTCCTTGCTAGAGACTTTCATGTATACATTTGGAAGGTTAATTTAATCTGAATTGCACTGCTATATTCCCTCCTTTTTGCTTTCTACATCCTTTTCAGCCAAAATTACTAAATGTGTTTCTTTTGCTTCTGAAAGGAAACTGCTATTCAGTCACTAAGTTAAAGTATCATTTCTGAAGAGTTAGATAAAGGCTGTTAGGCTGTCTTGGTTTGTTTTAAATCTGAGTGCTCTTTAAAGCAGTAGAAGCAGTATTAAATTTTCATTTAAAAACAGCTTAAGCAAAGTAGGAGTTGTAGGGTTGCAGTATGGTACAAATCACACAGCAGCACATGCTACATAAGAAATCCTATATAAGATCCCCCTTCCATCTGCAGTGCAAAACAAATATTACAGAACCATGGTGAAATGTTGCCATTTTTAACAGCTAATCACTGAAATAGTTGGTATTTTGTATAGCCAAGAATGCCAAGGTTAACCCAGTGTCTGTACAAGGTAAATATATATAACAGTCTGATTCTTGTTCCACTTACACCAGCTTTAATCAAGCATGTAGGTAGGAGAGAAAGGGACAGCTCTTGGTTCAGCTTTATCTGATTTTGTTCCTCTGTAAACTCAGCCTTCACTTTTCATAAGGCCACTTAGGAAGGGCTTTAGGTTATTTCATTGCTAGGTGGAATGTCACATATGGCACACGCCTTCATGCCAAAACTGCAAATGCCTTCCCAATTTTTGCAGACTGAACTACAGGAAGAAGCAGAAAATTTCAGACCACACTTGTGAATGTAAATACAGATGTCACCCAGCATCTAAATAATCCCACTGTGCCATCAGCTTTGAAATCTGTTTATCAACACTGTGCCTTAAGTTTTTCTCAAATGCCTTATTAGCATACATACAGCCAGCATGGCAAATCAACCTCAACACAAAAACACTTGCTCCCCAGAGGACAATGGAAATTAAAATAAGCTACTGATGCCTTTAACCACAGTATCACATTGAGGAAATGATTTTGAAGGAGCCAACATCATTTTGATTAAAAAGTCTCATCAGATGCTTCACCTTCACTGGTTTCTGCAATGACTTTTTATGACAGGTTGTATTGATTCATCCCAGCTACTTTGCTGAAATAAGATATTCCTAGCTGCATTTTTCTTACAAGTTACATTGTGCAAGTTAATTGAGCATATTGCTGTCTCTTGATAGATAATGTGATCTGAATTTTAGTGGAAAAATTGGAAGTTTAGCACAATTTTGAAAACAGTATAAGATTTAGAACCTACAATTTCACCTGGTCTTAAGTATTTTTTGCAATTAGTCAACTGTATAATTACCCAATGATTTGTGTTTGTTATCCATTATTCCTTTAATAATGTTGGTTCTATTTTCAGAATTCATTCAGGAGCATCAGGGAAATGAACTGGATTTTTATATTTATGTTCTTTAAAGGCACAAGAAAGTTAAATCTGAGAAAAGAAAGAAAGAAAGAAAGAAAGAAACAAAGAAAGAAAGAAAGAAAGAAAGAAAGAAAGAAAGAAAGAAAGAAAGAAAGAAAGAAAGAAAGAAAGTACATCTCTGAATTCTTAACCAAAACTTGAAGAGATTTTAGCCAGATCCAGGAAAATTAAAAGAAGGTCGTCTATGCTCCAAATAGTGAGAATCAGTCTCAATATAAAGATCAGGTACAGAAAGAGTTACATGAAGGACTGTTTGAAATTAGTCCTTTGTGTAGAAGTGAGTAAAAATGAGTGTGGGTAGATGAAATGAGATGAAGAAGGAAATCAAGGTAGGATGGAGAGGCACCAGCCAGCTTCAGCAATTTTGGTGGGCAGACCCTGGCTGGACACCAGGTGCTCACCAAAAGCAGTTCTATCACTCCTTTCCTCAACTAGACAGGTGAGAGAAAATACAAAGATGTGCTCATAGGTTGGCATGAGGACAGGGAGAGATCATTCATCCATTAATGTCATAAGACAAAACAAATTGGCTCCCTGTTTTCCCTACTTTCTATTTTCTCTTCCTCCTCCCCCTCAGTGGCACAGGGGAACAAGTAAGGGTGGGTGCAGTCAGTCCATCACACAATGTCTCTGCTGCTCCTTTCTCCTCAGGAGAAACACTCCTCACACTCCTCCCTACTGCAGAGTTGGATCCCTCCCACAGGAGAACATCCTCCACCAACTTCTCCAACCTGAGTCCTTCCCAGGGGCTGCAGATCATCACAAACATCCAGTGAGGATCCCTTCCACGGGGTGCAGTTCTTCTGCACTGACCTTGGGCTCTGCAGGGCTGTTCCTCTCCCATGTTCACATAGCTGCCTTTTCTCTTTCTGCACTACCACCATTGCTAGCAGGCTCAGCCCTGGCCAGCAGCAGTTCTGTCTTGGAGCCAGCTGGCACTTTTAACAGTTTCTCTATAGCTCCCCCTCTACCAAAATCTTGCCACACAAACCCAGTCCAACAACACAAGCAGAGTGAGCAGTGAGGCAGTCAGAGATGCACATTGAGATGTGATGGAAGGAAAGAGACAGCACCTGAATCCAGAAGCAGGAAAGGTAATAAAAAATAAAAAAGTCTGCAAAATATGAAAAAAACCCCAGATAGTCCATCTAAGTGGAGGTAGAAGCAAAGGTCAGATGAGAATTCATCATTCTGTTAAAAGTAAAGTACAGATGTCAAAATCTACAGGCTTCTGTTTTCTGAAGTAGAACTAGCAGAATATCATTTGACTACTGGGAAGAATATTATATTCTATCCTCCATTCTACTCTTTTACAACATATGCCAAGAGAAATTAAAGCTGTTTGGAAATTAAGGATAAGTTCCGTGGGGGAAAAAGGCAATCAATGTTTAGTGTGCCTAACTGGCTATAAAATTATACATGACAACTAACATGGAGTGTAGCAGATACAGCAGAAAATATTTCATAAAAAGTTGCTTGCAAGTTTGAACAGGTCCAGACATGGCAAGAACATACCAGATACACAATTTTGCATACTGCTTGGAGTGTGGATATCATGGAATGGAATGGAATGGAATGGAATGGAATGGAATGGAATGGAATGGAATGGAATGGAATGGAATGGAATGGAATGGAATAGAATAGAATGGAATGGAGTGGAAGGGACCCTTACAGATCATCTAGTTCCAGCTCCAGAGTCATCCATTGCCTTTCCAGACCCTCCTTCCCCTGTAGCCATACATTTGCTTTTGCTCCCACCATACTTGTTTCCTTTTTCTTCCCATAAAGCCACTTACAGTTCAAACATCTCATTCCTCTTTATAGCCTCATAGCATCATAGAAGTATTTAGGCTGGAAAACAACCATAATATCATCGAGTCCCCTAACATAACATTAAGTTCATTAATGAATCATATCCAGTCCAGCCCCCCCTGCCATGGACAGGGACCTTTTCAATGAGATCAGGTTGCTCAGAACTCCCTCCAAAGTGACCCTGAGTATTTATAGGAATGGGGCATCTACCACCTCTGTGGGAAACCTATGCCAATGTTTCACCACTTTTATACATTTTTTGTTCCTTACATCCAGTCTAAATCTGCCTTCTTTTAGGTTGAAGACTTTACATCTTGTTCTATCTCAACAAGCCCCACTGGAAAGTTTGTGCCCATATTTTATACAGGCTAGCTTCCCAGAGGCTGCACTAAGGTCTCTCTGGAGCCTTCTCTCACAGAGAAATATCAATGAAAAATATTAGTTTAGAATGTGAACACCTGGACACTCACTCTTCCTACTGAGAGACCTGTCTTTATGCTGTCTTGACTATGGACCTTACTCAATAGTAATCTACAGCCATTGCTATAATCCTCTGTAATCTTTTACTCAAGACATAGTAACATATAATTTTATTGTACCTTTACTTGTATTTTTTATTAAAACTTGTATTTTTTATTAAAATACAACTGTATTGTATTTAAATAATTTATTTATCAGGTCATGGGCATTTATAAATGAGAAATACAGCTGAATAAAACACCTGAACGAGTGTTTGATGAATATTATCAGTGTGTCTGATAATTGACAAGACAATCACTGCATGTTCATGCTTTCTCTGAGGTCTTTGGGAAGCAACATATATCATTTTAGGTCACTGCTCAATCATATAGGAAGCCTATACTACTGAAAAAAATACAATCCTTTGGAATATTAATACATAACTAAGGTCTTAATTTTTATAGAATTAATAATAGCAGTCAGAGTGGGATGATCAACTGGATCTTTTATGCAAATCTGATTAAATCGACAGTGAGGACTTCATGGTGATTCTGTTGTCTCTGAAAAAATGAGCAATCAGAGCTCAGTTTCTTGCTCTATAGCACCTCATAATCTGCCCTCCCCTCCCACCACCAATATATGTATTTCCTCATGTACTTATCCAACACTGATTTTTCATATTTTCCTTTCTTTAATTCTGTTGCTATGGAAATCTTCCCCCATAATGTCTGCACTGACTCAAAAATGCTGAAAGCCTTTGAATATGCAGCACTCTTCTGTATCTTCAGGACAGTTTGGAATAATGCTAAACAAATCCAAGTGAAAATCATGTTTATAAAGAAATCCCTTTTGCTCTTCCACTCCTTTCAATGTTTGCATGTTTATTTTAGCAAAAAATAAGCAAGCACTGAGTATATAACCCTTCATATACCAAAGCTTCCCAAGGAACTTAACAAATGACACAATCTGCAAAGATTACTTGTCAAATGCTGGAGCACAAGTGTCCCTGGAGAGCAATTGACAACCTCTCTGTAATGCCAGCTTGTTATTCTTTGTCTCTTACAGAAATGAAAAATAACATTTCAAAAGTCAGCACCCAATTACTCTTACTGTATTCAAACAGGACCTGACAAGCTTCCTGAATGTCCTGCAAAGGACTGTGCATCGCCTGAAGGGCACAAAAGGAGACGTGAGAAAATCCCACATAATGGGAGAGGCAGAGTCTCCTTCAATCTCCACTCTACTGTCCTGACATGGCAGGAGACAATTCTATCCAACTGGCATGGGTAAAGGAGACCTGTGGAGTTTTATCCTCAGAGTAATATAAAGTCAGGGATAAAAATGTGGGGGAAATGTGGATAGCTATTTCCAGCAGCTCTTAGAGGAGGTCTAAATGGAAGAATCAATAAATATGATCAGAGAACCTTACTTCAAATGAAATGGATTTTTTTTTTCACCTGGAACTCAAGCATCAGTTCATCACTTATCACTATAAAGAGTTTTCATAAAGCCTTACTCTTGCTTACAGTAGCACTCTCTCCTCCTTTCCTCATTCAATCACAGCATCTTCTACAAGAATACTTTTAAGTACAGAAATTCTAAATTTATTTCCCTAAAGATTTGATTAATTATGCAATCTACCAAGCTGGTAAGTTATTTCCCCTTTGGGCTACTTGTGCTTTTCACCTGTTTGGTGTCCTTTTTTGGATCAAGGGTCTGACATATTATTTGGCACTCACCTTCATCAAAAATGGAATTTAAAAAGGCATAAAAGCCAAATAAATCAGAAAATAATATAATAAATCATAATAAAACATAATTTTACATACAAATAACCCAATCAACCTAAAAATATTCCTCATGAGAAGGCCAGGAAATATGCTTCATAAATGCTGTAATGACTAGAGTGTGGCTTAGAACTGCTACCTTTTTCAACTCATTCACTTGAAGTCAGTCTCCATTGTGAACCCTTTGTGTTTCTGAATGAAATTGGAAAGGACTTCCAAGATCATCAACTCCAGCCTTTGACCAGACACTTCCATGCCCACTAAACCATATAGCAAACTGCCAATTCCACTTGTTTTTTGAAGGCTTCCAGGGATGGCGATTCCACCGTTTCCCTGGGAAGTTTGTTCCACTGATTAATCACTCTGTCAATGAAGAATTTTTTTCCAATATCCATTCTGAACTTCCCCTGGTGCTTGAGTCAACTCTTGTCCTATGTCTAGTTGTATCTCACCACAAACTCCTTTTATGTATCTGTAGGGAGCAATAAGGTCTCCCATGAGACTTGTCTTTAACCCTTTACCTGGGCCATTTTTGGCTCTCTCTCCTTAGTGCCATGCACAGTTATCATTGTAACAGTGAACTGGGGAAGGATTCTGACATGATAGCATATGGTAATGAGACAAGCACCAGCAGAGGATCCAGTCCATAACTTTTCCTAAATTCAGTGTCACATTATTTATCTAATAGTGAGAAGACAGAATAGCTCAGTGCAAGTGAAACAGTGTTCCGTGCCTATTGCACCCATTTTATTATCTCCTGGATTATTTTGAAGTAACTGCTGATAATTAAAACTCCTTTACTGATTTGGGCAGCATGAGTGGAGATGCACTGCAGAGCAAGGCAGTTAATGTCCCTTTGCACATGTTTTGCCACAATTATGCCTGGAATACATTCAGTTCTGGGCATCCCTGGAAAGCTCTGAGATACGAACAATGAGATATTGAGAGCAATAGGCAGAACTCATCCTTGGTGGGGAAAATAGGTGACTCGAGGCATGTTCCAACTGATGTTTTATCCAGTTATTTCTCTTTCTTTACAGCATTCCAGGAATTAGCAGATTCAATTACCAGGGAGGTGGTAAGAGATGGGCCTCAATTACAAATTTTATTTCCTAGTGACATGAAGAGGTAGCAATCAGCACAACATATCAAATTCCCCTAATTTATTAGTAGACTTGTGTTCCAGATGCTCAAAATGTAATACTGACATAAGAAATAACTTATTGATAATTAAGAAAAGTTTTCTTTTTTTTTCATTTCTTCTCATGTTTCAGAAATGATGACTATTTAGTTTTTACAGAAGGATGGTCATTACTGCCAGATATATAGCAGCATGAAATATGGAAAAGTTTCATTGATCTTGAGAAGGTGGCTTCAAAGAAAGATGACTGAATTCCCTTTGCTCCGATAAGAACAGATCCTGCTTTTCTGAAGTGAAGGGAGTTATGTGAAAACCCTAATGGGGCAGTGTCTGTCCTTTAGACAACACTGTTAAATTCAATGTAGGTTAGAAAATATCAGGGTTTATTATTGCAAAGTGTAGATATTTTCTTACTATGAAGGAAAACCATTTCTTTTCTCTTTCATAGAATTTCTTTCCAAACAGAACATTCAATTTAACTTTTCAATCCATAAGCAAGTAAGTACTGTACTGCCAATTCTCAATGGGATAGTTCAGAATTGGTGATTGACTACATAGCTATAATTTTTAAAAGATTAATTCACTGGTGACCTAAATACCAGCAGAGTGGCAAATTGAAAAGTGTTCCTAGGCAACAAGGACCCATCAACACTATGAAAATTCCTCCTTCAGAAATTGCTACCTGAAGTGAAGCAGAAAAGAAAATGTATAAGATTTGAAGGAGGGTAAGAAAAAGATGAGAAAGAAACACCCTTATCTTTTAAAAAATCATTATATATATTCATATGATTCTGGTTTTGGTTTTTTTCCCAGAGATGGGAGACTCTCAGGAAATCTAAAATGGGAGTGTTACCACATATGATTATGGAAAAAAAGAAATATCATCAGGAGAGCAGAACTGCTTCAAGAGTGATAGGTAAAAGCAATACTGCATCAGAAATGTGGTCCTTGTCACAGAAAATTCCTGATCCCCTTGAGTTATTTAAGATCACACAACAGTTTCTCAAGGACAGATATGTACAGCCTTTATAGTTCTTGTAGGAAGAAAACTTTTATTATTGCATTAGTGTTGCACTCCCTGGCGTAGACATGCCAGTAGCTGACTGAACACTTACTGTGCAAAGTCCTGGAAGCATCAGGAGAACAGAACTAGACCATTACAAGTAGCAAAGCACTTTTTATTTCTATAATATCCCAGTACTGAGCCCTCAGGGTGACTTACAACATGGGCCTCCCATCTCCTTCAAAAATACTTGGAAATTGAAATATGTAATTCGTCTAGCTGCTAAAATTCATGTACAGACACAGCTTTTCTGTCAAATTAAAAGATAGATCTGCTCAATCTGCCACCTTTCTGTATCTCAAAGGAAGCAATAACTGCATCACACCTCTACTTACTAACACCATGTTCTATTTGAAATGCATCAGATAGCTGGTTTTCCCATCTCATGCATTGCCATAAGTTAAATTTAGAACTATTGTTCTCAGTCTCTGCTTGAAATGAAATGTCCTGCTTCTTGCTCAGCTCTGAAGCAGAGCTTTTGCCTTTAAAGCTCGTGTGTTCTTCCACCTCTCTTAGTTCCTTATTTCCTTTGCCTTATGACAGGAGCAATGCACATTTCCCACCACAACTTTTCCACTTCAGAATGCTTCTCCAAGGCCTGTCAAACTGAATCACACTCCTTTACAGTCCTAATGCACTGAGCTATGGATGATGCAGTGGAAGGTTTATGCTTTAGTGATCTCTATTTACACTGTCTTTCTTAATGTGATAGTCCTCCAGTAGAAATTTATGGAGTAAGAGCCTCTCTAGGTGTGGCCATTGGAATGAGAGAATGGATGGTGTTGGAAAGGACTCTTAAGTTCATCTATTGCCATGGGGTGAGACACCTTCTGCTAGACCAGGTTACTCACAGCCTTGTCCAACCTGACCTTGAACATGTCTGTGGCAATCCATAACTTTCCAGGGCAGCCAGTTCCAGTGTCTCACCATAATTCTCATAAAATAATCTTCCTTATGTTTATTCTAAACCTACCTTCTCCCAGTTTGAAATCACCAACCCTTGTCCTGTCATTACAGGCTTTGGCAAAAGGTCTCTATTTTCCTCATAAACACCCTTTAAATATTGAAATAGCCTACACTAGTGGATACTTTACACTAAAATGATGCCAAGCAATGCACTTGGGCATTCAAATATGCTTATTTATATTAGTAATTCATTCACAGGTTTTATTGGCAGATGTCAGGAGTTTTAATTTGCAGAAAGCACCCTCAGCAGGCACTCAGCACACAGCACCATATTTTGAAGGCTAGGAGGCATAACATTGCCCTTTCTTTGCCCAGGGATATTCTAAAAGGCATTTAATATGCTTTCAAAGAAGTTGCAAAATAGAAACTCATAAATTGTAAGTGAATGAAAGATGACTGTAAGAAGAAAATTCTTTTTTTTTTTTCTGTATTTTTTGTGTAGGTGTTGTTTTGAATTCATTTTTTTTCCAGAACTGTAGCTATGTTTTCATATCTCACTATTAGCACTGGTAATTTTGAACTTCAAAATTCTGATGTTTTTCTTTTTCTTTTAAATCAAATCATTTTTGGTATGGCAGACTGGAGACATTTTTACCAGAATTTATAGGGAGTTTGCTTCAAAGAAGAAAAGCTATTACTTGCAATCAGAAGAGATTCACACTAGTTACTTTGAACTGAAGATGTGTGAGGAGGAAAAAGATCATGCAAGAAATATTTCTCCCAGTGAAACTGGTCTCTTTCCTTATTTTGGCATTAGAAGTGCTGTTTGATAGTACTAGAGAGACATTCCAATACAGGTGACTAAAATTCAACCCCATGTATATAAATTTCCAAAAGCACTTGTCTCCCCTTTACAGGGATTGTATACTTGCTTTTCTGAAATCAGTGTATTTATCAGAAAGAAAAATAAGTTTTCTGCAGTAAAAATGAGTGAAATTATTCTTTCTATTAAGAACACAGGAACTTGACTCAGATGGAAATTTTGGAATAATTAGCAGATGGTGGAAACTAAGCAATCTATTTTTAACATACAAAATACTAAATTTGTAAGCTTACAGTGGTTTTATATTGACCACTGAATGAGTACTAGTTTGACTGTGGAGGGATGCTCAGTTATTAGCCTACTTCTGTAAAGTAAAGTGAGCTTTAGAATTGCCTAATGCAGAAGAGCAATGTTACATACAATATGTAAAGGATTGTTTCTAGAAAATGGATTTTATTCAATCCTTAGTCATTTATGGGGAATTAAGTCAGCAGTTAACCATATTGCCTTTTCAATAAAATGGTAGAAACAACACATTGTTATTCAAAGGGACTACAAAACAGCAGAATGAGACTGTTCAGAGGTGTTGTGACCTTGCCAACCTTTTCAGTTCTGTGGGAAACAGATCTGCTGCTTTAAGCTGATTGTTTTTGGAGTTTTTTACGTGTTCTGGAAAAAATAACTTGGATGTCCCAAATTTCATTAAATAACTGGTATGCCTACTGTATTTCTCCCTCTCAATCTCTTGGCTTGAAATATTTACATTTATGCCCATGTTCTTGTGTTTCTCAGCTAAAATCACAGAGTAAACTAGAAAACAGAAATATTTAAATATACCCCAGGGAGATAACTCACATATGATCAGCAACCACTACTTTTGAGATCATAGAAATATATAATCATTTAAAATCACAGTATCATAGAATCATTAAGGTTAGAAAATACTGTCAAGATCATCAAGTCCAACCTTTGACCACATACCAGTCTGCATGACAAACCATATAGTGGTTTCATTTATTGGACTACTACAGGGCTGGTGACTCCTGTACTTCCCTGGGGAGTCTGTTCCAATGCCTTACCACTTTTTCAGTGAAGATATTTCTCACTAATATCCAACCCAAACTTTCCTTGATGCAAATTGAGGCCATTTCCTCTTGCCCAGTATTGGAGAAGACCTCTAAGATCATCAAGGTCAACTATGTCCCTAAGTGTCCCACCTGCACATCTTTTAAATACCTCCAGGAGTGGTGACTCTGATAAAATAACATTTTATTGCAGTATCTACAGTCATGTTTGAAAGAAGACTCAGCCATAAGTTGAAATTATTAACAGCAAATATTGCAGAGAAAATTAAAATTGACTGGGAAAAAAACCCCAACAAACAAAACAATAAGGACACATTCACACCTAGATGGGAAATGGTTTTCTAAAATTACCCTGAAGAGGTGACTGGACTTAAAGATAGGTAACTCTAGTTCATGCATCTTCTCCAGTTTCTTGAGGTTTATGCTGTATTGACTCAGTTATTTTGAAGTGGCAAATGCAATCGTTCTTGTTGAAAATATCTGCTGTAATTACTATATGAGAGCTGGTACATGAAATGGAATCTGAGCCTTTTTTCTCCTTCTCATCAGCATGTCTGGTGTCAAAGCTGTCTGTCTCCTGGAGATCTACAAAGAAAATCATGATTTCTCTTTCTTCTCACACCTTTTTCTTGTATCTTGTAAGATAAAAACGAAGCATAAAGCAGTCTGGAGCAGCCTGTTCCTGAAGGACTGCACCCTGTAGGAGAGACCCACACTGGAATTCATGAAGAATTGCTGCCCATGGGAAGGACTCATGTTGGAGAAGTTCATGGAAGACTGCTCCCCACTCTGGAGCAGGGGGAAGGGTGTGAGGTGTTCTGCCTCTTGTAAAGCCCTGGTCCTCTCTTAGTAAGCTTATTTAAAAAGGATTTAAGGAACTACTTTTCCTTGAGGTGGTGCAAAGGAAAACTTGGCAAAAGTTCTCCTGAGTTTAAAAATTAAACTTTATTGGAAAAGACTAAAAGATCAGAACTTAACAAAGCATTTAACCAAAATAAAGCATCTCAGAAAACATTGTCTTAGCAAACTCTAACTCATCCAGCCTTCAATTATCCATATTTCAAGAAGAGGAAATTAGGAGATGAAAAGAGCATGAGAGAGAAAAAAGAGAGAGATAGGTAATGGCCTTGCATCCAGCATGGTCTCATCTGCCATAAAATCAAAAGACAATTGTTTAGCTTTTCATGGGTCTGGGTCTTCATAGAGACAAGAGCAGTTGTTAGTTGCTGTAAAGTTGTTTATTGCATGAATACATCAATCTTGATGGTAAAGAATTCAGAGCATTGAAGTCCATGCTAAAAGATTTCTGGCAGTGAGTCCTGAGCAGAAGCAGCAGTGGCAACAGCAGCTCCCTGGCATTTTTCTTCTTCTTTCTCCATATCTTCTTCTCAATCTTTTTCTTCTTCTTCATCTTTGTCTTCTTCTTCTCTTTCCATTTCTTCATCTTCTTCATCTTTTCATCATCATCATCTTCTTCTTCTTCTTCTTCTTCTTCTTCCTCTTCTTCTTCTTCTTCTTCTTCTTCTTCTTCTTCTTCTTCTTCTTCTTCCTCTTCTTCCTCTTCCTTCTCCATTTCTTCTTCTTCATCCTTTTCTTCTTCTTCCATTTCTTCTTCTTCTTGTCTCCAGTACAGGGGATTTTACTAATAAATCACTAAATCAGCTAAAAACATGATTCAAAAACATTCTTCCTACACCTGTCAGAAGTCAATTCTAAAGTATGAGAGTAGTGTCAGTCCTTACACATAATTTACTCATATAGTTCTATCTATTCACATAAATGGATCTATCTGTTTTGTCTAGAAATAAATGTCTGCTATGCAGAATAATGGTTTGGCATAGCAATGTTCTGCTACGTTTTTGTTATGTCTGGAGCTAAGTTGCTGAATTTTAAACTAGGCTCTAGGGCTTTTTACTCTCTTAAAGCACTTAAGATATATTCTTATTTACTTAAAACTAAAACTTACACTTCTACTTCATGTCTGTGTGGCCTCTCTCTGAGGGACTCAGAGAGGCTTCTATTTTATGTACTCCAACAGACAATAGGGAAATTATTACATTTGTCTTGGGGCAAGTTTTTTTATCTGCTCTGGCCTCCTGTGGACATCCCTCTATCCCTAGGTGGAGTTTTCTGTCTGATGGCCACTCTGGGCTCAACTGGGGCTCCATGGGCAGGGACTGACAGAATTTCTGGACTAAAGGTTCCAGCAGGGAGGGGTGTGGGGCATTGCACATGCCAGCTATGATGGATGGACCCAGACTTCTCATTATGAGCAGATTTTTGTAATTTATGAACTAAGACAAGATGCTCCTTTGACCATTAGCAGAATTGGGTTGGTGTTGGGACTTAGCTTAGCTCCTAGTAGGAGGAGGATGGAAGGATCCCTAGCTAGACTTTTGTTCTCTTTTCTACAGGGATTCTTGGTTTCCCTTTATTCCACTGTCTCAGTCTTTGCTGCTTCAGTATTTTTGGTTGACTAAACTGCTGCCTTATATTTTTCTGTGTGGGTAAGGTTTTTCTAATAGAGGAAGTACAGAAACATGAGCTCTCAGGTCTCCAAAGGCACTTTCCTGAGACTGGGACTGTGCAGTGATTAACAGCAACTGTGCACAGTTTGACCTCTTTTTGGTCTATTAACTGTCCATAAGCAAAGGGCAATTTCCAAACAGTCATTTTTCTCTGTTCCAAATTATTTTCTTGTCATGTTTTATGCTAATGCAGTTCTATTGGCATTGTTAACACCTTATGAGAGGAACACCAGCTTTGGAATCTGTAAAAAACATTAAAATGCTTTCATTTTGTAAGGAATGGTTCAAAGTCCCTCATTGTGGTATTCAAAACCTCATACTTGTGCTATTTAAGTAAAAAAAATACCCTTCTTTTCCTAATTTCTATGAACATATGCTCAAATGCAAAACAGTTTTTAAAATTTCACTTTCCAGGGCAGGCTATAACAGTTGTGCTACTGGGATGGATACGCAAGTGAAAAATTAGTTTTTACTTCATCTGCAGTGTAAAAATTAAAGCCATGAAGCTCCTGAGTGGGTTAAGAGTTTCAGATTCACATTTTTCCCTCATCATCCAATGCCTCATCATTAATCCTTGAAACCATGCCTGCTCTGGCATCTTAAAGGCAGAAAAGGTTGTTTGGTTTGCTCAGAGTATTCCATAATTAAATCCAATGAAGCTTTCTGTGTGAGTTATTAACTTGATTGTAGAAACAGACATTTCTTAAACAAAAAACAATTATATCTGATATGATCCATAAAATTTTTAAGCACACAATATTAACTTATGACAGTAGTGTTATATTGCAATGTTGTCATTCCCAAATGTTAAAAATGCTTCCATTCATGTTACTTTAAATAATACATTTGAGAGTCATATGCTTTCTCTTTCATAAGGCATTTTATTATTTTCAGGCATTTAGAAGCAGGCCACTGGAGGATAGAATCTAATGGGTTATTCCAGCTCCTGTGGATGGACAAGGAGACCTCCACCTCACCCCTAATTCCATGCTGTGAGTGGAATCACCACCCCTCTGATCTGCTGCCTCTTAGCCCATGAGCACACCCTAAGCCCTACCAGTCAATAAGACTAATTATTTAAAATGCCACAGTTCAGTGGTAAATGTATATGTGAAAATGATGAATTCTCAGCATCATGAAGAGTCATTTCCATGCTACTAGAGCCTCTTTACTGGCATAATAAGTTCCATGATCTATGATGAAAAAAAAAAATCTTTCATACAGTTATAGTCTGCCAGGACTAGGACTCAAACCCTGTCAAATTCTCCTTGCTTTCAGTTATGTAGAATCAAATCCTTTTCAACAGCTGAACAAAAGCCATTGCTATGCTTCATTTTCCTTCCCAAAATGAGTCTACTGCAGGTGAAAAAATGAAGACAGGCTTGTCAATGATGGCAAGCAGAAGAAAGTTACATTTAAATCACTGAGAACAACATTTTTCTGAGTAACATGAAGCTGATTTAAAGCAACATCTGGCCAAAGAAAGTGGCTATGAATTATGTCCACTTAAAGAAGAAAAGGTGATAGATTTCAATATTAAGAACAATGCCAAGGGATAGTTAGAATTTTGTAATATTTCACAGCTGACGAGAAACACAATTTAATTACTATTAAAACTGACCTTTATTGGAAGTCATATGGCTAACTTGATTTGGATCATAGTTTGAGGACAGTGTAAAATGACCAGCCCTTAAAAAGAGGTAAAAGTGATTTGTCTGACATCAGGCTTTCCATTAACCAGCAGATATGTGACTCAGCTGAGGAATTCAGACTCAGAGATACTACTCTGAGAGCACAATCAGCTTGAGACAAGTGATTTGAGCATCACAAACAGAAGGCTTGCATATGCCCAAATTAACTTTTCTGTTCCTCTTTTACACCAGAAGAAGCATTAAGGCTTATGTTTACCTGAAAACATACATACATACGTACATAAATACATAAATGTATATGTATATGTATATGTATATGTATATGTATATGTATATGTATATGTATATGTATATGTACACATAAATAACTGCAAAAAAACCCTTATGTTTAAGGAAAAGGTTTAAAATTATAGGGGCTATTTTCAGTTCTGCACTGGGACAAACAAGGAATAGAAACAAAGTTGTGGTCAGGTCTTCTGTATTTACTTTTCCCAATTTCCATCCACTTCTTACCTTTCTAAATTGATACCTACTTCTTTTAAAAATACTTAGTCATAGGTGTGCTGTTCATATAGATTTTTCTTTTACTCCTCATCCCTCTCTTTTTCATTTCCAATTAATGTTGGCTCTCTAATATATTATCTAGAATTGAGTCTGGGTTATTCCAGTCAGTCCATCAAGTCTCATTTTCTGTGAAGAGTTTTCTGGGGAGCTGATTTTTTTGTTCACAATAGCTCCTGCCTTATGGCACAACAAGAACAGAAAGTTGGGATAATGTCATCCCTGCTGCAATTTGAGAGAAACAGCAGAGCTGCATCAAGAATTAGTTTAGACCAGGATGTTCAGCCTAGATAAATAATGACTACAGTGACTACATTAAATGGAAAAATATCTGAAGGTAGTGAAATAGTGTAAAAAAATAGGACACAAAAGAAATATTTTATGCTTTCCAAAACACAGTACAACATTCTTCCCATCTTATTTGCTTGCCAAATAATGAAAACGCTCTTTTCTTGAAAATGACTGTATAATTTAAATGTCTTTCTTCTTTTGTATTTTTTCTCAGTGAGACAAAAACTACAGCAAAGGATGAGGAGCTCTCATGCAAAGACATGTTTTTTATTTTTAAAAGGCAAGAAAAAAACAAGGGATATTATGGTCACAAAAGTATACCTAGAAGGCACAATTTCAGAAATTTGTCAGCAGTGGGGATACAGAAGTAGGTAACCTTAGAACTTTAGTTATAAAAAATGCTATTGTCTTTTGGGTCAAGAGTACAAATTCCTGAAAAGCCTGATCCCTTTTAAAACCACTGTAATCACATAAGGCAGCCTTATAACCATTGATTGATTCTTGCACTCTGTTGATGGAAACAATGAGATCAACCATGAAAATAATGCCCTAAAGATTTCATGCTTGAAAAGACAAAGACAGAGAGAGAGAAAGAAAGTTCCACTTTGCATTTGATTTTTCCACCCAACTTTGCAGGAGTTCAGGGTTCGGACATATGGTGCAGGATGTGCAATCAGTAAAGTGACAGCTACTCTTTCACCCTTGGGCAGCAAATGGAAATGTGGCTTGTTTATAAGCCAAATTCTAAAAATAACAAATGTTTCTTTTAACGTGGCAGAATAGTGTGACTCATGCATCATTCTGACATAAACATGACATCTGTTGCAGTCAAGTCATTATGTCCAAATGCTGAAGTCAGATGCAGTTTGACCATTTTTCAAGCTACTTATCAATCTATCAAAATTATTTAAGCATCAGTAGGAAAAATAACAGCAATCTGGAGATCATTTCCCAAATATTGCATGCTGGTTTTATTAGGACCTAAAATCTGAGCTATTAATTCAATCAGTGAAGTTATAAATGTGTTAAAAACTACTCACAATCACTCACATCATACTGTTATATAAACCTCAATGCCTGGCCATCTTAATAGCTCATTTAATGCTTAATGTACAGAATTTCATAGGGCACCTATTACTGCCATAAAGTGACTACAGGACATTGAGTAAGCAACTAGCATCCTCTTTGCCTAACCTGTCCATCTCTAAAATGGAGGTGAAGATAATGTGTTCTCGTGGCCACAATGTCTTCCCTTCTAAGCAGGAGCTTTCACCATTAGCTTTCCAAAACTTACATCTCTACGATGGCTTTGAGCAGTAACAGCTTATTGCCCAAGATTGCTTTGTAGAGGATGGAAAGAGACAGGTACTTTCAGGGACAGCTCTCAGGCCAAATGAGATGAATCACCTTCTTGGAAGGATCTGCAGATGGCGATTAAATGAGCCCAGGTGAGTACTTCGTGTTTTTTCAGCTACACTGAAAAGCTCAGTCAGCCCTGGCAGCCTGGAAGGATGAGGGCTGAAGCAGACCAGGGACAGGAGCAAAGGCAAGGGACTCCCTCTCCCTCTGGGAAGGAGACCTTTTCTGGTGGGGGTAGCAAGCTTGGCAGATGTAGGGTTTTTCATTGTCCCAGGTTTGGTCAGCATGTTGCATATAAATCACCCTCTCTTTGTGCACTTTTATGCTACTGATATTGTTGCTTTTACTCTCTGTTTCATTATCTCATTGCTGTTTCCAGTAAATTGTTCTTATCTCAATTTGATCTCTGCTTTTTGTGTCTCCAACTAGAGGGCAGGTAGTGGAGCAGCTTGAGGATTTCTTTGTAGTGATGTTACCCTTCCTAAGCCATGATATTTGTCCCACTGAAAAAAAGTGTAGATGCACTAAGCAGAGTAGGTTTTATTACTGTACCAACAAGACTGCTATTACTGGGTTGTTTTTAGCAGATTAATAATGAATAAATTAATATACAGAAGTACCAGCCTCTCATTTGTCCTGTTCCACTTCCTATAACATTGTCTGAGCTGTGTCATCATGTCAAATTTTTGCTTCATAAAGATTTATTTTTTTTTAAACCTTCTATTTTTGCAGGTGGAATTTGACAAGTGGGTGAAAGTCCATTAAATTAGATTCACTTTAAAATAATTTAAGGAAAAGTGAAGTGGCCCTATAGCTGCAGTTGTTTTAATTTGGATTGAGCAGCTCAATGCAGCAGTGAGGAGAAGCTCCAATACCCTCCTACAGAACCACAGACATCAGCCAGTACCATAAAATAAAATAAAATAAAATAAAATAAAATAAAATAAAATAAAATAAAATAAAATAAAATAAAATCCAAGCACCCTGGGCTGGATATTCCCTGTCAGCTCTCTGCCAGGGTATCAGTGCCTTCTGCTGTCCTCTAAATAAGACATGTAAAACCAAGGTGAGAAAGAATGAATAGGCCATGACATGCAGGGCTTTTGAGTGCAGCTGGATCCTGAGAGGTAAGTCCTGTGCTCCCCCTCAATGACAATTCACAAGTGTGTGTCCTCAGATGCCACTTTTCTAACAAGTAGCCTCAAAAAGGGCATGTGGGGAAGGTCAGTCTGAAACAGAAAGACTGAAATCTACTGTTTTCCTAAGAAGGAGATGTTTAGGAGAGCTGTCTCTGTTATACTCTGCACAGACCTCTTTTATGTGAGGTACTGTGAAAAATAATAGGATGGAGTTCTTCAAAAGACTCTCCAAGGCTTTCCAGAATTCTTTCAAAGGTCTTCTAAACTCACTTTCAGAATCTGTGAGTTGAAAAAAAAAAATTTAAAACAGGAAAAAACTCTCAGCTTACAAAGTAGAACAAAAATGGTTTAGGAAAATAAAAGTAAGCAGTCTCCTCAGTACTGATTCTCATCAAATATTTCCTTCATACTGATGTTAAAGTGACAAATAATTTTGAACTTAAGGGAGCAAATAACTCACCATGGAATTATTCTGTAAAATTCTCAAAGAGTTATATGACAAAATTATTTATCTGGTGTCTGTCTGTAACCATCATCTATGCCTACATAAAACCCCAACAGTGGCATTTTGGGTAGCACAGCATTTTTCTACTTAAATTTTGGCTACTGAGTTAATGGCAGGTAAAGACCCAAACCCTTTCCTCAACCAACTGTACAGATAACTTTCTGAAACCCAGACATGGAGAAGAGCAGCTCTCAGTCCCACTCCCACTTTGAGTGCCTAGATGCTTTCAGGAAAATTTTTCACTGCAGAGGTGACAAAACAATAACAGCAACAAGAAAAACCCCATAACACAGCAAAGTAATTCAAGCCCAGAAAGAAAAGGTGCTTACAGTCTTCCACAGTGCTGCATTTAATTAAATTTTTCAGATTATGCCTTTCAGTGTTCTCTTTTATAGTAAAATAAATGTAGTTTCTTATTAAATCTATCCTAGTTTTTGTGCCAGGCACACAGCTACTTTCATGACATCTAGTTCACCAAGGTAAACATTAACATTACTTCCATCATCTCCTGGAGTTTTCTGTCTGATGGAAATTGTGCAGCTGCACACAGGGGCTAGATTAGGCACATTATAGAGTGAAAAGGTTATAGGAAAAATGGATTAATAAAAGTTTCAGGTCAGAAAGATGAGGGAAGTAAGGAAGAAAGTGGTGATTACTGGTTTGGAGTGTAAGAGGACTGGGACCCACAGGGCACATCTGTGGGGATCTGGGGTCCAGACCTAGGGCCAGTATTCAACAAGGAGGAGAGAAATATAAAATCATATGGGCAACAAAATTTGAAAACTGCAGCCACTATAGACTTGCACTTCTCTCTGTTGTCTGAAGTTTCTCCAAGGACAGCATTTCATCACTGCCTTATTTGTGTTGGGACTTTGCTCACCTTACCTAAAATATTAATAACTAGCAAGTGATCCTGAGAATGCTTGAGTCTGAAGTGTTAATTGAGACAGTGGAATGAAATCTCATCCTCTAACAGCAATACACAGGGAAGTCTCCTGTCTCCACACAGGTTCTTCCAACCAAAGGAAAAAAATCATCTTCTGTTCTTCTAGAAACATCTACTGTTTTATATTTTCTGACACATAAACCTGCTGGGAATTTGGTGCCAGGAAAAAATTATTTTCATGCCCCATACTTGGAAAATGCCATATTCTTTCCAATCCTTTACATTTTATCGAGCAACAATATTTTTTAATTTCCTTTGTCTAATTTATAAAAAAAGTTCCTTAAAATAAAATTACTGGCATTGATTTGCTTGCAACCCACTGTTAACATGATTTGCTTCATTAGAAATGATTAGCAGAAGTCCAATTGTTGCTCAGTAAGCAATAAAATCTAATTTATCACTTCAATAATACCACTTTGCGGGATGCCGAACAGTAGGAAATTTTTAAATCAGGAGGAAAAGAACACATTTTGCTCATATAGATAATGACTGAAACTTTTGATGTCATTTCTGTAGAAAAGAAAAACATAAAAATGCACTTGAATTGGAGTGCAATTGCAAAGAGTAAGTATCCCTGATGTCTCCTGTCTTTGATGATTATTGGTCTTTTAAGATTGCAGATATTGAAGAAAAGTTTTTGTCTTTTATTTATTGACAAAACTATAAGGAGATATTTCATTCTATGAAAGCAGATCATTCAAATAACCTGCACATCATAAGAAATATTCAAATTTAAAATAATCTTCTCTGCATTCATGCCTTGTCTAGGAGCATCTCTTTTCTCCTTTTTATGACAGGAGTGTCTTGAGGATGCATGAGGATGCATAAGGTTTATGATTTTTCAGCATTATAATTTAAAAATAGGAAAAAAAGGAAAGCAAGAAGTTTTTCGAACAGTTACTGGAAATTATTGCCAAAAAAAAAAAAAAAAAAAAAAAAAAAAAAAAAGTGGTTTCCAAGCTTCTTGCTTGCTACTGAAAGAGAAACATCATTCCTACCTGAATCAGAAGAGGTCACAGTAAACAAGCCTTGGCTTCTGTGCTAATCAGAATATAATTTTAATTTTATGACAAGTATTCAGAAACACTATATATTTTCATTCTTCTAGGATTTATTTCAAGTGAAGAGTTTTATTGCTATGAGTGTGCTGATTTATTTAAAGTAGTACCAGTCTCTCAGCATGGAATAAAGCACTTATCCTAGTATACTTTGGTTCAATTTATTGATATTTTCTTGCAGCCAAGCACTAGAAAAAGCAAAATTTGACAGCTGCCAACACATTAAATTTCTATCTCCTAAACCACATACCACCACTATCTAATAAGTCACTGTAATCATCATCAAGTTTAAGATGGTAGTTTCTATATAAATTACAATTTATAAGTTACAATTTCTTTGAATTTTTGGTTTCTGTCATTCCATGATTTTCAAAGGTGTATTGAGCTGCAGTCATGTTGTGTGAGATAGGGGCAGGGTAATATGAGAACTTTTAAATCCTCCTTCCCAAAAGTGTCAGGGTCTGTAGCAAAGGAAAGAGCAAACAAGCTTGGGGAGAGAAGAGTGAGAGATGCATTAATAGGGAGAGGGAAGGAAGGAAGGAAGGAAGGAAGGAAGGAAGGAAGGAAGGAAGGAAGGAAGGAAGGAAGGAAGGAAGGAAGGAAGGAAGGAAGGAAGGAGGGAAGGAGGGAAGGAAGGAGGGAAGGAGGGAAGGAAGGAAGGAAGGAAGGAAGGAAGGAAGGAAGGAAGGAAGGAAGGAAGGAAGGAAGGAAGGAAGGAAGGAAAGGAAAGAATTCCTTCATCTCCATTTTCTTCCATGTGCTCTGTTCTGCTCTGAAGATGTCTTTCTGAACTTGAAAATTATTAAAAAAAAAAAAAAAAAAAAAAAAAAAGAACATATGATAAGAGTCAAATTTGGAATAGGTCAAGAAGCACCAGCTTAGTTTTATTAGAAACTCGACTTTAAGACAAACTCTTGGAAATGCTTCTGAGATCAAGGCTGGGGAAGAGAAGCAGGAAGAAATAATTGGGGTGAAGGGAACCCCTTTGGTGTGAAAACTTCTACTTAAATTAGAGAATCAAAAGCCTGAGGATAATAATAAAAGGCTTCACTCCCACTGACTGCCCTTTGACTGGTTAACACAGTGCATTGCTACTTGAGATACTGAAAAAAAATTTAGTCCTTAACTTGAAAGCCTTTGTCCTAAGAGCAAGATTTTAAAATAAGAATAAGTCTGCCCAGGAAATCCAGCCTTCTGCATAGCTTGGGGAATGGGTAGTGATTGTTCTTTGATGTTCAGTCTCTTGGAAGGCAACTTAGATCACATTTGTCCTTCCTCCTGCCTGTGGCATTTGCTTCTAAGAGAGCTGGCCTGCTTAAATTCTAGCTTTGAATTAAGAACTTCAGCAAAGGAGCTTTAAAATTTGTTCCCAATCTGACTTTGAAAGTCAGTGTTCAGCTTCAAAAGGAAATCTAGATGCCCATGAACTCTGCCAAGCCAAAGAGCTAGGCAGATGCTGAAAGAATAAAAAAGGCACTTTGTCTTCTTTTTGTGTATATGGAGAGAGGAAACGAGGAATCAAATAAGAAAATTAAGAAAGGAATGAAACTTTGGGGGGAAAATTTGAAAAGAAAAAAAGAAAAAAAGAAAAAAGAAAAAAGAAAAAAGAAAAAAGAAAAAAGAAAAAAGAAAAAAGAAAAAAGAAAAAAGAAAAAAGAAAAAAGGAAAGAGAAAAAAGAAAAAAGAAAAAAAAAAAAAGAAAAAAGAAAAAAGAAAAAAGAAAAAAGAAAAAAAAAAAAAAAAACAGAGAACAAAAAGTGAGCAAAAAGAGAACTGTTGTGATGAACACAAAATGTGCTGCAAAATAACCATAAGGAAAAAAAAAAAGAAGCTAAGAGGGTACACTCAGGTGTATCAAACTACCCTTCACAGGTTACAGGAGTAACTTGGTTCATCTTTGTGGAAGGCTGCAGTAAAGAGCCAAGTGAAGAATTTATTACCATTTTCTCTTGCTCCTCAGACAGTTCTTGCCCTGCTCTCCTCTTACTACTGAAACATGGTACTTTGGTAGAGGACTGGCTATTTATTGCCTCCCAAGTAGGTTTTAACATTACTTTTAACCCAAAATACTCTGAATCACCTACTCATCCCCTTCTCTTTGCACCTTGACTGCTCTCCAAATGTGCCATAAGCTGGGGGTGCTCTCCAGACCACAAGATGGACACCTCACATTTTATAATATTTTATAATTTGTGGGGATCATCCTCCTGCTGACAGCAGGGAGCACTGCAGAACATTTGCTGCAGCTGGGAACATATTAGTCTGTTCTGTGCTCCTGGGTTATTCCCAATGGATGCAACTAAGCAGATGGATGATTGGAAGAGTGTGAAGACGTTTTGTAGTTGTGTATTTAATGGGTGTTTATGCAGTTGGAAGAAATCAATACAAGTAAGCATGCAATCTCAAAATTCTCAAATCAGTAAATATTTCATCCCAAATACTATACCCCAGCTAAAGATTATTCCAGCTGGGACATCACTTCTTGAATACTCAAATACTTATCTATCTCAAGATACTTTAGAAAAATACAAATCTATTGCAGAACCAGGATTTTTCTTCCAAAAGATCTGTGTGGAGACTCATCCCTTCTCATCAGTACAAAATGAGACCTAAAATTAAAATGGTGAAATATTTGATGGTTACTATGAGTACTTGGTGTGGTACTGCCTGAGCCACTTCAACAATGAAAAAAGCACATGGGTTGGACATAGCACCCAATGAATGCAGTAATATCTCTTTTTGACCTAAACAGGTACTCAAATGCAGCATCCACTTTGTCAGTAATCTGGCTCAGCTTTAACTTGTGCCCCTGCTCTTCTTCTGTCCAGTTCAGGCACATTGTGATGTGTTTAGCATAGTTTTAGATGCACCCTGTCTTGGGGACTATTTAGAAATACTCAGAAAAATACACTAGAGAGGATTTTCAGAAAAAAACAGGTATTGCCTCTGTTTTGGCTCTGTTGCAATTATCCAAGCCTGAGTTTGCAGAAGTTTCCCTAAAGGACAAGGTGTTCCTAAATCACTAGAACACGAAGAAAATGAAAAATGGTGCCTCTAGTGACAGTGAAAATGAAAGAGAGGAGAGTCATTCTCAGGGGGAAAGGGAACTGAAGAAGGGTTAGGAGCAAGAATTAGTGACAAATAATGCTCCCATACTCATCCACCACAGACCATGGGCAGCATTGGAAACAACTGAAGCATCAGTATGCAGTGTGAGGTGACAGGTGATCACCCTGTGAGACAGTTCTCAGATCAGTTTCCATCATTATGTGCCAAGGAAAAAGGGATATGCAGTGGAAAATAACTACAGAAAATCACCTACACATGCACAAAATATATCATCGTAATTTTTTACTTTTAAAGTTTTTGTGAAAAAAATTATATTTTTATTTTAAATATTTGCCTTGTCTCAAAAAACATTCTTTTTTTTCATTTGGAGCTAAATTAAAATATAGATTTCACCCCATTTTATGGTATTTCTTGGCAGCAGGCAAATGAAAAGATTTCAAGATGAACATTTTGTAACTTCAGCTATGTCATACTTAAATGTGAAATCTATAAGTAATTAAATATAGGAATTTCTGTATTAAAATTGTGACAATAGTAACTATGGAAAAATTAAATTCAGGAGTTTTTTTTCCTTAACAAAATAGAGTATTAAAACATGATTGTGTTTTGCAATACAAAATTACTGAAGTGTAATTATCTTCTCTGAACCTTTCAAGTCTCTCTTTTCATACTTCATCCCGGTACTTTTCCATTTTTTATTTTTTATGGTACCATATTAATGGAGCTCCAATTATTTTTAATCATCATCATCACCTGAATAATTTACCTAAAATCTTTCAGTCTTATTTTCCTGTTCAGACTATTTATAAAGGGTATGCAAATGCCCTGGGAATGGAAGAAATACACCATGTGCTAAGAGCTAAGCACAAATGTCTTCTAACTGTGTGTGCATAAACAAAGATTGTAGATATTTGAGCAAATATGATCTTCAAGCAATTCATTCACAGGGGCTTCTACCTTCCAAATGATAAAACAAGTGAAAATGAAGAGGTTTTTATACCTTTTTTGCTCATTTTGTCTCTTGCACACATTACCCAGAGGGCTGAATACTTGATTTCTGTTTCTTGTTGCATTAAGGCAGGGAATGGACTTGGCACAAGGAACTCACAGGACATGGAAGTGGCACATCATCCACACCTCCTCCTCTCCCCTGACCTGGAAATCTCTCACTAGTGCAAGCCTCCTCTAATATTTCCCATGGGAAGATATTGATAGAATCAGAAATGGAGCAGCAAAGTGCTCATGTTGCCAGGAGATGTGCTTTGCACTGTGGCACCATATTTTCTTTCTTCTGGCTGCAAGCACTATTATCATCAAGGAATTAATCTTGGTTTTTAAGTGCAAAATAAAACACATTGCTTGCCAGCCTGCAAGTCTGACACAGAGAAGTAAAAGACTTTTTGGCTTCACCTTGCCCAGAAGGAGATGGATCTCAAATATGGTGATGTCTGAAACACCACCTTGGCAAATGTTCACAGGGAAATCAAAATTTCAGCTGGGCTGTGTAATTCTGCAGGCAGACCTGATGGGAAAACACAGGCAGCTGTGGGCATTGAAATCTCCCAGGACTGCAGAGAGCTGTGAAATCACTGTAGAAAAGGACTGACTCACACCACCAAATACTGGAGATGAAAAATGTTATTTGCCACAATCCACAGAGTCTAATACTTTAACTGGGTGCAAACATTTTCTGCACAAGAGAGAGGTGCAAAGTTTGAGACTTGCAAAAGATTCAGGGAAGAAAACATCCAAATCCCCCTGGAAATGACAAATAATGGTCACAGCAGCACACAAGGGCATAATTTTGCCTACCAAGTCAGGAACTTTCTGTCAAAGCTGGCACAAAAAGCAAGGGCCTGAGCAAGGCTGGAAAGGCACAATCACATCAAACACACTTGTAGTCTCTACTACAGGAGAGCAAAGCTCATGTCTTTAAATAATAGTACCAGGCCAGATCATTCTCAAGCTTTACTTTGAAATCCAGCAAACTTCTTGAACCAAGAGAGCACATGGCAAGAAAACAGAAAAAATGCAGAAGTAAAAATATTCAATAATTATCCCCTTTGTGAATTAAAAACACATTAGATTAAATATTAAAAAAAAAAAAGGAAATATAATAGGACCTGTCAAGTTTCCCCTAACCAAGAGACAGTGACACATAAAGCCTCTTTATTATAAACAAGCACCAGGTCTACCAGAACTACTGTATTTGAAAACTTCAACCTGCCTTGTCTTTGCCATCAATTTACCATTATTATTATAATATTATTATTACCATTATTATTACTGACAATCCAGGTGAGGAACTCTTTCTTTTCCTAGCATAGCTTCTACCTTTGCCAATTCTGAGGGCAAGTACTAGCACTGTAATAATAAATAATCACAAATTTCAAACTGAAGATTTAAAATCCCAATTAATTTAGTCTCAGAAGAAGCTATTAGATGAAGATAAAACATAACCCTCCAAGATAGATATTCTGAAATTTGTCTGTTCAAAGACATGATGAATGCAATGGGAATAGGCTTAGAAAACTTAATTTGAAGTCCACTCTTTTCAAAACCTTTGAGGACTGGGAAACTAACTTACACTTAAGAGAGCTTCATTATAATTATGCTGTTGTAAAATGAAAATAATTTAACACTTTTTATCATATTGGATTTGCATGTTGGAACTACCTGTCAGGATTAATTCTGATTCAGGAATAAATGCATGATGTTTGGAAAAAAAAAAAACTTTACATCTATTTGGCAGAGATGGCCATAAATTTTCAGTGCTCATTGTTCTTTACAAGAGTTCTGCTGTTGTTCTAACATATATTTTATTTATAAATAACTTACGGGAATTTCACATGTGCCACCATTTTACATCTTATTAGAGTTGAACTACTAACAATAGTGAATGCCGTCCCTGGAAGGGAAAAAAGCAGAAAATTGGAAACAACAGGAGAGAGATTTCTGTCCATCTTTATTTTTGCTCCCCTTCTCAGTAGAGTTCAAGGCACTGTGCCCATTAAATCTCTGTCTTACAGTAATAAATGTATAATATTAATGTTACAAATACTTCCCATTATTAATAAATAGAGAATAGAAAAATCTTTTCTGTATGCCCCATTGTGAGGAGTTTTTTTGTGTTGTTCAGGTTTCTGATGAGGCTTCAAAATATCTTTTTTCCCCTTTGACAAGGTCTGTTTGACAATGGCAGGAAGTTGTCCTTCAAGCTAATAAATCATACAACTGCAAGCACAGAGGAGTAGCATGTGTTGTCTGTTAGATATTCCTAATAAGCATGACACTTCAAATAAGTTACTTTATGCAGCACAAAAAAATGACCTTGGATTATTACTTTGACTCGTATTTTATGTTGTCAGCCTGCAGAATTTTAATTAGAATTGAGAGTTCAGGAAATCACTATATTCAATCCATCAGCTTCTTACAACCCTGAAAATTATTGTAATTTAAGCAGAACTGGAAGAGGGGGTCTGATGTATCCTTTTCAGGAAGTTAGGTCCACGTTATTTGTAATAGGCAGGGGGATACTTGTAATTAATTTTCCTCTCAAAGTATTCACTTCTGACTGGAGTCTTTAAGAATCTGAAAAGCCTTCTACAGCTGTCACTGCAAAACAGAATGGCTACAGAATTAATCGGGCATATTAATATTCTGTCCCTTTTCTGTCCACAGGGCTGAATGTGTAACTCCCAATCCTTCCTGTTTTGGGGGTCAAATCTGCTCTTGGTTTAACATGTCATTTTGTAGAGGTTGGAAGGCAATGGCTGAATCCTTTCTTCCTTGATGTGACTGTTTTCAATTTTACAATATTTTACAATGAGCAGTCCCAGTAAACTCCTGTCCCCTCAGATGCAAATTGGTGTGAGTTTTACACAAGTTCTTTTTTGTCTTCCAGTATGTTCCACAGGAGTAAGCCTGCCCTTCTCACAGCTTCCTTTAAAAAGCATGGTTTTCTTGTTGCCCACTATCATAGTTTTGAATAACCTTAGAATCCTGAAAAAGGATGAGGTTTCCTTTTTTAAAAACCCACCTTACTCTTCTCTGACTTTTAGCTT
The DNA here is from genome assembly GCF_029582105.1 of Oenanthe melanoleuca. Taxonomy (NCBI): domain Eukaryota; kingdom Metazoa; phylum Chordata; class Aves; order Passeriformes; family Muscicapidae; genus Oenanthe; species Oenanthe melanoleuca. The sequence continues at coordinate 34,189,606 of NC_079333.1, read as the reverse complement.
CAGCAATATTATATAACAATGAATTCCACAGACAAGTTGCAAGTTGTGGGAGAAAGTAGAAGTGTTTTTCAGTTTTTCATCAACTTTTTGATAACATTATGCTAGAACTGGTTTTGACCATCTGTACCAAAGGTGTATTTCTGAGTGTACAAAAAACAGTGTTTGGTTTCCTCTCCTTGTATTGTTAGACACATGATTTTTTTTTTTCTTAAGATAGGAATAAACCCAAAACTTCCTGCAACAGGAAATGAAATGTAAAAAAAATCATCCTACTCAGCTCCTAGGAATTTCTAATTCCAGTCCAAAGGTGCTCCTTTTCTGGGAATATGAAGCAATTAGCAAAATAATAGCAAAAGTGAAACAATGAAAGGTGATTGTGTGTGTCTTCTGACAGAAAGTCACTCCCCATTCGAAACAGTTTGCTAGGGCACTCAGCTCTAACCAGACTCATCTCCCTGTTTTGCTAACTAAGACAGGCAAATGAATAGGAAAATGTTTCTTTGTTAAAGGCACAGACTACTATCACAAACCAGGTCTGTACTTCTACACTGTTGGTCTTCCAAATGGTGACCAAAAATATCCTTTTGCATCTCTTTTTTGGCTTGTATATATATTTTTCTGTGGTATTGTAGCTCAGACAAAGGGTTTTGTCTAAGAAAAATTTTGGTAATACTGAAGTTTCAATCTATTTTTTTTATTTCTCTGGAAAAGGGGAATTTTGCTTTTATCTCTTAACTACTTTCTTGCGGCCATTACAAAAATATTAGAAACTAATTTGCTTTTCCATTGCCTCAGGAATTAGATAAGTTCCTTTAAAGTTTCAGTACTGCCTACACTCAAAAAGTGTGTGTATGGCTGGGAAGATATGGGCAGGCAAGATATTACAGTCCACTGATCATTACTCTGCAAGGCTGTAAGAAATGGTGGGAAAATAGAAAGCTTCATTTTGACATTAATTTACATCAATTGGAGAACACACAGATCAAAAGGAAATACTTAAAAAGCACTCCTAAGAACAGCCAGAGTGGTTTTCTCTTCTGCAAAACAAAGCCAATCTGATTTGTTCCAATTATTCAAAGCTCTACAAGAAGTGAGCAAATCTTCCAGATTTGTGAACTTCTGAGACTACTTTCTAGGTTCATAAAAAACAATTAAACCCCATGAATGGATTTGCTGAAATGTAAATAATCTGAAGCAATTGTTTCTGTAGACTAAGGCCAAATGGCAACATGACTAACAGGTGCAATCTTCAGCCACTGAACCCTTGCAGAAAAGAAAACCAAACCTTGGTTGGTTTCATCTACAGGGCAAGTGCTAAAGGTGCCACAGTTCCTTAAGCTATCCTTGTTTTCCTTCTATTATGGAAAATGAAGAGCCTTATTTTCTTCCCAGCCCAAACTACTCTGTCCCATTCCACAAATTTTGTGAATTTTGTTATTCAGAAATTAAGTGCTTCATGTCACTGTGGATAAATTATGTTGACAATTAATGAGTTAATACCACAATTCCTAGAGCACAAATCTTATGAGGAGCAACTGAGGGAGCTGGGGCTGTTTAGCCTGGAGAAAAGGTTCAGGGGTGACATTATCAATCTCTACAACTGCCTGAAATGACATTTTAGCCAGGTGGGGGTCAGTCTCACATGATTGCCATTATTAGTCCTCCTTTTGGTCTTCAGGAACACAGTGAAAGTGAAAAGAAAGCTAAAGAACAAAATACCACTGTGAACTTCTGTGAGATTTACACACAATCTTTTAGTGTGACCTGGGTGGAAAACATGCTAGTACATGCTAGTATCTAACCTGTCTCAGTTCCTAATCCATCAAGACATGTAAAACCACTGACTCATGCAGCAGTCTAGTTCAGAAGAGCATGTGACGACCCTGTGGCTCAATCCCTGCTCAAAACAGGGCCAGAGTTATCAGGGTCTTGCCTGGTCAAGGACCAGAAGAAGGACTATTAATGATAACCATTCCATAGCTTTAACACATGTTTCAAACTGCAACTCCTTTCAAAGTGTATTGTCCTTCTTATATTTCATTTCTAAATTCACTTATTATCCTTTTTTCTCATGTTCTGAAAATAATTCACAATCAGAAATACTTGGCAGTGCTATGATTAACATAATTTACAATCATCTTGCTTTCCCCACCAGCACTCAAATAATATATGAGGAAAAATGAGAGCACTTCAGGATACTGTAAGCATTATTATAATGAAAAATTCACCTAGAGCTGAATCTATTAAGGAGTCAAATGCCCATGTCCTAACTAAGAGTCTTTGTGCTTAACAAAGTCCAAAACTGATTATCTCACATCCAGTCACTCAGATGCTAAGCCATGCTACAGCACCAATGAAACAGGAATAAAGCTTCCTGCAGGTCTGCTCCAGCCCAGGATTTCCAGGGTCTGAGGGTGTCAGAGAGACCCATGATTAAGACAGTCTCCTCAGAAGCTAAAATTCTGTCTCTTTTCTCCCCTGAGGCAATAAGTCTAATCACCCAGTTCGGTGCAAAAGTAGGGGAAAACTCTTCTGCCATCATATAAAAACTGTTCTGCTTTTATGATGTAATTAAATATTACTGAGACACAAGACAAGTAAGAAAGTGAGCACATCTCTTTAGTAAAATGTTTAGAGTGATTCTTTGACCAAGGCAATACAAGCATTCTATTTCCTCTTCAACTAAAACATAAATCCTGCTTCTCCCTTTCTATTGATTGAGAGCATATTTGGGCTGCATGTCATTTTAGGTTTTTCTCTCATAATGATTCCAGTCCCTACTTTGTTTCACCCCAGCTGTAGAGGGACTAATGTATTTTATTTTTTTTTTGTCATACCTGAAGATGAAAAATGCTCATCAACAGGCATGGACTGCCATAATTTCCATCAGTTTCTTCTATTGCCTTCTTATCTGCACATCATGGATTTTGACCAGGTGTCCTGACTGTGTGAGACCACCCAGCACACATTCATGATGTGAAACAAACTCTCATGGCCTGGCACTTTACTGACAAAAGCAAATATACTAGACATTTTAAATATGCAGCATTTGCCAACTATTTTGGTGTTTTGTTGTGAACTTCAGCTGCAATTCCTGCTAAATCCTACTCAGATTTGAAATGAACCAAATGAAATATATGTGATTAAGCTAAAACAATGAAAAACTGTTTGAGCAATAACCTTGGAACTAAGAAACGATCTGTTATAGACAGATTGTTTTTATGCTAAATTTGTGTAAATGGATAATTGGCATATTTTCAGAATGCATTTTCCCATTTTCTCTAAACCAGACATAACACTAAGTTTGTACTACCTAATTTAAGTGTCTGAATTAGCAGCAATTTTTCATATTTTGTTCAGGAGGGTTATTCATGACTTATAACTAGTTTCCAGACTGACTGACCCTTGGTCCTAATGAGGGAATGGATGGGTATGATGGCCATGTGGGTATTAGGCAGACTGCCCATTCAAAGTCCCCAACTCATCTGTCATAACTGCTGCTCCCAGGTCATCATGCATCAGTGGAACCAACGTTTTTCTTCCCTTTTTTTTTGCTAGAACTTTATTAAATGGACTCTTCCTTGTCATCCAATTTTATCAAGCATACCTCACCATATGAGTTAGTAAGTAGTCTTAGGTGACACTCTGAAAATTGAAGGTACAGATTATGTCTTCATCCTGACAGGTCTATATATGTTTACTGGTTTTGGCTGAGGTAGAGTTAATTTTCTTCATAGATCATGTAGTGACATATTTTGGATTTGTGATGAAAACAGCGCTGATAACAATGGGATGTTTTAGTTATTACTGAACACTTGCTCCTCACCCCACCCCACCAGTGAGGGGCTGGGGCTGCACAAGGAGTTGGGAAGGGACACAGCCAGGACAGCTGACCCCAGCTTGTCCAAGGGGGGTTCCAAAACATGTGCCATCAGGAATAAAAGCTGTGGGGAAGAAGGAAGGAGGGAGGCTGCTCAGAGTTATGGAATCTGTCTTTCCAAGTTATCATTATTTGTGATGTAGTCCTGTTCTCCTGGAAGTTACTAAATTTCTGCCTGAGGATGGGAAGTAGTGAAAGAATTCTTTATTTTACTTTTTTTGAGTGCACAGCTTTTAGTCTATCTCAACACATTAGTCTTTATGTTAACCCATGAGTTTCCATGAACTCTTCCAGTTCTCTCACCCCACCAGGGTTGTGGTTGTGTGAACAAGCTGTGTGGTGTTTCAGCACCTACTGGGATTAACCACAGCCATATGCTATTTGCAGAAGTTGCAAAATAATCAGATTTTATACACGTTTCTTCACAGGCTTTTGGTGTGAAACAGTAATCTGCTGTTTTAGTATGAGCTACAGCTTCTGCTAATTGTGTTGAAAATTACACAATGCCCACAAAAAACAAAATTAATATCTTCTGAAGCTTTGAGATTCTTCTGGGTAAGAAATTCTTTCTTCCTTTGAATTAGTTCTGTGCCTCAGTCAAGTGCAAGTGCTTCACTACAAGAGCTTCTAGCTGCTCTTACAGAACAGCTTGAGAAGTCATATTAAGAGCAAAACTTCTCTCCCTCACCAACCATAAAAACTGAGGACAATTGCACTCTTAAATCAGGAGACACTATTTGCTGGGAGAATCTGAGGAAGCAGTCTTAATTTAAGTTTCTTCCTCTTCTGTCTGTACTGTACCTCATATTTTTGGCATCCAGCTGTCCTCATAGGGATGAAAATTTAAGAAGCTTCCACATAAAAACTATGTGTTGGCATGAGTAAAACAGAAAGGGGATAAAATTTACTGATCTGTATTTCATTTTCTAATGGAATTTAAAATATCCTAGGAACTTAGCAGAGCTGTACCAACATCACTTCATTACCTGCCTGTATGACATTAAGCCCCTAAACTCTCAGTGTGTCACTCTTCATATTTCAGAGGTGAAGCCATTGTGTCAGGCTGTCCTAGGTGCTAGAGAGGAAAATCACTCCCTGCACACTATAACTGAGGAAAAAATTCCAAACATTTCTCTCTGTTTCAAGGTAAATGTACAGTAAAGCCACATTGATACCCTGTGTATCACATAACATTTCCTTGCAGCTTGTTTCCCTTGTATTTAATCTGTTTGGCTGAGGTGTATTTTCCAAACAGCATTCACCTGAAACTGAAGACTTCAAGTGATAATGAATACAAGATTCTCTGAACAGTTTGTTTTGGTGCTTAATTGCTCTCATTATTATAAATGTGACACTTAATTTGAACATAAATATGCCTGCTTTCTTCTGGCATAGGACTGGTTTTCATTTATCATTTGTGTCCTAGACAGAAAAATAATTTTATACACCATATTTCCCCCATTCATTAATTTATACAGTGAAGTGATTCTTCCATCTTCTTTTTGATGCATGAAATGGGCAGAGATCTTTAATTCTCTCACCACAAGGAATCTCCTATATTTTTGCATCATTTTAAGGACTGTAAATATTCATTCCTATGACCAACAGGAAGGATCATGAATTCCTACTCCTTGTTGGCTGCTTTCCCTGTTTCCTTTGGCAGAATGGCATGGGCAAATAGTGGCTCTGTAATTACTGAAAAACCTACCCCACTGAAAAACCTATTTCCCCCTTGTTTCTAGTTCAAGCCAGGCTTGAGACTCAAACTCCAAAGGAAGCTATTTTTCTTAACACAGAGGCAAAGGCAGAGGTTGCCAAGCAACAAGAGCCATAGGAATTTATATGTTTTTCTGAAAATTTCTTCCTCCCACTCAGACTTTTCCCAATTTGGAAGCTTATAGGTACAGAGGATTTGCATGGAAAAACAGTGCCTAATGTCCTTGGAATCAAAGCAATGATCAAAGGCTTAAAGGCTGTATCACTGGAGAGTTCAGAAGCATCTGAAATTTAATGCAGTCAGATTTGGCTTGGTGGCAGGCAGAACACTGAATTTTCAATGCTGTTCTACCTATCTCAACATTAACCAGAAAATAAGAGTGAACACTTGAGACCTTGTAAGTACTACTTAATACTGAATTTTGATGATTCTGACTTTTTGAATCCTGCAAAGAAACCACAGGGCTTAAGTAATGGTATCATTACAGGACTCTCATGTATACCTAAAAATGAAAATGTGCAGTTATACCATTCCACAGATGGACACTTAAAGAACAGTTGCCTGCTTGAACTCTGTCGTTTTCATTGCTCCTAATTTTTTCCGGATAACCGTTCAAGCTTTACATCATAGTAAAGTGCACAGCACCTCAAATGTGCACATGGAAATATTCCTGCACTTTTGGGACTATGTTTCACTCCTAAATCCCCATGCAGTCTTCTGTCACAAGGGTCCCCAGGCTCCAACATCTCTACATTCCCCAGCCTCAGCTGAAGCAATAGTTGTGCCTGAAGGGTTACAGAAACATTCTACTGCAGCAAATTAGGCACTTGCAATTCAAGCAAACAAGCAAGTAGAAGACTTTTAAGACTTAAAAGCTCTAAAGAGATGCCAAACTCTCCCTAAATAGTCCAGTCTTGGCCAATCTGCTCTACAGGCCAAAATCTTGAAAACAGTAGACATAAGCCACTCAGTGCCATCACGCTGCAGCCAGGGATTGCCTTCTTTTGACAGGCTGCTTCCTTAGATAACCAAAATGTCAGGGAAAGTCAAAAAATCAGCTTTTGTACTTGAGGTCCTAAGTGCTGAATGATTTATTGAATTCCAGCCTTAACTTCTCACAGAGGCATGGCAGAATGGTGACTTGATTTCAGGTGCTCAGAGCCCCAGTGTAAGGAAATAGCAACTTCTTGACATCCCTTGCCAGCCTAGCTATCCATGCTGGCCTGGTGGTCAGGGAATTTTACAGGCACTGCTCCTTCTAATCCCATTAAAACCCTAACCATGATTCTAACACTCATCTGTACAGTTCAGCAGAGGAGACCTCCAGTTATTAGCTTCAGAAAAGCCCAGTTTATTTCACTCTGCAGTCTGCTCTCTCTCCAGGGACAATCAGCTCTTGTAGGACATGATTTCCATTCTGCAGCTACAGATAAATTTCACTAATTCTCAGGAAACAAGCTCTCTCCTGAAGGTCATATTCCCTGAAGTCACTTTGCAGACACAGCTAGAGCTACATTGAGATTTCTGCCTTCAGCACTGGCTACACTGAATACTGGTTTAAGAGAAACTCTCTTTATTTAAACAGCAAGTAGAGTACATTGTCATGAGGTGAAAAATAATTTTGCAGAAACAAGGTTTTTAGGAGAAGCTTCATCTTTTTTGAACCCCAAGTGGGTTAGCTGGGAAAGTGGATGGCCTTCATCCAGAATGATTAGAAGGAATAAAATCCAAGACAGACAGCATATAAGTGCTGTTAGTCCAGCCTCATTGAGTTAATCAGTTACACAAAGAAGGATGGTTAGTGGCTTTGGGGGATTGGCAGGGGAAGAGAGAACAGCAAGAGTGAGAAGAAAACATGATTAGTGATTGTACAATAGAATGAGGGCAGGAAAAAAAACTGTAATGAACCCCATAGCTGGTGCTGCTGCTGAGACCATAATTCCAATAATCCTGTGGTTATGAATTCCTTTCCTAGGCTTTCTTTAGAAGTTATAATTTAGGATTCTGTTTCATTAGGAAGTGCAATGCTTTTCCACTGATAACTGCAGGTTTCTTTCCTTTGCTGGTTCCCTGTGTGAGTTCTTTCTGATGTATAGTGGTTGTTAAGTCTCACCCACACAATATTCAGGAGGACATTTGGTGCAGTGCATGAAGTACAGCAAATTCTAGTGTGTGAACCATGTATTTTGCTGGTTGTGTTGCAAGAGCTATTTGTTGGCACTAATTGTCAAGGCTGTGAAGATGCCTTGGTCACTACAGTACTTGTTTTGGTATGTGCTGGGCCACAGCAGGGCTGCTGCTGCTGGAGGGTCTGGCAGATTGGAGTATTGTATGAAAGTTGGTGCTAGGGTGAAAATGTTTGAATCTTTTAAAGCAGACTGCAGGTTTTTTTGTTTGGTTTTGGTTTTTTGCTTCTTTGGGGCAGGAGGTTGTGTGGATTTTTTTTTTGTTTGGTTTGGTTTGTGGTTTTTTGGTATATGTTTGGTAGGAGAAAAACAAAGGAGAATATCCAGGGATGACAGCACAATTCTTACTCCTCTTTCATGAACCAAGGATTATCTACTGTTTCACTGAACAGATGTACACTCATACACTCATAAAAACAAGATGCAGTCACACAGTTATTGACCATGCAAAAAATATGTGGGGGTAACTGCCTCTGCTTGTGCCTTCCAGTGTGCACATCTGAACCAGGAGTCTGGAATTTCCAGATGCTGTGTCCAGTCCTGTGAGAAAAAAGACTCAGACAGTAATGTCTTTCAATTCTATTTTTCTATTTTGTTCTATTTCACATTATTAATCTGGGCAGAGTTTGCTGTTTTCATTTAAATATTCCTGAAAACATATAATTTTACTCATTTAGAGTTAAAAAGACCATACAGGGTATTTATTACTGTTACCCTTTTTAAAGCATGTAATATAACTGCAGTTGTTCTGGGGAACAAAATCAAATCAGTGTAATAATTATCTCCTTGCTTTTGTCCATTGATGATGGAAAATTTCTATAAGGGAATACAATGAAAGAACACCATTAGCCTAAACAAATATACATCCATGGTGCATTCTCTGAGCATCTGAGTGGGACACTGCCTATCATAAAGCTGTTTCACATTTAAAGTTCTATCCTAAGCCTGACTTTATCATCAGAGAACACAGTCACAAATTGCTGCTCTCTGGGACTCCTAAGAATAACTTCCATATCACACAGATAAAATACATGTAATCTTTTAGAAAGAGATACAAGGAAATAAAATTGAAATCCAGCTTACAGCTCTATCTTATTTTACATCAGCACATATGCTTAGAGATGTGTGCTTCCCACTCTCAGTTTGCTCTTAACAAAGCTGCACAGCTGATGATCAGGTAACTGGGCATGACCTTCATCCTTGTCTCTGTCTTCTGAGATGATGATGTGATTAGAGAATCATACAACTTTGTGTATTCTAACAGGTCTCACAGTTCCATTCTGATTTACAGCCTTCAGGCCCTCCTGCTCAGAAAGGATTTCTTCACAGAGATATAAATAATTGTTTTCATCCTTCTGCCATTAAGTTAATTGCTGTTCATGTTTTGAAAATGCATTCCCATTTCAACATATTTTTTTGCAATCTGTGCTGGCAACTTATAAATGGAGGTGTCCTTGTTTGTGTGGTCAAATTAGATTCCCTTTAGAGAGAGTGGGGAGAAATTGGTATTTCAGAGTATAAGTTATTTCACAAAATTTTATGTGGAAAAGAAATTGAGATGAGCAACATCCAAAACTGCCTTTATTTCCCTTTGACTATATACTAAGTTATGTTTGCAAGGCCAAGTGCAGATATGTAGCTCAGAGGTAGAAATTTAGGAGATTAAGGCCCTAGGCTAAGATTCTGTTGAAAATGCACATTTAGAGGCATGTATGTAGGAGACAGGTGTCTGGGCTCCCACTACAGGAACTGAACACCCAGAGCTCACCAACATTGCTGGTCAACATGCTGCAACCAGTCTGGCACCTCCTGCTTCTGAGGGGCACAGGTGTGCAGCAAGCCCTGTGTCTTCTCATGTGGGCAGGCATCTCACACACTTCAAAGCATCCCAAATAATACTGGCTGTTAATATTTGGGCAGCAGATTTCACCTCTGAATTAGCTTTCTTCCTTGACTCTAAGGGAATCTTAAGCAGAAAACATGCATGCAGACACCTACATTTAGGTTGCCTAATGTGGAATCCAATCCCAGTCCTACTGACAGACATTAGGAAGGGCTAAACCCTCCCTCCCTCCCATCCTGATGATGAATAGATTCTGTGAAGAATTGTGCCAGTTCTTAACTATATTGTAATCAGGTCATTAAGTGCTTTTTCATTTGGCACACCATCACTCAGATCTCAGCACGAAGCACTTTGTCACATTCAGAAATATATATATACTAGAAAAACGCATCATTACATGTACAAATTTATATAATCTTGTACAGTGCACAGGGGGATAATGCACAATGCTTAGTACTGGCTCTTGATTGCAGTTTAACACAATGACAACCAACTTCCCTGGGATGATAATGACTTTAGGGTTACTGAGCACATTTTCAAGTAACACTGAGCCTGCAAGTCTTTTACCATATTTGAGGACTTAGTCCCAAATTCATCTGTCCTTAGTTTAGTTTCACAACTGGGAAGCATAAGCAAGGAGCTCAGCAAGCCTCAGCTTCTTCAGACCATAGTTACACCCAGGGACTGCATGTCTAAGTCTTACCTTAAAACTAGGGATTCTCTGCAGCTGATATTTATTTTTGGACTGTCTAGAAATGCAGGATTAAGGGGACACAGCTGTTCAGCAGTGGCTGCTCAGCATCACTGCAGTAAAATAATTAGGAATAATAAAGTGGCAATTCTGAGACAGAAAGAACTCCCATTAAAAATAACTAGGAGCTTGTTTTTGGGTGCTGAGAGAGCAGATTAATTCTCACTGCTGATTTGGCCTAGCATTGAAAATACCTAGAATACTGAAAATGGATGTCCTGGTTTTCAGGACGTGGAAAAAAAAGTATTTTGCTGTAACACCAAGAGATGGGTGATCCTGGTATTCAATATAACACCAAGAGATTGAAATATGAATGTTTCCTAGAACATACTGGCTACTTACATCTGAGATGTGTGCCTTCATTTATTTTCCCAGGACTTTTCCAAGCTTAGCTTATTAGGGTAGGATGAGGCATTTGCTATCTGCCATTTGCTACTCTGTAAAACAGCCAATTGACTTAAATCACAGGTTGTCCTGCAAAAAAACAAAAAACAAAACAAAAAAAAAAAACAACAAAAAAACCCCCAAATCCACAAAAAAAAATAAAGCAAAAAAATCCCCAATAAAAAGAACAAAAAAACCCAAAAAACCAACAAAAAACCCTAAAAAAAAACGCAGAAAAACACCAACCTGCAGATAGTCATACTGCATTTAATCTGATAGTTATAAGCATGAAAATTATTGCAAACAATGCTCGTTTCTGATTGCTGGCTAAAAAAAGAAAGTTTTATGTTTACAATCAAACAGATTGAGAGTCACAGAGCCTCAGCTATGTTCTTAGCTCTGATACTGACTTACTTGCTGACTTAATTAAGACCATTATGACTCAATTTTCAGAAGTGCTGAGAGCTGTTGTTTCTATTGACTGTCTTTAAAAAGTGGCTGCTTAATACCATGGAAACTTAAACTACTAATCTGTCCTCATCTCTCTTTCCCTTTTGAAACTGAAGATATTTAGTATTTACCTAACCTTCAAGAGTATTTGGAAGCTAAATCCATTAGTGATTGAGAGACAATCAGATAGTTTGATCTATTCAGTGGATCAATCTCTAAATAAAATAAAGATAAAAGATTTCTGACATACAGCATTTCTTCCAATATCAGATTTTCAGAAAACTCCTTCAGCCCTACTATTTCAAGAAAAAACAGAGAGCACAAAATTCTCAGGGAAACTCTGAATGATCATAAAATCTAAAAAATTCTTGATCTATAAATGTTAAGTCCACAAAGTGGACTTAGAGCAGCCAATGTGGAGAACATAAATGCTGATGTTGTTTCTTATAGCCCTGGGTTATTTTTTAAAAAGTGATTCCTTTTCCAGTTATTAATACATATTTACTAAGCATTGGCAAATACCTTTTTCCCATTTTAAAAGAACAGAATGAATCTTCATTTACCTTCAAAATTTTAACTGATTATCTTTTTCCTGTCTTCTTTTCTTATTTAATGTGAAAATGTATAGTTCTATGAACATTCTCCTCTTGCACAAAAGCCATTAGATTTCTCATTACAGTGAACAATATTTGTTATTTTCTATTACACCAAGTATCAGAATGAAGTAAACAGATCCAGTGGAGACTCAGGGGATATGATGGCTGTTGCTGAGGGTTTGGTTTGGTTGACTTTTAGGAATTTCTATTAAAAGCTCGTGGGAATCTGCACCAGGGAGATGGTGCAGAAAAAAGAGTAAAGTGAACCCATGAGACAACAAAGCCTTTATTCCCCAAATTCCTTGAGCTCAAAGGTGTACCTAATGTGCTTTGAGTGATGTGAATGAAGAGATCCAGCTGACTAAGAACAGATAGGGGTTTTTTAAATTTGAAAATCACTTTATCTAACTGAAGATCTGGGACTGCTGAAGCAATAGCATCAGCAAAAAGAAAAACAGGAAACTCGAGAATTACAGCTTTAGGTGTCTTTCATCATTTCTGCACTGGTGGATGATTCCAATGTCATCACAATAATAAGCAGGAGAAAAATGTTTTCTAACTTATTGCACAACTTTTGAACATGATGTTGGTGTACTAGACAGCAGGAGGAGAGGGGAAATAGTCTGAAAGTTGTCTGCTTTAGGTAGGAAAATAATTAACTCATGAGTAAACGTTTTCATTAATTTTTTAATGTTACAGTATTTTTCTAAGTATTTGGATAGGAGGGATACAGTCGAGTTATACTCCATTAAAATTTTTGGTGAAAAATGCAGATATGCCTAGAAATTTTAATGGATATGTCAAAGCCAGAGAGAATGTGATAGCACCTGTATCACATCAGCTCCCTGAGACAAGGCCATACACAGTCTGTCCTAGATTCTCAGCAGAGCAAGCAACGTGCATTAGTTAGCAGGAACAGACCTGTGTTAAGAATTCTAGAAGTGAAAACTGTGAATTACTTGGGGAGGAAAGCCCAATAGCAGTGAGATGCCAGCTTCTACCTAACAAAACTGCCATTGCAACAAAACTTGGGTGATTTGGGGTGTAGCCACAAAATGGATTTCTGCAAGGTACTGACTGGGACAAGCTGTTGAAACAGATCAGAAGATGTAAGTGTTGAGCACCTTCCCACATCAGATCTTTTCTGAAGACATGAATAAGTAGATTACTTATAGGAAAAAATTATCTTTGTTGCTCAGATACTGGAGTGGAGTCCAAAATTCAAAAGCAGTGACCTGCCTTCCGTGGTTATCAAGAGCAATGCAAACTGTATAGAAAATGATGTTCAGCTCCCTTCAGTGAGTGAAAATCAGATATCCATCCACCCATCCATCCATCCATCCATCCATCCATCTTCCATAGGCAGCTAATCTCACAGCCTCAAAAATGACCATGCTGAAGTCTGAACAGCCTCCCTGCCTGTGAAGTTACATCCACTCGCTCCCAAAAAATTACCTTGGATAAATTCTTTATTTCAGCAAAATTATCCCAGTCTTTATTTAGCCCATGTGGCTATCTTAGGTCAGGCAATTAGCCACTCTTGATAATTGACTAATATTTTTAAATGCAAAAATGTCATAGAATATATTCCCCATTTTTCTGAAAGTCAGCTGATAGCTAGTGACATGTAGGCCATTAGAAAAAAAGTATAAACTCTGTGATATTTCCTTGGACTTCATATATTTATTATTCTTAAATATTTGTCAGAAAAAGCATTTATTAATTTACAAATGAACTATTTCACACCCTACCTATCTTTGCAGCAATGGGATAAGTCATTAAGAAAAACAATACCTGGAAATATAAACAGCATTGACAGGGAAGAATCTCACTCTTAATATAAAATTATTACAATGAAATAGCATAAAGAAGGTTAAAGAAGTAAGAAAAAAATAAATGGCACTTTGCCCAAGTCCAGTTATGCAGATTTAATATGATATACATAAAGATAACCTAGGTTTAAATAATTCCTATGCCTGTCACTTGCCTCCAAATCACCTAATACATTACTGAGCAATAAAGAGATCCACTCAAATGAACGTGTTCCCAGAACAAAAATTTGAAAGCTGGATAGACTAAAACTGAAAAGTAAAAAAAAAAAAAAAGGATGAGTTAGTGATTCTTTATTAAATGAAGACCTTTCTTCAAAGAGCTCTGTTCTTTTCAAAACCAGGTATTGGGCAAGACCAATACTGTGCCCCACTAACCAGAGTTGAGAGACTAGAAGTCTATACAGCTAAATACAGCAGGGTAAAATCATCAGAACTCTCCTGTGCCTCACAGACCACAGCCATGGTAAGCTTTCTGTGACTCAAATAGGAGTTGTATAGCAGAATACCACAAAATCTTCCCCTGTATTTACCATACCGCTAACAAAAAGTTGCATCTAGATAATTCCATCACAAAAATTACCCTTGTGACTTGCTAGTGTTCACAAAAACCTCCACATCTCAGCAGTCTGAGGAGCATTATGACTAAGTCTATTTCATAGCTGACCAACTTTCCAACACAAACATCTGCCTCCTTCCTTTTAAAGAACAGACACTGTTTTTGTGATTAAGTCATGACTCAGGCATCACTCTGGCAAAGAGTTCAGCTTTGGAGAATTTTTACTTTTCCAGTAAAGAAATAGTGCACTATCTAAAATAATTTGTCATATGAAGAGGTTTGCAGCATAAACATATTCTTGTTACAAGATTGGTTGGCGTTTTCACCTGTCTTTGATACAGACAAGGCATCCATCTATCAGCAAACTTGAATTTTGGCCAAAGGAAATTGAAATAATACTTTCCTTTGAAATTAAGTTGCTTAGTTATATTTTTATATAACATCCACTTGGAATATCATTTGACTGTGGAGCCCTGTTTTACTGGAAATCTAAAGCCCAGATATGGGTCCACAGGACCTCAGGACTGAGGTTCCCAGGCTTGCTTCACTAAGATTTCTTGACCTGTCTACAGTTTGAATGACTTGATTTAGCTGTAATAGCAATTCCTCTAATTGATTAGATCTCTGTGGCTAAGTTCCTTTGCTGTTGTTATCTTCATGCAGTACAATTGCAATTTTATATAGATAGGGGCAGAAAAAAGTCATTCTGTGTGGAATGAGATATTTCTTGTGCAAACCTCACAATAGAAACAACTCAGAAATGGGCAAAAACATAATACCCAACATAGATAAAAACCATGTATCTTACATCCTGAAAGTGATAGATCAGTTTGTCTTGTTCATCAAAAATAAATTGAATTGGGTTCTTGAAAATGGTACTCTTACAAGTATTAACATAGCTCATATTTGCAATCATTCAACCAATGCTAACAATCGTTAAGAATTCAAATACTCCTGAGGAGAGAAAACATCTGCAAGCTGCAGAGACAGGGAGGAGCTGGGTACTCAGCATCAGCAGGGCTTCACTTGTTCAATATCAATGTATCATCATTACAGACTATTCTATAAAGCTTTTTGAAATCATAATTTTTCTGATTTCCTTGTAAATTTCTTCCTGGTCACTTTATATCTTTGCATGGTATCCTCATATCCTTTACAAAACATCTACAGTTTTGCTCTAACTTGGGTCCATTCCTTACTTTCACTGTCCATTTGACCTGAGCTTCAAGCTCTTGCCTCCTCCAGCTGTTTATTGCTCCTTTGATTCTTTACCTCTGGTTCTAGCCAGAACACCTTTAGTCACAGAATAGCATTTCTAGAGCTATTTGACAGAACTACCAACAGTAGCCCATACCAGCTGTTCCTCTCATCTCACCTATTGATCATCTTTCATTTCTTTAATTGGAGATAACATTTTTACTAGGTTTTATGGGAGAAGACACCTTCACCTGGTCCCATGCTCACAGATGTCCAATCACACACAGCTGGCAGATAAGGGTGACACCATAACTCCACCAGGTCTATTCATACCCTTCTTCCAGAGCCGTTGGCATCTGAGAGTTTCCCAGTTAGCAGAAGAATGGGAAAGATGTAGGAAATTGGATCAATGAAAGTATTTTTTCCAGGGATTGAAAGTGCAGGTTTAATTTTCCAAAATCTACTAGGATTTAAACAAACCTGGAACTGAGTGAATTCAAACAGGAAACTTCCATAATGAAGGTATTTGGATGGTTTTTTTTTAAAGGCATGATGGATTGGACTTAAATGCTTAGGACTCTTTCTTTAAATGTCCATTTCAGCTATTATTAGAGATGTTACTGGCATTTCAAATTGCAAATAAACATTTACCAAAAATAGTCAACTGCAAAACCCCTCAATATATAAGTTCTCCTCTGTATACAATTTTTTAAAAATTTTCATCAGCTCTAAAAATCAGAGGGGCTAAATGCTAATACCATGATATCAAAAATGTTTAAAAAGCTTGGAATCACTAAAGGAAAAAAGCACAGAATATTTTTGCCATGGAGTGTAGCAACAATGACATAATCTAGCCAGCTAACTCTATTATCAGTTTACACCCACTCAGCACAATAGCACCCTTCAGAAAAAGACAGATGTAGGAGTGTGGAATATAATGTTGCAGCAATGATCAGCAGCATATCTGTCAGACACTCAGTGTCAGGGCACAAGGCTGCATGGACCCTCTGCAAAGTGACAATGAGGCAGAAATCAAAACTGGCAGCTGCATAAAAGACCCAAGTGCAGCCAACTCTTTTGCTGATGAAAACCAGTAGCAATTTCACAGGTGCTTTAATTTATCTCAAATTGCAGAATCTATTGCTATCTCTCTCCCTGCTTCATTGTTGTTCTGGGGCACATTTGTATCCTGAACTATTAGCTTGTCATAGGTGTGAATAGGTTTTGAAATTTGGAATTCAGTTCAGTTATGCTGACATTTGTCAGAATCTGATGCTGTCTGTCAAAATAACTCACTTGGATTCAAATTACTTCCAAACTGGTGGCAACATGATGGTCTTGCAGAAGTCATGGCATTCAATTGTTTATCATTTATATAAATTCAGATGTCATAGGGGTTTTTTTTAGCTCAGTGTAATTGTATTGACTCCACCTGTTTCCTAATCTACTGCTACAAACTATCACACACATGACAACCAAAATTTAAAAAATTAATGGCTAGATTTTTAACATTTTATCTCAGGAACTCTTTTCAATCCTTAATTAGCACTGTTGTCAGACATTTCAAATCTGTGAACAATTAATTTCCATTTTGTGTTTGAACAAGTGAGCTCCTACCTCCTGCCAAGTCAGAAGTCATCACATCTTGTATCCCCCATTTTAAGATTCAATCATCCCTTCAAATTCAGTGGTTTAAGTCCTTTTCAGAGTCAGGCAATTCTAGAGAGTTCAATATTAAATTGGAAGGATAAATTGTTATGTAGAAGTGCCTGTCTCTCTCCATTAACAGCTAAACCATGCTCCTTCTCCAAAGACATGAAATAAAATGGTGTTAGATATTTTTTCTTCCATTTTGAGGATTATCTAAATTAACCTACTCATAAAAATGTAATGTAATATCATAAGGCTTTTTAATATACCAGAGCACAATATGATCCAATAGCTAGGATATCAGCAAAATTCAAACTAAATGACATAGATGTTAAACAATAAAATCAAATTGAAAATAAAATGAAATGTGATGTTTCAAACACAGACTCATGAATTTTCTAACCAGTAGATCAAAAATAACTCATTAAAACCTCACAACTTATTGCACCCTAAAGAAGGATTGTCTTTTGGAATCTGAAGAAATAGAATAGTCATAAAATCAAAGTAGAAATGGAGGTGAAGTCAGTGGCAAGACAGAAGTACAAAAGAAATCCAAAGCAGGACATCCTGATTCTGGTTTTATATCCTTTTTCAGAGATAAGTCATCTTCAGTGCTGATGCTGCTGGTTTACCTTATTCCTGTTTTGTAGCCAGTGCCCTGATCTTCTTGGGTTTTGTCATTACATGTGTTAATGTCTGTTCTTGTCTTCTTTCTTCTTGAAGGGCTCTCTCCTGCAATAACTATTTTATTGCATAAATGGTCTTGCTAACCTTTTCTCCCATTTCATTTTAGGAAACATTTAAAGTCATTATCTTTCTCACCTATTTTTTAAAGCTCTTGGTTATCTGTCTTGTAACATTACACATCCATATTGTGTTTAACATGAAAGATTATCATGTAAGGAATTACCTCCCATATGGGATTTATTTTAAAATTAAGTCATACATAATTATACATACAGTGTGATTAGCAGTTCCTCAAGAGTCAAACAAAGTCCATGTTGCTACCAATGCCTGGGAAAGTGGCAGAGGCATTTAAAGTCATGGCTCTTCACAGATGTGTACATCAGATAAGAAGAATTTCACTAAAAATGTTTCATTTATTTTCACTTGCTACAAAGAATATTTGGGGCAAGCTCACATGCAGCTGACTAAAATTTGGTGAAATGGATATTTCTGTAGTCTTGTAAAGTAAACCAGTTTTAAGTGTAACCAAGTTATTAGCAGAAATGGACTAATGTAAGAAGTTATCTACACAAGGTATATTTGCATTTTGTTTGATTATGCACATGAAGAATGAGGGGATTCATTTATTGCTCAAGTTGCAGTGAGACTCAGATATAAATGTTTTCATTTTTTGTTTTCCTACTGCATTTTCTTAAGTCAAAGATGTGTCATTCTTGTTTGGTTTTAAGAAGAAATTTGAAATATTTGAACCCATTTGCTGTATCTAACAGCAATTAATAGAATAATTAGTTAACATGATCATTCAAAACTAAACAGCAATTATTAATGACCTGGTAATGACTTACTGTTGAGGGGTAGGAGGTTATTTAAGAGTGGTTTTAGACAATGTGATTTGCTGACTCTTGTTTTATGAGTGGAGTGTGAAAGAGAAGCTTCCAATTGTCTGTGGGAAATTACAGATTTCTTTTTCAAATGAGGGGATTCTTCAGGAAAAGGAAGGAAATCTTGAATTACCTCATGTAAAAATAGGCAGTTTAAATTTCTGGGTGACCACATTTCCATCCTCAGCTCAACATTGGTCCATACTAGTGTGGAAGATGATTTGGCTGGGTGGTAGCTCAGCCTGATGAGCTGATGTGTGCTAAAACAAGGTCATTCTTTTCCTGCCTCTGCTGTTAATTTGTTGTGTGATCTGTAGGTCAGGCATCTCTTTCTTAACATATATGGTCCCTGTGGCTGATCCTCATGTCACCAAGAGCAGCAAGAGTCCCTGTGCCTCCTGTTCAAAAGCCCATCATGGCCCATACACCATTACCATACCTTGGAACATGGATGTGGTGTTGATGGAAGCATTGAGGCTGCTGGGCACTGTGAGCATCCAAAGGTTTTTCTTAGACCAGGGAAACTGTCGTGGATGACACTTCACTGTTTGTATTCATCAAAACACATACTTTAAGGCTGTCTTCTGTAATTATATTGCTGATAATTTCCATGCTGATTACAAGCATTTTACAGTGACTCTTTTGCAGTCATTGATATGTGATTTTTTAAATCTGTTGGCAATTTCTTGTGAAAAGCTTTCTGAAGTGCTGATTACAACATCCTCACTCAGCTCTGTAGGGGGAAGAAGAAGAAGGATTGCAGGAGGATTGCAGCCTAATGGACTGCAGACCCAGAAAAAAATAATCAAGAAAAGAAAAAAACAGGACAAAAAAGGGGGCAGGGAATGGCACAACTAGAGAGAGGAAATAAAAAGGATGAAAATGTGCATTCCAAATGTCATTGTGTCATTGGAAATATTTCACCAACATTATCCCAGGATGATTTCATGATCCTTTATCATACCCTGGCCACTGGCCACACTTCCCCTCTTGTAACCTGTGCTGTAAAACTGCTGCCCTCTTTCTTATTTTGTTGGTTTCAAGAATAAAGGTTCACATGATTATCTGGGTGGGAGAGGAATGGACTTGGAGTCCAAATTACCTTGTGCCATAGTCTGACTTCTAGTGAAGTATTCACATTTTTATTGTGTAATTATCTGCTTTGGGAATGGAGCACTTATGGGAATGCCCTTGGTGTGCACTTAGTGGGAGGAGCACTTTAATCAGATTCCTCATACCATCTAAAGATGCCTCAGCCCTGGACTAACTGGAGGGAGTAAGATACTCTACTCAGCACTTCATCTAAAAGGGACACACATATTTACTACACCATGCCCTTGTGCATGCCCTGCAGCTTCCTGTGGCAGCTCAGTTTCTGGGGGCAGAAGCACAGCAAACATACCTTTGTCTGGATATCAATGTGAGCACCTTTGCATAAGGAAACTTGTGGAATTTTTTTCTAGTCTACTTTAGTTCCCATTATAATGAGTTTCAGTGTTTGAGCTTGAATGTTTCATTTCTTATCAAACCCTTCCTAATCCCCATGCAGTGCTGTCACAATAAATGTTGGCATCAGGTGCACCAGGACAGAGGCAACACAGTAATTACAATGTGATGATTGATGTGAACAAAAACAGTGGATGGAATTAATGTTAAGTAAACCAACACATGAACTAACTCTCCTCCCTACCTTTCTAATTGTGTCCTACTGTATTATCTGGTTCTAAAACCCAAATTATGAACTGCTTTTAAATTTTTCCATGAAGTACTACAATTTATATACTTCTTCTTTCCTTCTCTTTTGCTAGTGTTTCATTTTGCTGCCAGAATTTCATATGGAAAAAAATGTTGCAATAATCAGGGAAATTCAGTGTATATGTGTCCAAATGAAATTTTGCTGCTGCATGTACTATGTTTTGTTGTTTTACTGTTCAAAGTTCTCTGCAAGAACAGGACCAATTCAAACGTTTTTCCTGAATTTCAGTAATACACAGAGAAACACCTGAACAGTGCAGATCTAAAACATAATGGACACAAAGTTCACACCAGGGATGTGAACCTTCCAGCAATTAGTCCAGCTATTGAAATTTCTGCTTTGAATTATTTTCTATGCTGCAGCCTCATTCAGTTCAGTAGAATAACTCCAACTCCTACAGCACCTTGAATGAATTTTGAAAGCTTTGAAAATGGCATTTTTATGCTCTCAAGTGGTAATGAATTTCCTTTGGCTAGTTTCCTCAATTAAAGGGAAGACACAGAGCCAACAGCTGGAAATGAGGGGGCTGTGCCTGGGCACGAGGAATGTGTGCACAGCATGGGGAGATGGGGCACTGCTGAGTCCAAAATAGAATTCTTGTTCCACAGTTACAGGTCTGGAAAAGAGTTATTTCTATATGTAAATTTTAACTTCTTCTGTCAAGCTTTTACCCAGATTGCTAACCATGCCTCTGGCTTTCTTTTGCTGTGCTCCTGAGGTCACACACTGAGGATGTCGGTGAGAGAAGCCACCTGAGAAAACATGGTGCAGTGGGTCCTGAGCAGGTTCAGGGTCAGGTGGATGCACAGGAAAGGGGTTAAAAGCAGGTCTAAAAAGCATGAGTGGTGTTAGAGAGGGAAGGAGCTGGTGTATGAGCTGCAGAGTAGGAACTTGAACACAGGTTACTCACTCACTGATGGGGTTTTGGAAACTTTGGGTGCTGCTACTGCAAAGTTCCTTTCTGGCTGGCATTCCTCATGTTCCCCAGGAGCTTGTTACCAGGGCAGAGCAAGGCCTAATTACACTCTCCTGAATATGCATCTTCACATTGTGCTGCAGTGTGCCAGAGCAGCATGCCCTTGAATGACCCCTTCCCCTTCTACAGGTATTTGACAGCTCCTAATGCAGCAAACCCAGCACAGCAGGGAGGAGGTTATTATTAGCCCTGCTGTGCAGAGAGGGGGAGATGAAATGCAGAAATCAAATTACTTTTCTCATGTTGCAGAGAGAAAATGTGTCAGTTACTGCTGCACCCATGAGCTCTGTCTGTGAACTGGGAGGGATTTGGATATGAAGACACAAGTGAAATTCCTTCTGCATCCTTGTCCTGTACCAAAGGCAGTTCTAGGCTTGTACCAGAGGGTTAGTAAGAAAGAACAATCTTTGGGCTTTCACTTCTCTCTGGCTGCTTCTTGGGAGAAAGAGGATGGTGGAGACTCTTTCAGTGCTGTACCCTGGTCCTCCTCACTCACAGAATTCCCATGGTCTGCTCAAAATTCCTCTAGATAGAAATAGTCAGGCAACTATCTGTTTTTCAAGAGAATCATCTTGAAAAGTAGTCTAAAAAGGCAGAGAAAGGGCTGATAACTTTTCAACAGTTTAATTTTCTTCCTCTTCTGGCAGGAGGCTTTTAGCTAAATGTCATCCAGTGATAAGCAAACCTTTGTGGAGAATGGGCATTTCTGTGCTTCATACATTTCTAAATAAGACCTCTGAAATTCCAGTGATGGCCTGGAATCTATCTCCTAAAAAAGCAATTAATGAAGAGGACTCCAGCCACAATGGGCTGAACTGTGAGCTTTACTCCCACCTTTATTTGATGTGAATCAGCCCTTGTGGCTGGAGTTATGGACTGCCTGTGAGGAACACTGGTGCCTGCAGCTGCCATATGGATCAGAAAAGGCTAAGGAAGATAGGGTAGGGTGTTGGTCTGGCACCTTGCATCAGCTGTGTGTGCTCCAGTAATCATACACATGTAGATATCAAAGTTGAGAAAAGAGCTGGATCTGGGATTTCCATTTCACAGGTGATAGGCACAAGGATCTCTGTGCTCTGAAATGGAAGTAAATCACCACTGTACCTGAAGGTGATCCTTCCTCAGAAGCACTGGTAAGATCCCAATGTAGCTCTTCCCTTCAAATTTCTAGCATTTTAAAGGAAAAACAACGTTTTGGTTATAAGATGTGGAAAGTGCTGAAAGAAGGAGTCAGTCTTGTCTGTGTAAGGCTGTGAGTTTTTGCCTGAAGCAAAGTTACAGGATTTATATCCATCTTAATGCAGTTACTGGGAAGTTGAATCACCCTTTTTGGTGAGAGCAGAATTGAACTGCAGGCTCGTTTTCAGCCCCATAGAGAAGGCAGTGCCTCCGGCATCTGCACTAATATCAGAAGGAAAATTCATTTTAGTTAGAGTGCAAAGGGATAAATTGGTTTCTTTAGTACTGTGAGAAGGCAACAAGGGAAGTGCAAGAGAATAGAAATATTTAGTACATTGAATATAAAAAGAAATTTTGTGCTTTAATATCAGCTATTTACTGCTTTGGCTCAGTGATTATTTTATGCAAAAGGCAGTAATCTAGTGTACTAATGCTTCACATTGTGACTCCTATTTCTAGCATCTATTGTTGTGATGAATGATATCTATTTTAGCAAAGAAATGGTATCCTTGAATGAAACTTGCTGTAGGTATTTTTATCTTGCCCTTACTGACAGATTTAGACATAATGATATCTTAAAAGAAATCTATATACAATCCTTAGAGCCTACTTCCAAAATAAATAAAAATGCTTCTTCTGAATATGATTAGATGTGGTGTTTTAGGCAAGCTGCTATGGGTGCTTCAGCACTTGAACACTGTCAAGATCACCATCTGCATCCAACTGTAAAGCTAAATAAGTACAAGATTAATCAATAATCTTTTTTTCCCCTTTAGAGTCACCAGAAGAAGGAAGCATCTAAGCCAGCTGGATGGCTGCAAGCTCTTTCTTCTGTAGCCTGGTCTGCATTTGAATGTTTGCAGTTTTGTAGGAGCCAAGAGCTGCCCCTGGCCTAGGAAGCCCATGGATATCTTCTGTGTCTTCCTGTAGAGGCAGCAGCAGGTTCTGTGGCAGAGGGAAAGGGAAGTCCAGATGAAGATGGACAAGGCTTATCTTTCCTGCAAAAATCTCCT
This sequence comes from Oenanthe melanoleuca, assembly GCF_029582105.1. Classification (NCBI taxonomy): domain Eukaryota; kingdom Metazoa; phylum Chordata; class Aves; order Passeriformes; family Muscicapidae; genus Oenanthe; species Oenanthe melanoleuca. Next base: position 34,166,072 of record NC_079333.1, on the reverse strand, counting down.
TCTATTGCAAAGAGAGAGAGGAAATTGCTGAAGCTCTATTTCATATTCTTTCATCTTGATGCAACAGCTACTGAAGAGAGAAGCCAGAGGCACAGACTGATGGAAAAAGCAGTCCTGTGACACTGTGACACTGACAAACAATGGGACCAGAGACTGCAGACAACTGGAAAGCAGGGAGCTTTTGTTGCCTGTGTTGAAAGGCAGAATCTCTTCTACAACTATCAAGGTCAGATCTGGACAGTGCCTTGTGTAGGTAGATGGGAACCAAGATTTTCTGCACCTGTATGTACTGTGTGACTAAAATGTGATGGGTGCAAGCATTCACAAAGGGCAGCTCTAAGGAATCAGAAGTAAAGCCTACCAAAGAGAGGGAAGATGACAGAAAGATGTACAGGATCTCCAATCTGTGTCTGCTGCTTTCTGCAGTAACACCTTAGAGAGAGCTCATGATACCTGGGGTGAATCTTCACCCTTTCCCTATGGGCAGGAGGTGTCCATATAAAGCTGCCCCAGGGCTACCCTGTGCCCAAGCCCCTCACAGTCCAGTGCTCACTGCTCTCATCAAACCCATCACAGCAAGCTCTGCCCCCATTCCTTTGGCTTCTCTGACTTTATTTGCTACCTTTTGATGATTGGTGAGATTTGCTGCCTTATGACACGATTCTTAGCTTGGTGTGACTCAAGGTCTTTTTTCTTTACTCATGGTAATTGGTTGAGGTTCTCTGTATATGGTAAGGCCAAATTTTACCATGTGTACCATGGCAAACCACGATCATACAACTCAGTTAAACTAGATGGAAAAAATTCCCCACTGAGACTGAGGGTTCAGGATGGTGCAAAAGGCATCTGTTTGAACTGTAGACACCTAAACTTTCCTAATTTTGGACTTTAAATGGCCAACTTACCAAACCTGCATGCAAAATGGGTTTATGCCAGGATAGATTCTTCCAGTCTGTGAGCTCTTACTAGCAATGACAATCCCATGTGTCCTTGGCCACCATGCCTTACTACAGTGCCAGTGTCTTCAGTACATGGGGACAGAAATCAAACTTTATATATGTCAGTCCAAACACTAAATACCTATTAGTAGTAGAACTTCCAGACTTGGAAGACCAACTGGAAGCTGTTTTGTCTTTGATTTACAGCTTTCAGAGGGTTGATAATAGCTTTCCAATAACCCGTGGCGCTTTGCTTTTACTTTCACATGCACATGCACACACAGAAACTTTTCTCTAATGTCTGAGACTACTGGGATTCATTAGCAAGAGTATTCATCTTGTTAAGCATGCATTAATAGGATCCACTGTAAGTATTAATCTGCTGTTGTCAAGTGATAATTGCAGAAAATGGTGATTGCATCAACCTTCATCAAGTCCAGCAGATGGAAAAGTCCTTGCACCCTTGTTTTAGGCACTTGCAGCTACAAAGGGTATTTCTGCACTTTCAGTCAGATTAAAAACCTGTGACACATTTCTGATTACAAAGAACCATAACATTTTCTTGCTTCCTAACTTCAGATAAAAGTAATTATTTAGAAATTGACCCCATCCAACACAGGTCTGGTGAGCTAAAATATTCCTAAATCCAAAGTAATAGAGGAGAAATCTCTGGGTTTTCTGCATCCCAACTAACCTTCTACTTTGCAGTCCACAGTGAGAAGAGCATTCTCAGACCAAGGTCCATCTCATCCTGAAGAAAATAACACATCAACCCTGCTGCTGCTGAGCAATGATCCCACAGCAGCATGACAATCCAACCACCACTGATTCCCAAGCACAGCAACCTGGAAGTAGGTAAGAGGCTGGGAGGGAAAATAGTCAGGACAGTTGATCCAAACTGGCCAAAGGAATATTCCATGCCATATTTCTGCTCAGCAATAAAAGCATGAAAAAGGAGGGAGGCAGTGGGGGGAGTCATTAATTATTAAAGCATTTGTCTTCCAAAGGAACCACTGCACATACCAAGACCATGCTTCCCAGGAGGTGGTTGAAATCACCTGTTGATGGGATGTAGAGAAGAAATTCATTTAGCTATTTTGTGCTTCCACATTCAGTCTTTGCTTTTATTTAATAAATGGCTTTTATCTTTACCTATGAACTTTTCACCTCATTTTCTCTCCTGTCCTGCTGAGGAGAGGGAGTAAGAGCATGGCTTGGTGGGTCAACCCACCATGAAAATTCACATGAATTGTGCCCTAGAAATGCCTGTTTATTCTAGGAGAGGAGGAGCACAGGATGAGTAGTTCAGATATGGGCATTCACAGTCAGGAAAGGTGAACACCACAATCTACATTCATTCTAACTTCCTGACTGAGAACTGAGTATCTTCATCTCTATTATTCATCTCTATTATATCTGTGTTAAATTGTGATATGAACAACCCTTCTGCAGGCATGGTAGCAAACCCATCTAAGTCAGAAGGACTGTTCACCTGCTCACAGCCACATGAGCTTAGCAGCAATGTTGGATCCAGACAATGGTTCCACTGTTGAGGATGATTAGCACTCCATGCCTTATTTCCCCCGTGTGGATTAAATGTTGATCCATACTTGCTGAACACTGAAGAGACAATGGATGCAAAATTACACTTAAAAGTCACTCCAATTCTTCCCAGAAAAAATTTTCTGTGTTTGTCCAAGGCAGAGAATCTCATTTCTTCCAGATATGTTACAGTAATTCTCACACATTTTTTGTTTTCTAAAAGCCAATTAGCCTTTTCAGTTAAAGCTTAGGAGGGAGAATACTTCTTTTGATAATTCTAACCTGACTGTTATTCCAAATTCTACCTGACATTATTTCTCAACAGATGAATCTAGTCTGTCACAAGGATCTTACAAAGAAATAAGCAAATACTAATTTCTGGCACTCAAATAGAAGCTTTCTTTTAGCTAAACTCCAGAAAAAAAAAAAAATGGAATACAAAGAAGTAAAGCCTTATATGTTGGCAAAAAAATCCTATTTATTGACAACTTCCAGGGGCTCTTTGAGCAGAAGAGCAGTACAAGGCCTGGTCTCTGGAGAATGTTTCTGGTGATGCTCAAGCCTGAATAGCATTAAAGGATAGAATTTTGCAATTTCTCTTATGCAGCGAACTGTGAAGTTTTCATTTTTAGGTTAGTTTTTTCATCAACTCCTTAATTAAAAGTAATCAGCAGACTGCTAAATTTTTTTTTTTTTTTTTTTTTTTTTTTTTTTTTTTTTGTCTCATAATAGAAACTCTCATGCAGATTTAGTATAGAATAGCAATTTCATTCCTTCATTAGGCAATAGTTGACTTGCAATTTCAGGCTGGGAAGCTCTGTTCTTGTAGGATTTTACAGGGATACAAAGGGACCTCCTTGTCAGAACTGAGTACCTTGGACACAACAGAAAAAATTCTGGTATAAACTTGCTTACATAGCTGAAATTTTATGACAATGAAAATTATCTGAAGCTACACAAATTGTCACCCTACAGAGTTAGCTAAAGCTTAAAGTTGGATCTAACTTCTCATCCCACTTTCCTCCATATGCCAAGTAATCTCACCAGTCTGTTGAAGTTTAAAGTCAGGTTTAACACCAGAAAACTTAGCAAGTATGTAGGATAAAGGTCCCACTGTTTATTTTAGCTGCCATATGACTGTTCTAAAGTGTAGATAAAGTCCCCCAGTGATATCTGATACTTCTCCTTCCCCAGAGAACACACAAGAAAATATTCATACAAGTACCCAAGTTCCAGCACTCAAGAGATCCTTTGGGCATGTCCTGAGAAGTTCCACCAACATGTGGGAGTGAACCTAGCAAGATGAAGACTTACAAAATCATGCAGAGATAGTGGTTGGGTTTAACAGTGTTTCACTCTGCTAACTCTGCTGCTAAGACATAGTTTTAAAAAGCACCATATAAGTATTCCCTAGGTTTGGGGATGTGTAACTGGGTTGTGCCCATATATAAACTCAGGAATTTGAGGAGTTATTCACAGCAAATGCAGAAATTCAGGATGACTACCCACATAATGTTTGGTGTTGGAAAAACAGGGATGTAGGGCTGCCTACTGTGTCTCAGGAAGGACCCTGTCCTGATAACTAATGGACATTTATCAGTTCATCCTTGTCCAGTGCCAAAGCCCATGAATGTATTTAACCAAAAACCTTCTGAACCTCTAAGATATTCTTGTTTGCACATTCCAGCTTGTGCTGGGCCTTGAACAAAGCACCTTTGGGTGAAGAGGTTTTACACACAGTAGATCTGCTATTAGCTGGCATAGGTGGCCAGTGATATCCTGGTCAGCATTTTGAGACATACTTTGTGCTTAAAAGTCTAGCTTCACATCAGAGTAAAGAGTGAACACAACAACAAAAAAATATCTAAAATAATTAATTTAAAGCTTTTATTCTTAATGGGGACATGAAGCCAATACAAGTTTGAAAAGAGGCTATTTCAAGCTAGGGAAAAGAGTAATCTCTCTAGTGAAAAAGATAAAGCAAATTTCCCAAGCTAGTTTCCACACTTCTGTCACAAGCTGTATCTCCTGCTGGCTCCACAGGGAATGAGAGGTTGGCAAGTTTATCCTGGCTGAAAATCTCACATACTGTTCTGAGCAACTCTTGTGCAAATAAATCTCCACTGACTGAAAGGCTCTTCTAGCACTTCACAGCTCAGATGTCTGGGGAACTCACTTCCATCTTAAATAACTCCCACCCACTCTGGCCTTTTACCTTATCAACCTTCCCCAGGCACTGATGCTTCCAAATTGAAATATTTGGACTTCCAGACACCTGATTTGCCTCAAACTCTCCTCAAATTGCTGAAGGTTGAGATATGACCAGCCTAGGTGACAATGTGTGTCTCTAGCATCCCACCACTGTGACCAAAGAATAAAGGCAGTAGGGAGATGAATTTATGCTTGCCCTGCCTGAAACTCCTGATGCTCTCTCAGCATCAATACTATCTGGATTATGCCTGTACCAACTTGCAGGAGATAATCAGCATGATCCCACACAAGCATACAGAATGTGTTTATCCACTTAAACAGCCTGCTTCCTTCAAGAAATATTTAACCTATGGAATTGCAGACATATTGCAGAATATTTTCAAAACTAGATTCTTTCTTGCATTCATGAATCATCAGAGGTCTGCTTCTGTGGTACTATATATTCCATGAAAGAGCAACACATTATGAGAGTACATACTTCTTTTTTGTGCCATAATTGATATTCAAAACTAAGTGAGACACAAACTAAATAAATTAGAAAAAAATATGTTAATATTTGTAGTTCAGAAAAACATATGCTAATGAATTTATCAGATAAGGAGGATTTTTTTCTTCTCAAATATATACAAAATTCTTTTTTTATGTAAAATGATCTTTCAGAGGCTGTGATAGAAGAAGACATCTGTTACTCAGGCAGATGAGCACATATTTAAGTCAAGCCACCAGTATAGACTGAATTTAGTATCTCCACTAATAGGTATGAGAGTGTAAGAGAGTGCTTGTCTGCTCCATGGTTGAGGACCTGTATTTCTATATAAGTCTTTTACAGGAGCTTTATCCAGGAAAAATGAATGCCAGGCACAGATGCTACCAAGAGTACTCACTCTGTGAGAAAAGCAGCCCGAACAGCCTACAGCTCTAAAACCAAAGTAGAAAAAAAATATATAATTTTAAGTTGTCTAAATGATGACATTTTTATAATCTGAACTACAGAACTGAAATATGTGCCCAAAGATCCTAATCTACATGTATCAAGCTCTCTAGTACCTTCTGGTATGGAAATTACCTACCTGTCATTTCTAGGACTATTTCTTAGAATAACATGATGGATTTGACCACAGGGATACAATTTCCAGCTTTAAAATAATGCTGCACAAACAATTTTGGCTGCTTCTGAAAGGAGAAAGAGGCAAAGAAAATATTCTAAAATATCCTAAACAATTGAGAAAGAGTCAATAGAAGCTATTCAGAGGGGTTGTGAAGTTTCCATGCTTGGAATTAATCAAAATCTATATAGATATGGCCCTGAGCACCTTGTTCTAGAGGACATTTATTTAAGCAGAGTTGGGGGATGGCAATCTCCAAGTCCCTTTCAACTTCGGCTACTCTGTGACAATATTCTCTTATTAAATTCAAACCTATTTTTTATCCTGACCTGAATTTATTTTCCAAGTGATGGGGCAAACAGATGAGAAAATGTTTCTTTAAATTCAGAACTAAGCACAGCTGAAGAAAACTCAAAACCTCAGTTATGAGTAATTATGAAGTGCCAGTTATAGATAATTTCAAAATCTAGACTACATATCATTTGAACCTTTTTAGATTTTTAAGCCTGTGTGTTTCTTTTCTTTTCTTTTTTTTCTACTTTGTAATTGCAAGAGAAGAAACTTTAATTGTTTATGTTACCAAAACTTGTGAATGTTTTTCTTTGCCTCTAAATCATGTCTGAACTTGATTGTCCTCTGATAGAATTTGTTTACAGTGAGTTTTTAGCTATTAAATCCAAAAATATTTCAAATTGCCTTAGAATAAAATCTTCATATACATTTTTTTTACATAACAGAGATTTGTAAGTGTTAAGGAAAAAACCCAATAGCACAAGAAACTGTTTGTGCAGGGTTTTTTTGAGATTTGCTACTATTTAAGATAAGTCTTTTTATAACCAACAGTTAGACAACCTGCTGTTATTGATCCTACAAACATCCTGTTTACCATTAGTGGATTGCACACAAATGTACCAGAGTTGAAGAACTGTAGGAACAATGACCTGCAGTCATCAAAATATGTGTCATATTGCTTCTCTTTCCTATGGGCAATTGTTGAAAATTATCTGAGCAGTCTATGGGAAATTAAACTTCAAGATGATCAGGGAGATACTTTCACTCCAAACATTCTTGTGAACACAAGAGCTTCTGGAAGATTTCCATGGCACTCCTTCAAGGAAATACAGTCACTGGCACAGACAGCCTTCTGCAAAGGAGCACAAATTCACTGATTCACAATTGGAGATTTAGTGTGGATTACAGGTGGATATTGTCTACCTCAACTTCAGCAAGGCTTTCAACACTAAGGCTAAAATAAGTAATAAAATCACAGAATATTTAAGGTTGGAAAAGACCTCTAGGATCATCAAGTCCAAACACTAAACAAGCATTTCTGTGTCCACTACCAAACCATGACCCTAAATGTCTTATCTACATGATTTTTTTAATACTTTAAGGGACAGTGATCTTTCCCTGGGCAGCCTGTTCCTGTATTCAAACACCCTTTTGGTTGAGGAATTTTTTCCTAACATCCAGCTTGAACGTCCCCTGACACAACCTAAGGACATTTCCTCATGTGCTGTCACTGGCTGCCTGGGAGAAGAGGCTGTCCCCCAGATGGTTACAACCCTCTTTCATTCTAGACAGCAATAAAGTCCCCCCTGAGCCTCCTTTTCTTCAAGGCAAACAATCCCAGTACTTGCTCCCCATCAGGTTTGTGCTCCAGCCCCTTCCCCAGCTCCGTGTCCCTTCTCTGGACACTCTCCAGCCCCTCAGTGTCTTTCTTGCAGTCATGGGCCCAGAACTGAGCACAGGATTGGAGCTGTGGCCTCAGCAGTGCCCAGTGCAGGGGGACAATCCCTGCCCTGCTCCTGCTGGCCACACTAGGGTGCCACTGGCCTTCTCGGCCAGCTGGGCACAGGCTGCCTCATGTTCAGCTGTGCCAACCAGCACCCCGGGTTCTTTTCCATCAGGAAGCTTCCCAGCAGCTCTGCCCCAGACCAAAAGAATTGCATGGGGCTGTTGTGACCCAAGTGCAGGGCTGGGCACTTGATTTTTCTGAATCTCATACAATTGGCCTCAGACCATGACTCCAGATTGTCCAGATTCCTCTGCAGAGCCTTTCTGTCCTCCAGCAGATCAACACTCCAGCCCCACTTGGTCTTGTCTATGAACTGACTGAAGGTGCACTTGGCCCTGTCATCCAGAAAACTTTAGCTCAACACTTTTTCCAGCTGCAGGAGATCCAAAGTAATTATATATTTTACTTATAGAACAGACCTCCTAAAATGTTTCTTTTTCCTGGTTACAACTACATGATCTACTCTTTTTACTAAAAGCAAACCTGGGGAAACAAATACTACTTTTTAAATGTTTTGAAACCCACAGAATGTAAAACAGGGTTGAATTTGACTTACTGTTTTATCTTGCTCTGCAAGGAGAATTAACAGCTGCCAGATGGATTTCACCTGGATATCTGTCTGTCTATCTATCTATCTATCTATCTATCTATCTATCTATCTATCTTCACCTGTTTGTCTATATGTCTTCAATACCAAGATGAATCAGGGTTTTATTCCGAAAAGATTAACACAACAAATACAATGTAGTGAGAAGGAAAATTAGTTCATAGAGTTCATAGATTTTAGAATATTGAAAGAATGTCCAGACTGTGGTCTGAGGAGATTTAACACTAGAAGAGATATTACAATGACAATGAAAATTGGTTTACAATTAAATTATATTAAAATGGAAGAAAAAACACTCTTTTTTGTCCTGGAGTGAGAAAAGACCACCCATTAAGTGTCAGGTAACAGACTTAAGTATGTGAAAAATACAAGTGACTCAAGAAAAAGTACCCAGGTGAATCCAGCCTGGAATAGAACACTCTGTAGACAGAGCAGCAGCAGTAAGGCTTGCCATGCTACCTTCTGCAACATTCTCAGGGAGAGCTAAGGCAAAATAACCCAGATGAAATTCTTATCACACAGAAAACTCACTGTGAACCAGAGTCAGAGTGTAATTACCAGGAAGGTACAACAGTACTTACACTTGACAGATTTATCAAGTGAGCTCCTTCAGGAGTCTGTCCATGAGCCAGTACTAACCATATTTCTGCCCTACCATCCTCGTAGTTATTATGTGTAGAGATTGAATTTTCAGCTGATAAAAATGGAAGGAACTGGGACTTAAATTCTATGTGACCCTGATAAACTGAAAAAGTAGCCCAACAGCATGGAACAAAATTCACAAAAATATTTCACTCTTATAGGAATTATTAACTTTACAAGTACTCAGTGGAGGAAAAGTGCTAAGGAAACAGTCCTTCAGTGCTGCAGAAATCTGAAAGAAGTCACACAAAAGTCAACAATATAATCTGCAGGGCACATGAAGCAATCTTTCTGCTCTCTGTAACTTATTAAAGTTCTCAACAGGAGTTGTGTGTGCAGTTTTAGGCACCACAATGAGCCACTCCAAGTCCAAAAGAAAGCAGCAGAGGTAATAACTAGAGGGCAGTAGAATGTGTCTCAAGAAGAAAAGGTGAATAGGCTGAGATTTTTGATGCAAAGAAGAAAAAGCAGAAGAATCCCACAGGAGTAGTTTTAAAATATGTGAATAGTATTTGCAAGGAAGAAGGAAACAAATTTTTCAAGTCCACTGAGACTGGGAAAATTACCAAGAACTAAAATCCACAAAAAGGAAAATTTTAATCTGACAATAAGAAAAGTTTGTTAATAGGTAAGGCAGTAAAATATTAGTGACAAACTGGTAACACTGAGGCAAGCTTACCTTAATAGATTCTTTTTCCCTGAACCCTACTTCTCTCTCTGCCTTCTTTCAATACTTTTTCTTTTTCTTTTGGATTTCAGCTGGGTTATGCAAATACAAAAATTACTTATTGAAGTACAAAATAGGTGAACATAGTGACACGTTTCCTTTCTTGACATAGAGACAATTGAGCTAGAACAAAATAATAATAATGATAATGATAATAATAATAATAATAATAATAATAATAATAATAATAATAATAGTACCAAAACCTGGAAGAGTATATTTGTAATTTTTTACTTTCCCTCAAAAACTGTCCCTAGCTACTTTGTGTCTTTCTGAAGTGTTCCTCTTATTCCACTTGCCTTGAAAATGTGTTGTGCACAAGGCCTGAATAATCTTATTACAAAGATGCTCAATTGGTGTTGGGTATGTTTCACACCAAAAAAAATTCTGTATACTTCAAAGGATTAAAAATACTTTTTTAACTTTTCAGTATTGAAAAACAAGCATTATTTACAATAATTAAAAAATATGAGGTCCATCAGCACACACCTTCTGTTGTCTATACAATCATACAAAATCTCTGGTCTCAGACCATAACTGCTTAAAATCCACCCTGCCAATTTTTTTGCTGTGGTCAATTAAACAGTGCTTAGCCATGGGAGGAATACCATTTCTCACAGATGCTCAGCTGACTGCAAACAAAAGCAGACTGTCACAGACTTGTGGGTGTTTGACAACCTGCTCTGCACAGCTGCCTGCTGAGAATGCAGGACTGAGCACAGTTCAGTCCAGTTCCTGTGATGCATAATTACTTATATTCTGTTATAATAAAGATGCCATCCTCTCTGTAATTAAACCTGTGAATCATTAAATAGTCACTGCTTTACTATTTACAGAAGCAGTGAGTCTAATTTCTCATTATATTACTCTCTGGAAGTATTTTTATGATTTGACATATTTTAATTAACTCCAAAATACTTTTTTTTCTTTTATCAATTCTGCCAGAAAGAAGTTCTTACATGTAGTAGAGTAGCAGCTGCCTGGCACTGCCAGGGATCAGTGTTCATCTGTCCTATATATTCTCAGCATATCAAAGATAATCATTTTATTTTTCACAGGCTATCAAGAATTACCTTTACTCAGGAAAAGCATGCTTAGTTTATCCTTCAGTTGCAGTTCTTCCCACCAGATTCACCAAAGCCCAGTTTCTTTCATTTCTGAAGACATCTGGAAAGTAACTGAAGCCTTTAAACTAAATCCATCCACCTGTGGCAAAAGCAAGTCAAAGCTTCAAAGCCATCTGATTGCAACATCAGCTTTCTGTTGTCACCTCAAATCAACACCAGTAGGCAAAGATGAGTCCATCATGCACACCTGAGCAGAGCTTAGGTAATATGTAAGCACAAATTAAACATAATGTTTAGGTCAGACAGAGGTACAACAACCATCCCCTGCTGTCTCCATCTCTCCCTCTTAAAAGGGGTTTTGTGGTTAATCACTGCCTATAGATTCTCTTGGTCACAGAAACTGAGGTTGATTTGGAGTGACAAAAAATCTAAGGAGATGGAAGAAGTATCCCAGGAACATTACATTTCCATTTATCCCTACATTTGTCTGTCCCCCCATATTCAAATATTTTGTTCTCTCTGGCTTTACAGTCTATCAGCTGGTAGGAATGCTTTTAGCTTTCTTACAGTGGGAAACCACTCTGGGGTTCCCAGCCTGGGCACTGCTGCAAGATGCAGGAGATGCTCTGGTGTGCTACAGACAGCTGAGTGCCCCCTCCTGTGTGTTTGTGGGCAAACAAAACTGGGGGACTGCTTTAACCACTGCCTCAGGGCATCGTGGTCCCTGCAACAGGAAATCAGGGTGCTCAAATGCAGGTTACTGTAATCAGAACTCAAACATCAGACACTTTCTTAAATACTAGGCCACTTCTGCTGGTAAGTGTCCCCATTTTTGTTGCTAATAATAGAAAGAGATATTAAAAGCAGAGCTCTGAAATAAAACTCATAAGGCAGTAACTGCACATCTGAGAAATGTTGTTTCTCTATCATGTAGCAGTACACCAGGCAAGGGAAGTCAGTGCTATCCAGACTGGTACAGCAATTCAGGGTGCAACGAGCAGATCTGCCCAAAAATGCCAATGTAGAGCTGCATCCCACAGAGATGCTCACATCATCCATTCTCAAGGGTTCCCTTCACCAAGGGCCACTGAGAAGGCTCCAGATACTGGCAGAGCAGCCCAGCACGTGGCCATGCTGGTCTTGTTGAAAAAATCCAAACTAAAATCCTTTCTCCTGCTGACCCAGTTTGCACAGACTAATTGTGACCATTGAGGACTACATTCCAGAGCACTCAGACACAGAGTTGTTGCAATGTTTTAAATGCCAGGAGGAGCAGCAGCTGTGGTACAGTTTAAAACACACATTGATATTGATGATCTTAGATATTAGACCAGAACCTCCCTTCTTCCTGCTCCATCAACTGTTCTAAATGTTCCTAAATAATACACATGGGCTGCTCTGGCTCTGAAGTAGACAGATAAAGCACAATTAGGCAGGTGGCAATCTGGTTTGCTCATGTTGCAATGAGTTTCCCTGACTCTTGGGACCCAGTTGCAAACTGTGAAAAACAGTAGTTTAATTTAGTGGAACACTTGCTTACAGTTTCTGTTTCTTTATCACCAAGGAATAATTCAATAAAATTAAACCAATGTTTTTCACCCTTTTAGACTTTGGAAATTACCTTTAGACACTTATTTAAGTGCTTTGGTGCACCTACAAATTTCACTCTAGTCAAGACACAGATGTTTAAAACATATGGACCCCTGCATACTTCCATTTGGATGTTTCCACTCTTCTCACTGCAGCCATTTGTGCACATGCCTAAAAGGACTCAAGTTAAGTCAGAAGAGCTGAATTAAACACCTAAGTAAATACAAACCAGACACTGTTAGAATTAGGAGACAAGAAGTTTTGACAACAATATAAAAATCTACCAATCTAATTTAAATTGACAGTGCCCCTTCCCACTCTTCTCCTCCCCACTGCAGTGTGATCCAGCTGTCACCTACCCTCTCATACAAAACGTTTGGAGTTTCTTTCTGCCCAAGATCCCTTCTATTGTTGCATAAAATACTGTTTATTAATGTCAAAGGGCTTTGTAAATAAGGCCAGAAGAAAAAAAAATTACTAAATATCAGTCATAGGGATCCAGATTAGAGTTAGTGACATTTGAACATTTTCATCCCTATCCAAGAGGAATAAATGCTGAACATCTTTCCTAGCTGCTCCTGACAGCCAAACAATGCCAGACCAAGGACATAAAACCTAACAGAAACAAAATGCACACTAGTATATTTCATAGATTAAGGAAGAAACCATGTGCTTTTAGGAAAATGGGATTATAATTAAAGTTTCCAGCTTCTCAATAATCCTACATCTTGAGATTAATCTGGTTTATAACATTTTCCAAATTCTTGATTTTCCTAGAATTTTAACTTTCATTATCTCCTACAACATTTGTTTTGGCTTTTATTTTTTTTTTAAGGAGAAAACATTCATATTTAGAATTTAAAATGGTGCATAAATCTCCTAAACATTATTAACAACTGCAATGAGATTTTTTGGTCAGTCACTTATCTAAACTTGGAGCTCACTATACCCATTTCTGATAGAAACAGTATCTGGAATCTACACAGGGTTTTTTTGAGATTACCAGGAAGAAGAAAGATTGCCCAAAACCTGGAGTATTACCCTGTATTTCAGATGACAGATCCTCAAAGAACAAAGGATTCAGACAGGTTGACACAAAGATATTCCAAGAAAGGACTTACTGTGAAAATTAAGACAAAAAATAATTAGACTTCATCTGGCAAAACTGACCTTCTTACCTGACTCTGACAGGCCATTCTGCAGTTTTTTAGACAGGTTATAAGACTTCTTCAAAAGATCATTTGCACAGATCAGGAGTGTTCACCAGTCTTCCAGTGAACACTATTCCAGCAATTTCATAGAGTGGGATCTTATTTAACTGCCTGACTTATTTTTTTGCAAGCATCTTGTCATGTTATGTGCTGGTTTTAAGAAAAAAAAAAAAAAAAAAAAACAAAGTATTTTTTTGACATGATTAACCTTACCATTATTTAACAATTATTTTGCATGAGATCAGGAGAGCTCTTCCTCTCAGAATCACAGAATCATAAAATTATTTGGGTTGGAAGGGACCACAAAGTCATCTAGTTCCAACCCCCTGTCATGAGCATTGGCACCTAGGGCAGGTTGCTCAAACCCCATCCAGCCTGCCTGTGAACACTGTCAGGGATGAGGTATCCACAGTGTCTCTGGGAAATGTGCACCAATGCCTCACCACCCTCATGGTGAAGAATTTCTTCCTTAGATCTAATCTGAACATACCTCTTTCAGTTTAAAGGTCATTCCCCCATATGTTATCACTACATTTCCTTGTCAAAAGTCCTCCAGCTCTCTGGAGTTCCCTCTAGGTACTGGAAGATGCTGGTTCTCTTCTCTAGGCTGTACAGCCCCAACTCTCTCAGCCTGTCCTTCTTGGAGTGTCCCCACTGTCTGGGGCCCCCGAGCTGGATGCAGCATTCCAGGTGGGGTCTCACCTCACAGAGCAGAGGGGCAGAGTTCCCTCCCTCCCCCTGCTGCCCACTGTGCCTTGGATGCAGCCCAGGACATGGTTGGCTTTATGAGCTGCAGTTGCACATTCCAGGCCATGCTGAGCTTCTCCTGAGCAGCAGCCCCAAGTCCTTCTCCCCAGGGCTGCCCCAATACCTTCTCCACCCAGCCTGCATGTTTGCTTGGGATTGTCCCAGACCACGTGCAGGACCTTGCACTTGGCCTTCTGTTGAAGGATTGAACTCCATGAGGTTCCCACAGGATCACCTCCCAAGCCTGTCCAGGTCCCTCTGGATGGCATCCCTTCCCTCCAGGGTGTTGACTGCACCACACAGCTTGGTGCTTTTGGCAAAGCTGCTGAGGGTGCCCTCAAAGCACTGTTCATGTCAATCCAAAGATGCTAAAGAGCACCAGTCCCAGTAATCATTCCCAAGGAATTCCACTTGTCACTAATATCCACTTGGACATCAAGACATTAAACACAACTCTCAGAGTGTGATTTCTCCTCAGAGAGAGCTGTGTGTTTCTTGCTGTTCCAGTTCAGGAAAAGATTCTTTAATCCAAAACCAAATGATGTATTATGTCTATTTCCCAGATCCGGATCCCCAACCATAATGGGCAAGTGACAGGACCATCCATGCATTTCACTCTTAAAAAGGCACCAAATAAGCCAGCCCATGCTGACTGAACAAGCACAAGGTAGAGAAGGAGGCATACTGATGGGTAAGAGAGGATTAAGAGCAAAGAATAGGAAAAAAACCCAAATATTACAATTTGCAGCAAAGGGAAATGGGATATATACTCTGTAAGGCAACCTGTATCAATATTGGTCAGTAAAAGACCCTCAAGTCACTTTGAGAGTCATGTCTCTTTTATCCTTAACTTAGAAATAATTCCTCTTAGTGTCTCTTCTATTTTCTACATGTTCAAGAGTCCTTTTGAAACCTGCCTTGGAAGGCAGCCAACAAGTCTCTGCCACTGTGCAGAGCATCTGCAGCTGAATACCAATTGATTTCACTCTGTAATACACTGAGGTTTGATCTATGCACCCAATGCAGAAGAGGAGACTGAACTCTGAGTAACTTGCTTTGATAAAATGAACATCATGAAGCAGAAGACTGGGGCTAGTTGATATGGATTACCTTTGCCATCCAAATGGCACAACACAGACATCCTGACAGAGCTCTGGTAGCTCTGCTGTTCTCCTGATAGTTATAGTGTAGCTAAACCCAGCAAAAACAATTTATCTTTCACAATCAGAGGGCTGCAACACACAGCAGATTGTAGGAAAGATCCTATAAAACATAGGAAACAGTAGACTGTAGATAAGGGACAGAGTATAAAGTCTTTCAGCTAACTTTGCTTCTTCAGTTTATCATGGAAATTTCCTTGCATGAATAGCAAACTCACCTTCTAATAACACTACCTGTCATCTAAGATATAAATGTGCCACACTGAGGCCAGTGGGTATCTTCTTCTTGATCAAGACTTTCTGAAAGGCTTCTGCCAATTCATACAGAGCCAGGTATCACTCAGCCATTTTCAACCACAGAGCAGGGGAAATCACAACACAGCATTCTGTCCCCACTCCATGTTCAATCTACATAAGAACTACAGAACATCTTGCAGCCAGGGTTTGTCTGTGAATAAAAATCCAAATGAAGAAGAGAACATAGGGAAGCAGAAGGTCTCTCTTGGGCTCCTCTTGGCCCAGTCTAAGCTCATGGACCTTTTTGCACCTCAGTTTGGATATCTAAGCATAATATTTCTCTAGCTCAGAAGAGTACTGGAGTGAGGAGCACAGAGAAGGGTGCACCTGGAGCAAGGTGCACATAGACAAGCCCTGTTACTTTGAGGAAGTCTTAAACAGAGTTTGACCACTTACTAATTATCATTAGTCTTTGCCAGGGACTTTATAGTATCTCAGATTTTGTTGAATGTTCTGCTAGTATTTCCTCCAAAATCACTAACATGCAACTTTCAGCTATAGAATTGGTTGAGCCACATTCTCTTATTGGCAATTATTTATGAATCAACAATATCTGTTCATCCTGGAATGTACTCAGATAATAATTAATATTCTTGATTAGTTTAATATCTGATATGCAACTCTAAATGAAAACCATCATCCATTTTTGTCCATAATAAATGTGAGATTTTGTAAAGAAAAGAAGTTCGCAGAAATGCACACAGAAAATTTCAAACTTCAACCCCAAATATCTTGCATTCTGGCAGGAGAAAAAGACAAAAGAGAAAAAAAAAATGGTGGAGAGCAGATTCATATTGAGCCTTCTCCAAGCTCAAGAGTGGCCCAACTCACCAGGCAAAAACCTGGTAAAAATGTAATAGGAGGACTGCATGCATGAACAAAGAGCTTCTGACTAAATTTAAACATATGAAGGAAGCATACAAGCAGTGTCAGATCAACCAGAGGGAACAAACAAGTACTGCCCAAACCTACAGGTAAGGATTGAGAAAAGTTAAAGCCTACCTAGGGCTGAATCTGCCAAGGGACAATAACAGTAAGAAAGTTCCTACAGCTCTATCAACAGCAGAAGAAAGATTATGAAAAACTTGTGCTTCACTATTTACTGGTAGAAGTGGACTTTAGGAATCTCAGACCCTGGTACAAGATAAGGTAAGACCCTCAGTGGAGGGAAAACAGATCAGGTAACACTTAAACTGGACATACATAAGTCTCTGGGAACTAATGATAGCTGAGAAGCTCTTTGATTACATTGTGAGGCTAATCCTGCCATGGTAGTCTGGGCAACTGGGGGAATTTCCTAAGGACTGACAGAAAGCAAATATCACTCCTATCTTCAAGAACAAGCAAGAAGCAGGATCCAGAGAAGTACAGACAGCCAGCCTCAACTTGATCCTTAGGAAGGTGATGGAGCACTTCCAAATTTGTTAAGCACAAGTAGGTGACTATGAGTTGTCAGCACAAAATTATGAAGGGAAAATCATTCCTGACCAAAAAGAGAGATGAGTAAGAAAAGATGAGTATCTTAGTGGATAAGGGGAGAGAAGTGTATATTCTTCATTTTGATTCTAGAAAAAAGAGGTCTCCCATAATTTAATCATAAACAGATGAAGCATAGACAAATGGACAACAAGATGGACAGAAAGCTGTTATCAATTGCCAGGCTGAAAATGTTGTGGTCATCAGGACAGAGTCCACTGGAGGCCACACATTATTGGTGGACCACAGGGACTGAAGCCAAAACTGCTCACCATCTTCACAAATGACCCATAAAATGGGACAGAATGAATCCTCAGCAGGTTTTTAGGAGATTCAGAAATGGAAGGAGCATTTGATGCACTGGAAGGTTGTGCTTCCATACAGAGACACCTCAACAAGCTGGAAAAATGAGCCAACATGCAACAGGTTGAAATGCAGCTTTGCAGAGGCAAGACTTTGAACATGAACCACAGTTGTGCAGTTGTGGCAAAGAAGATCAATAGCATAATGTGATGTTTCAGGTAGAGCATTGCCAGAAGGTGAAGGGAGGAAATCCTCCCCTGCTACTCAGCACTGGGGGCACATCTGGAGTGCTGGATCCAGGGCTGGGGTCCTCAACAAAAGAAAGGCTTACTGTCTAGTAAAGTCTAGTAAAAGTCATTCAGGAATTGGAGCACCTGCAATGCAAGAGGTCAAGAGAGCTGGGACTACTCAGCCTATAAAACAGAAGGCCTGAGGCATCTTCTCAGTGTCTATAAATGGAGTAGAGTAATGAGGAACCTTTTCTCAGTGATGACCCATTAGAGGACAAGAGGCAATTGGTATAAAGTAAAAATAAAGAAAATTCAATCTAAGCATAAAAAAGGCCTTTTTTTTTTTTTCCTTTGAGGAGAGTAAACCACTAGTGCATGTTGTCCAGCAGTCTGTGTTTGAATAGTTCAGAGATACTCAGATTCTTACTGTACATGACTCTGTTCAACCTTTTCTGGTTGACCTTTCTTTGAGAAGAGGGTAGGACTAAGCTATCTGCAGAAGTCCCTTCCTACATTAGCAGTTTTGTAATCCTGTAATTCTATATGAAGTCATATTCACACCACCAATTTTTCATGGCTGTCCCTAACAGCTCAAGGCGAGGAAGTTTTCTCAAGTACAATACAAAACCTGCTGTGCTTCTGGAATCAGGCTCACATTTCCCCAGACAGGGGAGGGAGCTGAACCCAGCTTTTCCATATCCTGTGTGGTTTCCTAACAGATGGGCCAGAAGGTTATTGCCAATGCAGGAAATGGAACATAACAGAGTTTATTCCCAAGCCTATTTCTTTGTGTCCTTCTAAGTGGAAAGAGCTGGGCTCTGGAGGGTGATGGAGAACAATGGAAAACAAGCTGTTGCTGTTCATTGCCCTCTGAACAAAAGTGCATTTTAAGAATAGTTCTGCTCTGTCCCCAGCAGTACATGAGGTACTCTAATGAGGTTTTCCAAGAGCTATTGTTTCTGCCAAGCTTCATGTCCTACATTTGCATAGCCTGGCATTTACAATGCCTTGAAAATTAAGAAATAAAAAGTACTGCCCTTTGCAAATCTTAAATCTACACTAAGAGCTTGCAGCCTGCAGGCTCACAGCACCTTCATGGACAGAAATAGCCAAAGAAATGTAGCACCCAGATCATTTAGAGAAGAGGCAAATCTGATGAGCTGCAAGGAAGAATGAGCTTGATGGGCTTTTAGGTGCTGTTGAGCTGATGGATGACAAACTGACTCAACAGCAGAGGCACTAAAGGAGGTGGAGGAAGGAAAAGAGGGAGGAAAGGCTTCACCATAGGACTGTAACCATATTGGTGACCATGCAAAAAAAAATGTTGGTAGAGATTTCTATAACCTTTTTCTCTTCTCTGGACATAGAAGGTAGTGGAAGGGCAAAAGGAAATGGATTCTTCAGTTATAAATAAAAACAGAAAGGTAGCATGAAGATTACATTACCCCAATGTAAAATTAAATTATCTACCCTGCTCTTACTGAATAGGGTGTTCTAATATAGAACCTGACTCAGATTTTAAAAGCAGCATGTACCAAAAAAAAAGAAAATAGCAGTCAATGATTTTACAAGGTCATTAAAGAAAGACTTGGAAATACAATTAAGCTCCAAATGAAAACAAAGAAGTAATTTGGAAGATTGGTTTGTTCCTTGTTGTTCTTTTAAATGCATGCCATTGAGAAACCTCATCATGCACTGGCAGTGTTATAAAGGTGATAAGCAGGCCAGATGGATTCAGGTTACCCTGAGGCATCTGCTGGGTTTCACAAGTGCCTATGAGAAATTCCTTCACTTTCCACAGACCTAGTAACACTTTACCTAAGCTTCTTGTGCACTTTTGAGCACTGCTTTTCCAAAAGAATTTGGATGAGCTGAAGAGATTTTAAAGGAGCTCAGTGAGAATGATCAGTTGGATTGGCCAGTTATTGGTCAAATATATGTGAATGCACTACAAATCAGATAAATTGTTGAATTATAGAATGAATCACAGATTGGTTTGAGTCAGAAGGGACCTTAAAGATCATCTAGTTACAGCCCTCTATGGGCAGGGAGACATTCCATTAGACCAGATTACTCAAAACCCCATCCAACCCACCCTTGAACTGCCAGGGATGGGGGAGTCTCAATTTCTCTAAGCAACCTGTTCCACTATCCTCATGGCAAAGGATTTTTTCCTAAAATCTATTCTAAATCTCCACTCTTTCAGTTTAAGCTTTTGTTAGATGATCCAAGTCTTCTTCATGTCCCCTATGAATATAACAAAACAATTATTTTTTCCCCTCTCCCTGCAGGCATTTTCACATGCTACAAAATTTAAAAGTGGCATTTAGATCACAGTCTGAAGAGAAAGCTTAAAAATGCAATTCTATAAACCAGACCTTAATTTCCTTGCAAGATCTTATTGTATATGTTATCTGTATATAAACTCTGAAAGTAGTCTGATGCTCACCATTACTAAACCACCCAGCTGATACCAACAGAGCTCATTGCCACCAAATCCAGTTAACTCAGATAATATACACAGGAAATATTTTTCAATTTTAAGTTATGATACAAAAGTTATTAGGATTGTATTATCCAGTTCTCTGGCAACTTATTTTGATCTTTTCCACCTCATCTTAATGCACCAAGATTTATATGACTACAATGAGATTTAAGCTGTTACCAGACCCACAAGACAAATGCTCATTAAGCTGTGGAAGCTTTAAGGCATGGCTATCTTCCATGGACAAAAATGTAACAGGATGATGAATTATCCTGCTCAGGGGGTTGTGCTTGTTGTTTGCAATGAATGCACTTTAAATTGCTGGTAGGAGAAGGTTTTGCTGAAACAGATGGGTGACATTAACACAACAGATTACAACTGTCACTGGTGGAAATCTTTGTCTTTATCTTTGTACTCTATTCCTGCATATACGTATAGGGTTGTTTTCCTCTTTAAGTAGCTGGCAGTTTTAACACAAGTAAGTGTCGTATTAAATAAATATTTCAAAAGGTTGCAGAGAAGTACCCTTAAGAAACTGTTACAGTAGTTTTGGTTTTACCTTCATTGCATTAAAAAATTGCCATGGCATTGTTTTACCTACCTATGATTTAAATTAACTTTATACCACAAAGTGGAAGGCTCTGCATTTTCAGGAACAAAACAAGGTTTTTGTTCACTTTTTCCAACTAGATAATTAGATGTGTTTTTTTAATTATTCTCCTTTGCATTCTTATAACCCCTTCACTGGCTATGTGGACACTGTTAATTCTCATTTCTCAGCCAGACTCTGGCCTGATTCCTCAGGTGCAGCCCCTTGGGCAGCTCACTGGCACCCTCCAAGAGCCTCCCAACATTCCACACAGGTTCACACTGTGAGACAATGGGAAGCTTCTGACTTCTGACTCATTAAAAAGGCTGCTGTAAATAATAATGATGCAATTATTGTAACACAAAATCCCATAATTACAAATTTGCATGGTGCGTCTGCTGAAGAATACCTGAAACCTCAAAAAATTGTCTTCTCACCAGAAATGCTCTTTATGACCTGTCACCTGCTGGGTGTCTTTAGCAAATTGTTTTTAAGTCCCTGTACATCTCTCTTGCCTGGGCTATTTGAGCTGAACTCTCCTTACAGGAAAGGTTGTCTCCTACTGTGCTATTGTTCAGTGCTAGCAAAACAGCTGCCTCTGTGTGCCACTGGGCTGAACTCTGTATTCAGCTGCTCCTTGTCAAGGCACAGCCTACAAGCTGAACTGCCACAGCACTGAAAAAGGCTCTCTGGTACCACAGGCACTCATAAAAAGAAACAGAGGCTGAACTCTCTCCCACAGGGTTTGTGCTTCATGGCTCTGTGCATCATTTTGGCTAAACTGTTGGCTGAAAAATATCTCTGAGCCTTCAAGATTCCCTTGACAAGCTTTTAAAAAATAAACTAGAACTCATGATCTTTCCTTACAATGCAAAGCTCTTCACTTTAAAACACAGCCTACAAACATTATTAGAATCTACTTTTTTTCAGGTGGGATGTGCAATCAGCTGGGAGATGTAGATTTATTTGATCAGAAGAGTTTCCATCCACCACTTAGCACATTCAGGTGCAAGCCTGGTCATCTTTAGGATCATGTTTTAAAAATGCTTGAATTTGACTCATAATTTTGGACAGCTGTAGTTTTGGTAGGATCCTTGCCCAGGAAAACATCCTGTAGTTTGCAGAGTGAGAGCTGGTCCATGCCATGGCTTGTGCCTGTACTAACCCTTATTCTCCATCCCAGACTTTTGTTATTCCTTTAAATTGAAAAGGACACTCAGCTTCAATTGCCCACTGGAGCAAGACCTGATAAGGATATTACTTAAAGAAAAAAGTGACCCCAGGAGGGTCTCTCCATTCTTTAATGGGGAAAGAAGGGGACCCCATAGCTCAAAGAAACTCCTTACAGAATTTTACTCCTGAGGTAGACTAGGTGTGCTGAGAGACAATATTTCAAAAGGCATTCAAAGACTGCTTTCACTAAACTTAGTAGAATTTATCTAAGGATTTTATTAGAAGGAAGAATAAATAGGCCTTCTTCCCATCATTATATCAATATGAGAGTCACATCACTCCCCATTCTTGTTTGTGGGTAGAGTTTGCTCTTACACTTGGTCATAATTTTAACTATTTGCTGTTCATTCTTAAATGAGAGAAAAAAAGAAGAAGACAAGTAGTGCTATGTATTTGGACACAAAGTGGATTTTTATAGTTCCCAGGTAGCCTGAGCAGAAGCCAATTGCTTAAGGTTTTATAGTCCAAACAGACTTTTAAATAAGATCAAAACAAGAAGACATTTTTATTGTACATCCTCTGTTGTTTCCTAACAGCAGCATTTTCAAAAGGACCTATTTTTGTTCAGAAGCTCCAAGAACACTGGAGACTCATTCACATTTCTTCTGACCTTCAGTCATAGTATAACATCTCCAATATTACAGAATGCCTTCTCTTAAGGCCTTTCTCACCTTTTAGATCCCTATTGCAATAGAGTAATGTCAGGGTGAATTTTTCCAGATCAAAACCTGTTGCTGTGTCCTTACAGCCACAAAAAGAAGGGCTGGATATCATAACCATGATTAGAGTGTCAGCCCCAAACTGCAAGGAATCTTATGGCAAAGTAAGGAGGGGTGCTCTTAACCCCTGAAATGCCATGCTGTGGGTGAGAAGCACTCTCCAAAGGACTTGGAGGGCTCTCAGTTCCTCCCTATTCCTGGGGGATAGAAAACATGGGCACTTCTTCACATATACAAAAGAAAAAGCTAGTCTTTTCCAGCAAGTCCAAATCATAGCTGCATAGCTGCTACTAAGGAAAAAAAAAATAGCACTATCCCAGCCAAACTAGCACACTAAATAACACTTTTTTCCTTTAGTTTGCCCTATGTATATCTTCTCTAGTGCTCAGATAGGCATAGGAACAGGGTGAAATGAACAAATATTTCCTAACATCTAAGTAAACTTAAAGACAAACCAGAAGAACATAATACCTTAAGAACCATAAGGCAGAAGTCAGACTGTGTTTCTACATCTCTAAGAGAAATAGGGGTTTTGGAGATCATCTCCTAAAATCAACCTTATCCTTTAAATCTGCTTACAAAAGCAAAGAGAACAAGATATCTCACACAAGGACACACTGAAATTATACAGTGCCCAGCAACTTAAAAAAGAAAAAACAGTTGTGTCTGAATTCTAGTCTCCTTACAAGACAATTCTGTGAGAAAATGCTACCAAATATCTGTGGGGTTCTTAGCCTTACCCTGGTCACTGCAGTCTGTTTCAAAGCAGCACATGTTAAAAATTGTGAGTAGGGAATGGAGGATTAGATCTTCTCTCAGCTCAAACCCACTGAGATGTCCTGGACAGGCAAGTAAAAAGAAATGAGCAGTTTCAGAAAGGAGCAGCTCAAATCCACAGAAGATGTTACACCAGTCAACAGTACAGGAGGCACTGGTTCAGTCTTTCAAGTTTCTTCACCATCTCCCTTCAAAATGAAAGCAAAATCCTTCCCATGACTCACTGGATGTGAGGGGTTTTTTTTTATATATCAAGCCTGACCTGAGGAGTACTGCAAGTAGAAAGGTTACTTTGCTTTCTTTGGGATTTTGGGTTATCTCTTGTAGCTCACTTTTTCCAGTCACAGAACTTGGCCTCAGGCTGATGACAGAACAGGTTCCTGGGCACCTTCTACATGTCCTGGATGTATATATATATAAAATATCATCTATTTTACCTCCTTACAGAAGCATGAAATTCCTGTTTTCATTCCTAAAGGGTTCTGGCAGGCCAGAATACATTAAAATGAACCTTGGATTTCCCACTAGAACATTCCAAGTGTGTCCCACAGGTCCCTGGTGCATTGCACCAGTGTTACTGGCAGAGCAGAGCTCTGACAATGGTTATTGGAGCAATCACATTTCTTCCAGTTCATTTAACTGGTCCTTCTGTCACTTGCCCCTTCCAGGCACAGAGCACCAAGATAACCATTTTTTTTCTCAAGTCAAAATTCATTCCCCAAAGTAGAAATTATAAAAACTCTCTCCTAGACTGAGGGTCTGGAAAAATTAGAATTTAATTTTATCACTGAAAATCTTTGTGGAAACTTTGATCAAGAGTTGTCAGCAGTCACTTTTTAGAATCACAGAGTCATAGAACATTTGGGCTTGGAAGGGATCTCACAGGTCATCTAGCTCCAAACCTCCTGCCATGGACAGGGATGCCACTCACTAGATCAGGCTGCTCAGGGCCTCATCCAACCTGGTCTTGAACATTTCCAGGGATGGGGCATCCAAAACCTTTTTTTTAGACATGGACACAAATCTTTGGGCCCTAAAACCCCACCACAATCAGATCAACAGCATGCAGATTTTACCTCTGCACTTTAAAGGAAATGCTAATTTGCACATATGGTGCCCTGCAGCAAGACAGTGGCATCCATGGGATCAATTTTCCATGGCTCCAGCCATGTGCTGAGAAAACTCATTCAATTCACTGTAGAACCACCCTGTGAAATTAGGATTGGAAGCTCATGTCAAGACTCCCTACACATTCCCAGGCATCTGGGAAATCACGGGTGCTAACAAGCTCTGGGTCATTGGAGACACTGTTGTTAATGCACTGTTTGATAAGCTGTGTTTGCTGAGCTGCACCACAATTTCCAGCACACCTGCACCAGCAAGGCTCCTGCTGGGTCTCTGCTGTGGCTATCCACCCTCCTCAGCTCTTGTAGTTTGGCCCATGCCAACCAACACTCTTCCAGACATATGCAGGACACAGTTTGGGAATGGCAGAGGACAGGGACTGTACCCAGAGGGGAGCAGAGGGGTTTTATCCTGCTCTGGATAAAAGAGGGAAGAGGACTTGGACATGCTGCATCTCTCATTTTCAGGACCTCAGGATCCTGGTCCATTTTATTTTAAGCACTATGTGTACATGGGCCATGCATAAAGCTTGGTACAAATTGTTCCAAGTTTGCTCAGTAAGAAAACAGCTATGCTGTCCAACCTCAGTACTTCTCCTGTGTTCAAAGATGGCCATGTCATAAGATACCTAGAAAAGGAGATTATTTTTCTCACGGGTAGAACAGCAGGAAAAACACACTTGGGCATTTCAGCCAGTCACACATCTCTGTTCATGTCAGCTGAGGCTCTGCCCTTTTTCAAAAATTACATTTAAAAAATGAGAATTTCAAGCATTTTGTCACCTTCTTTTTCCAGAGGTGTTGTCTACAGTGTTTGGTATGCTCCACTTTCTCATTCTCAGAATGCAAAAACTATCCAAGACTGGACCTACTCTGGTTATTGACACATCTACATTCATAGAGAGGTCTTTTTTTCCCAGACAGTCTCTTTTGGAATCAAAACTAAAGTTTTATCAGCCACTGTCCAGGCCCTTTTATTCCAAAATTTCCTTAACAAAAGCTTTCTGAAAGAATCCTTTCATGTCCCTACACAGAATCATAGAATAGGCCACACTGGAAGGGACCTTGAAAGACAATTTCATCCAATCCTTTGTGGGAAAGGAAGCCTAGTAGAGATTATCTACTGCCTTGTCCAATCATGTCTTGAAAACATCCAGTGAAATACGTGGGATAAGAAGACCATGCCAAATGACCAAAATCTTTCCCCTACCCTTAAGGATAATCTAAATCCCTTAAAGCAGCCTAGGGGAGGTTTTCCCACAGAAAAGCCCTAGGAATCTGTTGCAACACACTGCAGGATCTCCCAAAGAACTGCACTTCAATTCAAGGCTGTAGCAAGCCAGACCCTCCTAGACTCTCTCTGGAAGTGTTTTTTCCATCACAGCAGCCCAGAACCATGGAAACACAAAATTACCACCTTCCTTTTTTTGTCTTTTAGCAGCAGCATAGATTCTGCCTAAATGTCTGCTTACACACAAACCTCCAAAGAAAGAATAGCAGCAAGATATTTATGGCTCTCTGGTTCAAAGTTAATTAGCCATTTGTCTGTCATTCTATAACTCCCTGTTTTAACACAATTTAACACTATTTCTTTGGGTGATGATTTGGGAAAATATTAGCTGGAGAGCTATAAGCCTTTTGTGAATTATTTGGAACTGCAGGCACTTAGCTAATATGCTTTACCTCTAACTCAGTTATGTCTCCATAGTAATTGCTGTTTACACAGTATGTTTGCTAACCCAGGATAATATTATTTTCATATGATTCTTCAAAATTAAGCTAATATGACACCAACATTATTAATTTTCATTTAAATGCTATGAAAAGCCTATTTAAGAGCTGGTCATCAGCCTAATAGCAATAATATATATTCCTTTGCTCTCTCAGGATCTGAAGTGGACAAAATGTCTATTGATAATAGATGGTCTATTCAGATGAATAACTGAATGGGGCAGACTTTTAAATACAAGAGAAATCTGAAGGGTTACAAGTGTTTTGTTCATTACCATAAGGGCTGGATTTCTGTCCAAGTGGCACTGCTAAAGGGAAAATAAAAATCACTATAGACTGCCTCCAGCAGTGTGCTGTGACCTCTGTGGACAAGGAGCTGCAGCATCTGACTGCTGCTGAGCTCTGAGGCTCTGAGCACTCATTTAAAATAAAATATTATCTACTGCACAGAGGTTCAGCTGTGGCCTGACCCTACTGCTCAAGACCCTCTACCAGCACAGAGCTGGAATAACTCTTGTCCAGGGGCAACATATTCCCTGCAAAGGTATAAATAGCTTGGACCTCCACCTGCCATTGACTGGTTCAAGTTCAATGAAGTTAATGGCAAGTGGATTTATCTCCAAGGATGACCTGGCCCTGAACATCTGAGAAAGTCACACACATTCCATCCAAACACAGTGGATTATCTGTTTTTCTCAGACATTTTGTTTGATATGGATTGCCATTGTTGTGTTCACTCTGCCTTTAGATTAAAAGTTGTTTGGGCAAGGACACAAAGACTTTACCATCAGTTCAGGCCCATTAAGAGGAAATAAAACAGCTTATATTGCTGAAGAACAAAATAAACCTGCAAGGGACAAGGCCCAAGTGACTGTTTTCAACAACCCACATATTTGAATGGAACCTCCTGAAATAATTTTATATTCAAGAAGACTGGTTATTTTGATCTTTGAAACAAGAGATTAGTCAGCAGGATTTACTGCTGGGCAAGTTAACTTCAACACATATTGCTCCCTTCATTTCCAGCCTTCACAAACAAGCAAACAATGGTTTAATTTATGCACATTGAAATATGTTTTTTACCCTTTAAATCTTACCTAGAATTTCTAAAAGGATTGCCTACAGCCATGAAAGCTTGATAAATAGCTCTTTTTGCATAGGTATGTAGTATAAGAATAAAAACTAAGTGCCTCAGTAAGAAACATGAATCATTTTTATAGATTTTTAAAATGCAAGAACCTCAAAAACTATCTGCATAAGGATTTTTATATGTAAAGATATACAATAAAAACATTTGATTAGTTATTATTATTTATTATTACATACTCATTACTTCCATTCATAAAAAAATATTTTTCCTAGTCATATGCTTTCTTTAATGTGCTTCTCCAAAACAGTTCTGTACACACTTAGTCAACTATTCCCTTTTTAAAAAAATAATTTCTTTTTAAATGTGTTTATTCATTTTTAAATAAAGGATTATGGTTTATAGTAGACTCTGAAAGATGTGGTTTCACTAGGGCTGTGGGACAACTAAAGAAATAGATGCAATAAGGGTAGAGTGCTGAGATACCTAGAAGAGCTCCCTCAGGCATCTCCAGTGCATGTCGAAGGAAAAGATCAGCTCGTTTCACTTTATTATCTCTTTCCAGCTTCATTCTGTTTCTGTAGGTATGTAGTTAAATAGAAAAGG
This sequence comes from Oenanthe melanoleuca, assembly GCF_029582105.1. Lineage (NCBI taxonomy): Eukaryota > Metazoa > Chordata > Aves > Passeriformes > Muscicapidae > Oenanthe > Oenanthe melanoleuca. Next base: position 34,138,069 of record NC_079333.1, on the reverse strand, counting down.
AATGTTGCATGACTTAATTTAAGGAAGCTGTCATGTTTTTGCCTCTAACATCAGCAAGAATGGGATAAGTTTAGAGCCCCTGGTGTGCACCTTACCTGCAAATACCCAAACTCTGCAGATTTTCCTTCTCTTTTCACATAAGTAGATTTTCAGATTGTTTTTTTTTCCTCTTGTGACTTGCCTTAGGAAAAGAGCATGTTCATGTACTCAGAGGCTTCAACAACAGCACAGAGATTTCCTATTTATTTATTTATTACCCTGATAAGAACCGATATATAACCTCAATTCCTCCATTTTAACACCTTGCTTAACCCCTTTTTCTTATTTTAGGGGCTCTGATCCACAATCTAAGAAGTAATCAGTCCATCCAGGAACCACTTTCTAAGAAGCTGCACTTTGGAGTTCTGTCTCATGTTGCAGCCTCTTTCTGGCTCTGCCCTGTAGAATCCTAACAACTGCTCTGTGTGCTTTGGACAAGCATACATTACTACACTATCGGACTCCTTTCTCAAGAGAGTCACAACAAAAAAAAAAACCTGTTTTCAGATAAGAATTTCTCAAAATTTAAGGAAAATTATAAAAAATTACTTCTTTATTTCTAGGAAACCAAAGCAGAGGTAAGAATAAAGCCTAGTTCTTCAAATTTACATTTTAAAAAAATCACAACAATAATTCCCTTGTCACATTAGATGCTAGTTAAAATGCAGAGAGTGCAGTTGCAAAGTATTGGCATTATTTGTATTTTTTCCTGTATAAATTCCCCTTGGGCAATTCATTACTCACTTTTTAAAATGCTGTGGAGGTTTATGCTGCCATTATACTAAATGCTGCTATGCAGCTTAAAAAGAATACCTTGAAAGCATGAGAAGTCCTGATGTACCAGAAGCAAGCTAGCAGAAAATGCTAGCTCATCTCCCAAAATATCAATTATGCACTGGGCTGCCCTTAGAGACTGCAGCTGAGATGGGCTGTACAATCCCCAAGCCTTCCACCTCATGGACAATTTTTTCAGCTAACAAGCCATTTGTGAAATGTTTGGAGGGAAGAGTCTGTCCTTACCTCTTGTGGCATCTGTAGGTTTTTAATCTGAATTTCAGTTCTGGAGGGTCTTGTGCTTGCCAGTAGGTGCCTGGCACTGGCTGAGGAAGATCCAGCTGCAGGGCAGTGACATACCTCTCCACTTTTCAAAGGTGCTTGGGTAAATCTCTCACCACTCCAGGGTGAGAAACTCTGCCTAAGCTCAGGGGAAGACACAAGCACACAGAAAAATTTCTGATCAGGCTGGGAAGTGTGCAGTGATTTTAGAGCACTCACAAAATTAAGCAGGAGTTGAGAAGTCTTTCTGTTTCTTAATCATCAGTTTGGTCACAGACACCTACCCTGTCTTCAGAAACCAGCCCAGCCCTGTGCAGTGCAGTCTCAAAGCATCCTTTTGCTTTGAAGTCAAGCCCTGAGGGGAAGGGGGGTTAAAAAACCTGCAGAAAGAGGAGGTAATCTCTCTCCTTCTTTAGGAGCTCAGCAGTAAGGGAACTTGCCTAGATAAGGATTGTGGTTATTATCCCAGTCTGTCTTCAGGGATTGGAAATTTTCACCTTCCAGGCAACTGTTCTTATCACTGGGATAAGCCACCTGCAGAATTTGCCAAAACCCTCTAGCAAATTGTTTCACTTTGATGATACTATAAACACACATTAAAGACAGAAACTGTGTGATATAAATTACACATTTGCTGCATCAGTAAATAAAATGTCCCTTTTTTCCCACCCCCACCTCTCTGCAAGGTGATGGTCACGCTTCTCTAGCTCATTGAATATCAAACTTCTCTATTAAAGTGGAACAGTTTTTATAGACAGGAGAGGAAAATTCCCCCCTTTGGTGCACAAGGCACAAGGTTCAGGTTGCTGGTGATTCTCTGAGGCAGGAAAATATCAAAATCACACATCCTCATTACTGAGCCCTGGGAGGAAATTCCACAACCACCTCCCCTTGCAGCTGCAAGCCTGACCCCGACTCCCAGTATCCAATCTTTATGGCAGAAATGGATTTCATAGGTGCATTCCCTCAGCATTTGGAGGCTCAGAGATCTCCCTCTTTACAGGGCTGACTCTAGTGAGGTGTCATAGCTTCTCATGCAGCTTCCACTAGATTAAAAGGCTGATGAAAGCAGCAGTGCAGCACTTACCAAGTTGCAGCATAATTCCCCTTGCAGGTGTAAGTTCTGTCAGGATCCCTTCTACATTTTGGTCTTACCAGTGAAATCTGCAATCTTTCCAAAAACACCTCAGGTTTTACCAGACCTAACCAGGGGTCTGTTCCTGGTATCTAATGAACTTGGTTCATTCCCTTTCCTCTTATCAGGATGCTGCTCTGAATGCTTTCAAGTCCATAAATTTCTTGGAGGATACAGATGATTGCATGAAACCATCTGGACCTTCCAGGTGGTATAATATACATTAATCATGATCTCTACTATAAAGAGTAGCTTCTTTATGACCCTTGCCACTTATCAACAAACTTTAGATTCATCATATTGTCTCCAATAAAATTTCTTTAATTATTTTCCTTAATCCTAATGCTTAGTCTGAAAGGTCTACAGGCATATTCACAAAAAGCAACATCAGGATTAAAATTGACGGTGAAATTGAAATTCATCTCCTTATGACTTTGTTGAGTCTCTAACACAAAACTTACACTATTTATTTTCACCTACATCTTATTTGCTGTCCAGTATGTACAGCACTCCTTGATCAGATATTTAATGGTCTGTTTTTTCTTCTCTCTGAAAGGTAAGCAGTCCCATGAATGGTTTGCTTTCAGATCACAGAGCACTTTAAACTAAAGAACTGGACTTCTGAGCTGCACTTGAGCAGCTGGCAGACAGAAGAGGTGGAGACAGCAGCAGTTTTCCTGGAGGGCAGTGTCAATAAAATACAGAGCAGGGTATTGTATCCCAATAAACAAGCCCACAAAGAAAGATGAGGTAAGTTCTCACTTCAGCCTTCCTCATGCCTTCTTCTGCTTTGATCAGCATAAGTCTAGAGCATGGGCACTACTGGCAGATAAATTTACTGGGAAGGATGCAAATCCAAACCAGGACATTCATTATGGAAATCACAAAGCTACTTGTACACAGGAGTGCTGCTACCACTCAGGCAAAAAGGTAGAACCTCTTGATTAGATAGAGCTCTTGATTGCTGCTCTTGATTAGATAGTTGGAGGGAGAGGGGGAAGGAAACAGCAAACCTTTCCCCACACTGAGGATTGTCTGAGCTCTCCTTATGCCAGTGTTTATGAACAGTCTGTTACCTAGCTGTATCCCAGCCATCCACAATACTTCCCTTACCTAACACAAGGCAGTAAATTTCTTAAATTGGGGGATATTTTCCTACAGACCATAATGTCTTTCTACCATTCCTCTAAAGGAGCAAAATCTCAGAGCCAAAAAGGCAAGGTGCCACCTCTCAGCTCCCAGTAGAGACTGATCAAGCATTGCACACATCCACCTTCTGCCTGTTTTGTTGCTGTCAGTACTCTGGGCTACCTGCACCAAAAACAGACACACAATCCTGCAGAAAAAGTTTTGTATGCCAGGATAGTTTGGCTAAGGGCATGTAAGCTGATATTCCTTGGTGGCCAGCTTCACACAGGCTTCAATTACTGCTGAAGATCTGCATGCACTGTTTGCTCCAGCAGGGATCTGCTGACAGATTAATGGTGTTTAGGTTGCCTTAGGAGGCAACCTAGAGTAAGGATGTGGCACACTGAGTACCCAGACTCCAATTTATTCTGCATAAGATCATTCTTGAAGGTATGTGCTATCCCTTATAAATCACTTAGAAACTTCCCTGTGTTTCCTTGCCCTGAAAGTGTGTTTTCTCCCAGAAAGGAATGTGGAAGAATCATTCCTTTGAGAGCTGGTTCTGTTTGAAGAAATCTAAAATTTCTGGTAATTTGAGCTGCATGTAACAGGCTGGAAATGTGAGAAATGGGCACTTAAGATGACTTTGGACATGAGAACCCTTTGGCTTCCCAGTCAATGTGCTACTGAGAACAAAATTTCTGCTTTGGGTGTTGCATGTACCTATTCTCTTGTGTGTGTGATGGGTTTATTGGATGCTTTGATAGCCTTAGAGAAGACTGAACTACTTTCATCTAATTTCACATCTAACTGAAACACCATCAGTCCAGAGGCACAGCGAGAACTGAAATGTTTCTGAGCTCCTCTCCTGCTGAGAACAGCAAAGGCTTGATGAAGGTCTTCACAAATTCCAAAAGTCTGCTTGAAAAGCAGCCTTTGCTTGAGATACTGGTTTTGTTTTGAGTTTGTTGGTTTTTTGGGTCTTCTTTTTGCTGCAGCAGACTAGAAAGAGAAACTTTTCCAGAAGGGAAATTTTGTCAACAGAAACAATATCTTTTTATTAAGCCAAATGCTATAGCTAGGAAAAAAAAAAAACAAAAACAAAACAAAAACCAAAACCAACAACAACAACAACAAGAAAAGCATATTTCAGGAGTGCAAAGAACTGGAGAAAGTTTGTGTACCTTAAAGCTTGCCCCCTGTTCTAATACAAGTTATTTCATCTCCCTGCAGTCCTTGTCTTCTTTATAACCCTGGAGCCCCACAAGCATGCAAAAATTTACATTTATTTGATAGGACAAATCTCTATGTAATAGGATAGTCAGTAGGTCTCTGGGAAATAAGATGACTTGATTTATTGAGAAAAAGTTAATGCTTTTTTTCATTATTATTTACAGAATTAACTTGGGCTCAGGTTCTAGCTATTTGCTTGGCTGGTTGATATTTTGCAGTGGAGTGCTTGCTTGATATGAGAGTCAAATCTGCTCAAGATTGGAGTTATTGATCACTAAAAGCCTTGCCACAAAAAATAGATGATTTTATAAAATCAACATTTTTCTGACCAAAGGGAATCTCTCAAAAAAAATTTCATCCAACTTTTGTCTGTCTGTGGAGGCAGTCAAGAATAACGAATAACATAAGAAAATAACAGAAAGCTGGAGAAAAAATTATGCTAGAAACAAAACAGTATGATGTACATAATAGTTTCTGTCAGCCTGGACTTGGGAGTGGGAAAAAGATTTAATAAAAAGCAGAAAATCAGTTCTCATTAGTGAGTAGGCAATTTCCAGAATGAAGGGCTCTTGAAAATAGCTGTGGAGGGTTGACCCTGGCTGGACACCATGTGCTCACCAACACGATTCTGTCCTTCCTCGGCACAGCAGGGAAAAAATAATATAACTAAATTCTCAAGGATGGAGCTAAGGACAGGGAGAGGTTACTCACCAATTACCATCATGGGCAAAACAGACTCGACTTTAACTCAATTTATTGCCAATAAAATCAGCGTAGGGTAATGAGAAACAAGAGCTAGATCCTAAAGACATCTTTCTTAAAAACTCCTTGCCTCCAGCAGCTCAGGAGCACAGGGAGTGGGGGCTGTGGTCAGTCCATCACACATTGTCTCTAGGAGGATTCCTACCACCCTTCTGCTCCCTCCCACAGGAGACAATCCACAACAATCTGCTCCCATGTGGGTCCCACAGGGTCACAGCCTCCTATGGCATCCCCCTGCTCTGGCTGGGATGCTCCAGGAGCTGCAGGTGGATTCTGCTCCACCATGGACCCCCGTGGGCTGCAGGGGTACAGAACCTCACCATGGGCCTGCACCAGGGGAATCTCAGCTCTGGTGCCTGGAGCACCTCCTGCCCCTCCTTCTGCACTGACCTTGGGGTCTGTTCCTGTCCCACATTCTTGCCTAAGGCTGTTGTAAGGTGATGAGAAGTGTAAGAGAGTATTATTGTTATTTTAAAAATAGGGTGAAAAAAACACCAAACAGAAAAAGTGGGGTTTAACCATTCAAGAGATATCTTAAAGATACTCCAAATTAACTCTTAGAGTCTGCTTCTCTCCATGGCATTGAAATACAATTACACTTTCTTTTCAAGAATCAATAATATAAAAACTGCAGTGTCACACATTGTTCAGATACCTGTAAGGACTCTTTCCATCTGCTGCCAGGTTTTCCCTGATGAGTTGCCTTCATAAATCAGCCTCATTTTTCATTTAACTTTTCACCTGTCTGGTCCTGACAAAAAACTGCATCTCTTTTTATAGCTGCTGCCAGGTGCCACAGAGGTACAACTCTACCTCTGGCTGGGTGGGTAGTACTTCAGGGGTCAGTTGATGTCTAGTCCAGGCAATTTGTTTTGAAATTTCTCTCATTAAAATGAGAATAAGGAATGGGAAAATAAATGTTGGTCAAGAAGTGTGGAAATGCTGAGTAAATTATTTCTTTGCAGACCACAATATTTTAAATAACAATCTGTACAAACCAGATCTTACTCTCCAAATGGCATTTTTAGCAATATTTCAGAAGGAATGTAAAAGGTGATGTGCAAACCTGACCTGCTGATATCAAACCAGGGCATAGCAGCCTCCTTTTTCAGCAGTCCAGGAAAATACCCCCTGCACACATTTGGTTCCATCAATAACAGTAAAGAGAACACTTGGTCATAATGGGGTCATGAATTCTTTCCCATAAGGGTTTTCCACATCTTGTCCCAATATTTCCTGCTAACCTCTACTAATCATAAACTACATTTTCAGTGGGAAAGAGAGGAGAGGAGAGGAGAGGAGAGGAGAGGAGAGGAGAGGAGAGGAGAGGAGAGGAGAGGAGAGGAGAGGAGAGGAGAGGAGAGGAGAGGAGAGGAGAGGAGAGGAGAGGAGAGGAGAGGAGAGGAGAGGAGAGGAGAGGAGAGGAGAGGAGAGGAGAGGAGAGGAGAGGAGAGGAGAGGAGAGGAGAGGAGAGGAGAGGAGAGGAGAGGAGAGGAGAGGAGAGGAGAGGAGAGGAGAGGAGAGGAGAGGAGAGGAGAGGAGCTCAGGCACCCCAAAGACTGCATTCCAAGCATGCAGCTGTGCTGAAAACCTGACTTTTGCCATGTATTACTTCTTTTCCTTAGCTTTGAGTACTGAGATGTTTTAAGCAGGATGATTCCCTATGGTCAGAGAGATAGAAAAAATATAAACTTCTTACCTTTGACTTTGAACCTAGACAATTTTCCTGAATTATCAAAGCCACTATGAAGCTTCCCCATTTATTCTCTCTCTGTAGCTGACTCTGGACCCTAAGTCTCTTGGGTGAGGTTCACACAGTTAAAATTCTTTCATTTAGCTTTATTTAGCAATAATAAAAACTTTTTTTTATCCCAATATTTTCCCTTAGCAGACATCAAGCTCAGTAGACTTAGCCTTGATTCCAGGGCCATTTGCAGGAAGTGAAGCTGCAGCTGGCTGTCTCCACTTGCCCCATGCTGCTGCTGTAGAGTGCAAGGTGGCAGCTGTGGAGAAATGTGTGAGGCAGGTAGTGTCCCTTCTCCATGTCCCCTCTGTCCACTTGACCCCTCTTTGCCTTACAGTGACAATTTCCCCTCCAGCAGGTCAGTCATGGGGAGTTTTGATGCTGCACATTTTGATGCATCCATGCAGTGCATGGAGCCTCTTCCCATCTGAGGTCAGGCTGAGTCCCTTACACATTTCACAAGAAATTCTCCTAATTACTGAAATTATTTTGGTCTTTTTTTTTTTTTTTTTTTTTTTTCCCAAGTCAAACATCTATATTTTGAGTACTGATTGAAAAATATTCCAGGATTTTTTTTTTTTTTTATGTGCTGGGTCACTTATTTGTCCCCTCCTTTCATTGCTGCCTGAATTGCAAATGGGAAGAAACACCAGCCTGTCATTTGGAGCTCTCTGAGGAAGAAGAAGGAAGAAGACATCCCAGCTTCTCTCTGCTCTTGACTCCTTATTATCTGGCATCCCACAGGCTGGAAGCCTTTTCTGCTATTCCAGTCTATTGTAGAGGATGCACCTTCATTATTATTTTGACTTTTTATCTGAATTAGCTCCCTACAAGCTCAGACTGGCAAGTTCTTTCTGAGTATAAAAATATGGTATATGCATATGCCTATTTTAACACATAGATTTCTTTAACTAATTTTTTTCTTTTTTTCTACTTTTCTTTTTCATAGGATTCATCTTAACTAGCATTAGCTGGGAAGGTACTTCTATAAATTGTCCTTACAGGTAAGAGAAGGATATGACAGTTTTTCCATGTGAGCACAGACTCCTGTTCTGCCCTCATTTATTCTGTAAGGATTACAGTGAGAGCTGAGACAGCCAGCTCAGTCTACATGTCTGAATCTCAGACTGGTAATGTTAAATGCTTCTCACTCTCTTCCTGGTAAAATTAATCTCAAAAACTGAAAAATCAACACTTACTAATTTTTTTAAGCTAAATTTTATCTCCACTGGGCATTTTTATTTTCTTTAGTGCAAGTCTAGGGATGCATTTGGATAAGGATTCAATTTGGATGAGCTCTTTGCTTAAGCAGGATCTTAGATACTCTTCCAGCAGAGCCACAAATATTTGCATAGCTGCAATAGGATGAATATTGTCCCTTTAGCTACTGCTGATGGAGATCAAGAACACCACTGTCTGATTTATTGTATTTAAAAACATGCTGCAACCAAAAAAATAAAGCAGAACAGGCTTTACTCAGTCTTCCTATTAACAACACCTAATTCTAACCATCTTCAAAGTAATCATCAAGGTTGAAGCAGCAGTTTAACATCTACACTTAACAGAGAGATACAGGTACATCCATAGAACATTTTTCCAGCACTAGTCTTAGGAAGAGATGGTGTGGCCCTCAAACACATTTGCTTTTCTCCCTTAACTGCAGAAAGAGAAACAACAGCTTCTTCAAACAAACTATCCAGTTTTTAAGTAGCTAAAGATAGATAAGACAAATTCTAGTTTATTTAACTAGTAGGCATAGTCCATCAGTTATACTTTCACTACAACAGTATTCACTTAATTCCCTTAGTGAAGCATCTCATTAACTGGAATCCATTTGACAATTCTGGACAGACATCTGAGCAGCAAAAAAAGGAGAGCTCAGACATCAAATGTGACTGGATAGATTCCGTGGCAATAAAATTCAGAAAATGCCTCTGTACAGGACCCAACCTGAGACAGTGACACAATCCTAGGGTGTTCAGCATCACAGCATCTTCTTCCCTTCAGCAAGTAAAACTGGGATATTTTCATATCAATGTGTCCAACTTAAAAGTGAGAGCACATAAAAGAGCTGATGGTTGGAGCGTGTTGCTCAACAATAACTTTCCTCACACAGAATTATTGCTGTGTGGGTACTGCACAAAAATACCTCAGAAGTTGCTGCAGTTTTGAAAGACTGGAGAGAAATCTGCTCTTTTTGGGGAAATTGCGACATCTGCTGGTTCTTACCCACAAACCCAGAAATGCTTCATCATTACTGATTTCAGAAGAGGCACACTGAGGGCACAGATGTGACTTTGGAAAGCCAAGTGGTGGTGACAGCGTTGCAAGGCACCAAGACAGGAGCTGAGTTTTTGGAAACCCAGTAAAGCCATCACAAAAACACTTCACAAAACATCCCAGATCACTGGAGTCTGACAGAATTACACTCAAGACATCAGAAGTCAATATTCAGAAAAAAAGTTTAAGTTGAATTTTTTGTGTTTCTTGTTGCTCTCCTACAATTGCACACATAAATATAATTTAACACTGCATTCCAAACATGAACTCTTCAGCTCTGCAATGAGAAGAAAAACCTTGCAGAGAGAAGTAATAGAAACAAGCCAGTTGCTAGCAATTTTTGCTAGTAGATATTTGCTAATCAGAAAAACAGGATCACAATGCACTAGGAGTGGTGGTCTGTTCTCAGGTGCCTGTTTTTAAATAAATGGTGAAAATAGAACAATCATGAATGCAATCTTTAAGGATATGATACTTTTCACAAGCAAGGGGGTATTTGACATGCTCTGAATTGTTCTGCAGAACTCTATCCACAGCTAAACACTTGCACATCTCCCAGCAACTGCTGCTTTATTTTAAACGTGTGTGGAGAGATCTATTGATAAACTGTGTGCACAATCACATTCATACACCACTTTTGAACATTTACAATGAAAGAAGGCTCAGAAAGACAAGAGGAAGTTGTATTTCTAAGTATGAAATTTAACACTGGAAATAAAACTTTTCCCTTCCCCTTGAAGGCCAAAATTCTGGACCCATTATGCTCAGGTTAGAATTAAACTGAAATAACATTCAGTGCTTTTATGACCTCCAGATTGCTTTATTATTGAAGTATAATATATCAGACATGGCAAAGAGGAGTCAGGTACCGTCATGGTTGGAGGAAAATTGATTGTTTTCTCTCCATTCAGGGTATAATGAACAAAAAAAGTACATTTGTCACTGTCAGCAGTGTGCCTAGAGCTGGGGTCCTTAAGGAGCAGAGGGCTTTTGCAAAATCTGCTACTGTTTAACAGACCTCAGCAGCACTGATTTCTAAACCAGGAAATTAACAGGAGGCTGCAAAGAATTAAATGTCTCCAACTGCATCCTTCAAGCATCCCAATAAATTCATCAGCATGTTCTTGACATAGACCAGATAAAACATAAAGTTGACAGTGACACAGTGCCATCACCTGAGACGTCAAAACAGGGGATTTTTTTCTGCATTCTTGTCAGGAGCCTGTTTTAAAAATCTCAGCAGCAGAAAGAGAAAACAAGAAAGACTAGAGAAAAAACAACTTTTCCAAATGTCAGGACCCAGATGTTCAATAGGAAACCGCTCACTGAAAACCTGGAATTGGCATCATTGTATTTTGATGCTCGGCAGAAAAGCACTTGCAAGGCAGGACCGGCAAAGGAGCAGCATGTGCTAGCTGCTAATTCCCACTTTGAGCACGGCATTGCAGGTGGCTGTGCAGAACAATGCAAGCCCAGAGCACACTGGCACGCTGAGCCCTGCTCCCTCCCTCCCTCCCTCCTCGCTGCAGAATCCTTCCCAGCACCGCCTGCAGTCTCCTGCTCCCTCACTGCCTTGACAGCCACTATTATAGTTATTTAGATGTTGTGTAACTGTATTACTTAATGTTTGCACAGTGCTTTGAATGTGTGAATTGCTATCCAGCTATTCAGTGTTATTATTTCCATTAGGATGAGCCATAAAAGCATATTGAAGAAGACGGTGCTTGAGTTGAATAATCTCCTTTAAAAGGGAATAGCAAATCCATCAAGATGTTCCACTACCTAAATATTTGAAATTGTCTGCATTTGCAGTACACACACATACCTGGACATGCATATTATTTTATTTGAAGGATCACTATAATGGTTCATTTAGTCCTTCAGTTTATTAGTATCAAAGAGAAAATATAAAACCCTACACCATGAATATATTAAAGATTTGGTTAAGTTAAAATTTAATAGCATGTCTTAATGACAGTATTAAGAAAACCAACCTTGGAAATCAAAATTTATGACATGCTTTGATGTCACTCTAACTGTCTCAACTTTGTGTCTTGTACAGGTCAGACTAGTTTTATCAATTCAGGGAAATAAGGCAGAAAGGTTGTACAAATGTAATTATACTATTAACATTTTAAAGACATAAATTGTAATGTGTATACTGGAACCAAAGTAAAATTACTTTTCTAATTCCAGGATAACTGCCTCTCAGTTTAAAACTAAGCATATGACGAACTGTGTCAGCATGACTACAATAGTATAGACTAATACTTTGTGGCAGCTTGACTTGCTATATCAAGAATTCTGTGGGTTTGAAAAGCTGCACAGTCAATCAATTAAAAAAAAAAAAAAAACACCACAAACAACTGTTTTCTGACCATATGTGCATAGATAATTCCAACCCTTCCAGAGATTTATCTCAGAGAGGAGCACTAGCTAGAATAAAGTTTCCCAACTTAAAAGTAATTAGGATGGAATTAATTAAAAAACACTCCAAAGAAGACTGGTAATAGTTGTGGTGGATATAGAAGCATCTATGTTTGCACAGAGGGATTTTTTATAATGCATGGAAAAAAAAATAACAAACCTGCTTCTTAGAAGCCAGTTCATTTCTTCCAGCTGTAGCTTTTCATTTAATCAGTTATCCCTCTCTTTACAATGAATGCCTCGTTTAAAAAGACTGATAGATTAATATTACTGAAGTGCTGGCTTCAAAGAACATGTCACATCTGATGACAAGGTATGTTTTCTTTAAAGATGAAATCAAATGAAACATTTACTTTTTGACACACAATCTAAGGGTCTCAGTTCACATTTGTTGGTTAAGAGGAAGTCTGGAAGTACCCAAGGGCTGAGAATTCTAACAAATTGTCAGGCCAGTTGGAGGCTGTGAAAAAAAAAAAAAAAAAAAAAAAAAAAAAAAAAAAAAAAAAAAGTTGGGTTTCATTAGTATTAAGACCAGTTTTTTTGGACTATAGGCTTAGAGAATTAATCAGTGTTTGAGAAAAGGATCATTCTGAGACTCATGTTGATATCTCCATCCTTCTGAATCAGTCACTAGAGCCTCTGTTACAGCCAATGAAGGAAAATGGGATAATTTATCCCAATGTAGATTGCAAAATGAAACAGACAGACCTCCATATGGGGAGACTGGAATGAATAGTAAAATTATGAGACAAATAGATTCCACATTGGCTCCAATACTGTGATCAGCAATTAACTGTCATGATTGTGTGTCTAGAAGAGAAAACAAAATATCTTTAACATTTCTGTGTTGCCTTCCTCTCCCCACCTCAGTTAATAGCAAGAGCAGTCTTAGAAGAGGAAAGGCCTTAAATCCCTACATGAGGCTGGCTTGATGGCTGCAGATTTATTCAGGAAATAGAAGCTGCAGTTTAACATCCCATCTCTGGTTTTCCCAGCTGTCCTCACTTAGCTGCTTGGCACCTCCCTAGGCCAACAACCCTTGGGAGACTGCCCTGGCTGAGGGAAGACATCCAGGAGAACAGAACGGCTTCTCCTCTTTCTTCATTTTGGCAGAAAATAGGGAAAAATTTCCCCTAAAGGTCAAAGTAAAAATAGTTTTTAAAAAAAAATCAAAACCCAAACAAACAAAAAAAGAGCTCTGTAATGAGCAGGATTTTCAGATTTTCTCCTCCAGCCTCACCTCTGAAGCTTCCCTTCATCAGACCAGTGAGATGGTTGATACATAAACACCATTGCTGCCTCTGTCCCAGCATCCTTTCAGCCTCCATTTGGACCTTCTCTGCAGATTCCACTGCTGTTATCTCTCTGCTGGTTAGAGTTGTTCATCAAACACATCCAGAAGGAAAGACAGAGTGAATCAAGTCTGTGCCCTTGTGAGGCTGTTTCCAGGCACCCTCTTCACTCAGCTTGTTTGCTCTGCTTCCTGCACTCACCATGTGTTTCTTCCCTAATCGCTCTGCTGGCCTTTGGGCATGGACTGACTCTCACAAGGGATATCCATATTGCTAGAAAAATGAGTAGAATGGAGAAAACTCAAACCCTGGACCTGTAAACATCCTCATTACTTACTACTTATTCCTGATTCTTATCTTCCTTTCAGCAGCAGTGTTGATGTCAGCACAGTGTCCATGAAATCTTTGTTATGACAGTATAGATTGCTTCATAAGCTCTTCCTGAACAAATACTCAATGAAGGTTCTCTGTGCAGGGAGCTCTGAAGAGCTCGTCCTTCCTTGCAGAGCCTTACACTTTCACTTGTAAATGAAGCCCTTGGCAGCCTTGCCTACCTGCCAGAAGAGCTCTGCACAGCACAAAGTACATTGTGGCTTCTCTCATGGCTGAAGGTCATATCTCAATCAGCTAAGGAAGAGCCTGTATGTTCTTCCAGATGCTTTCCATACACAATTACAATATGGGCAGAGGTAACCTCTGTCTTTTTCTTAGACTAAATACTCCGAAACAGCAATAAGCTGTTGAAATTCAAGTCATATTCTTCACTGTGCTCAGAAATGCTGTCTGGGGACAGCCAAAAAGGAGAAGTATTTTGCTGATCTTCTGGCACCTCCAGGAAGACTAATGAATCCATCATGGGAAGGTCAGAAAAGGCAGCACCACATCACTTCCAAGTCACTGCCACAGGAGCACAGGAATTATTCTAATCTCGAAATTTCTCCTTCAGATTTTCAATTTAGCAAGCAGCTTCCTTTGGCAGAAACCATGCAAGAGAAGTTTGGGCTGAAATAATTTAGTGGTGTGGAAGGATGGAGCAAAGGAAGCAGACAGAGAGATGGAGGGAGAAACTGTAGTTCATATAAAGTCACAGACTATTTCCTCCACACCCATGATGGGAGGAAGTTAGAAGGCACATCCTTGTTGCAGAGAGAGCTCCTCTGAGAACAGATAATCAGAGAAAGCTGTCATTTATCAAGTCACCCTGGCTGTCACTGTGCTGCTATTAACTCTGACTCAGTTCCAGCATTTCTGCATCAAATAGCATTAACACCAGCCTTGTGGAAATTATTGTTTCTGTGTTATATCAAAAAGTTATCAGATGGATGTTATTCCTTTTATCTAAATAATTTCTGCTGTTTGGTTTAGAAACAAGCAGGAAATAAAAGAAATGGTTCAGAGAGCACAGAACTGAAAACACAAATGTTTGTTGTAGAGAGATGCTTATGTAGGGTGGGCAGGTATGAAGAAAAAGTGTCATTTAAAAAAGAGAACTGGTGGTCAAGTTGAAGATGCCCATTGCAGGGGAGTTGGACTAGATGACCTTTAGAGGTTTCTTCCAACCCAAGCCATGCAAGAATTCTGTGATCATTCAGGTGGTTCTGAGGTAGCCCTGAGCTGGCACATTCTGCAATGCCCATTTTACTTTAAAGGCAAAATGAAGGAATGGTGTCCAATTACCCCTTTCTACAAACTGTCACTAAGGAGAGTTGTACATCTGCTTTTAGAGGAGAGAAATATTCTCAACAGCAATATCCAACATTTTTGGGGGGCTCAGTAAAGTGAAATACATTTTGCACTAACTTAACATCAGGATTGGAATAAATCTTCCCATTTCTTCTCAGCATGCCTGTGTGAGTTGAAGAATAAGACAGATTCTGCCTAGATTCCAAATCTGGAATGTTTAGATGCCATCAGTAACTAATATAAATTATAAATCAATGATTGGCATAGAGAGCTTTAAAATCTTAACTCATAAAACAGATTATTTCAGCAATTAGTTTACAAAAAAATTTTGTAGTGAAGAATCAGCCAGGTACTCTTCCAACTACTTATAAATTTAGGGACTAAAGAACATGATGAAAGGATTTCTAGTGAGGCAAAGTTCAGCTTGTGCAAGCTCTTTTTTACACTGGCTCTGCAGAGGAAAGTACTAGACAAGTGCAATGCCAAAATGAGGAAGATAAGTACCAGCCAATCTCCTACCTTTGTATATTGCTGCTCAAAAACATCTCACTGGGTTACTATTCTTCACTTATTTCCTGTTCTTATTCCCTACCCTAGTACCTCTACTTCAACCCTACCTATGAGCTACAAGAACCAGCGATTTTCAAATTCCAAAGTGTATCAGAAAGCTGCAATTTTCCAGCAATGCCTAGGACTTCTGCCAGTGCAGAAGAAATCAGATTCTCTTTGAATGGAGGCTGAAGGAGAAATACAGTCCTCTATCACATAGAAATGCACTAAGCTCTCTCCTGGCAGCACACTGGTTTACATTGTATATTGCATTATTGGTCTTGGCTTCTGAAAACACTCAGAAACACTCAGCAAGAGTGAATTCCACAGTATCCAAAGGAATTTTACAGCCAAACAATTGGCCTGTTATTAGTGTGGATGGCATGGAGCTTCACATCCCACCAGACATGTGGATGTCGGTAGCAGGAGAGCAGCTGCAGTCTCCTTTTTCTGGAGCTGGCACACAATGTCCTCTTTGAGAGCCCAGAGTACTCCTTTGCCCCTGAAAGATGTAATTTCATTTCTGTCAGATAGTTATGATGAGAAAATAATTAGGAATACTGTGGGTGTTTCACCACCTATTTGGTTTTTGTGAGATACTTCCGTATAGAGGGAAAAACATGGCTTAACATAGAATTTGTAAAGGAAGGTTATATAACCTTCCCACTGATATAACAGTTCATTTTATCTATTTTCAGGTTCAAGAGAAATTCTTTTGTTCCTTATCATTCATGTCTCTCTATAAATTTGTCAGTGGGAATGTGACAGTGTCACTCACTCAAAAACAGCACTATCACAAGGAATATTTTGCAAATGTTACATCACAAGAGAAATAAGTACCTGACAAACCCCATCCTTAGAGAGGTCACTCACTGTGTAGAAGCAGAGACAGCTTCCAATGCAATCAGTTGTCTAAAGACTTTTCCAGAAATAAGTCTCACAGAGCCCTGACAATGTTTGATGCTGTAGAGCTGAGGCCTAAGATGTGGTCTCTGTCGGAAACCAGGAACTTTGAGACAAAAGTTGTGTTCAACACTTATTGCTTCATAGTTCCAGACAATCTTGAGCTCTATGGTATATTTCCCTATTTTGTTTTGAATGTATTTAGTTTATTTTATGGCTGTTACTTAGTATATGTATATACATATATATGTGTGTATACACATATATGTGCATATATTTATAGGTATGTATACAGTGTGTGTTGGTACTGACTACTTACTTGCTGAGAATCCTTCCTCAGGAGGTTATGATTTTAGCAAAGCCTGTGAAAGAAAGACAAAAAGATGGAGTGACAAAATCTCACGTCAAATACTTCTCCTTTGTAGAATGAAAGGACAGGGAGCAGATTATTATGAAGACTGGAAACAGAATTAAAAATAAAATGGAAAGGAAGGGAAAATTAGATTTTAGGGCTAAATATGCTGTCTCCTTTTCTTTAAAGGCTACCAGAGAAGTTCACAACATGGATGGTTTATACTTCAGATAGTAATACTTATTACAGTTTCTCCAAAACACACCTTTACCCCAAAGTGTACCTTTCTCCCTCTATTATCCTAATGTGAAACAAAATTGATTCTCACTGCATGAGTAGAAGATGACTGTAGTGAAAAACTCCAGTGACAGTAAAATAGCCACCTTTAAGTGCCTCAACATATTAGTGAACTCAACACTTTCATTTTCTCACAGATTTGAACTGGTCCCTTTGCTATGACGTGTGTTAAAAGAGCTTCGTGGTCATTTTTTCAAGGCAAAAAATGGGTCCATGAGCAGTGTTAGTCCATAGCCCAAACATGGAAACATTAAAAGGGATTTCTGAAACAGCCAAGTGCCTGCTCAAGGAACTAGGAGATTAAGACTATAATGCAGGGTGCAGATGGTTCCTAATTCTGATAAACTGTAATTTCCATGTTCCTTTCTCCTGTGGTGATCTTAGAGCATTTTTGAGGGGGGAGCACCATCCCCCTCTCCACCTTTTATACATCAGTTTCACAGGAAGCCCATCTGCCTGTTTCTAGGCAAAAACATATTTCCATGTCCTTTCATGATAATTTAAGGGTGGTGAGCAACACTCCCTGTATCTTATCCCTGCCCACATTTCCAGCTACAACACAAGTATCCAGAAAGAGAGAGCTGTTGGTGTAGTCAAACTGCACACAGCAGAAGATTGGAACTAGCTCTGCTAGAAAGATACTCCAGTGAAATTCCTTGTTCCTGCCCCTAATTGCTCCTTTGTCCAGAACTAATTTATGTAGAATTGGAAAATAATCTGGGGAGAGGCTTCATAAGCATCATGGTTAAAAACCCTTATCTTCAGTGATGGCATATTCAAAACTTTCAGTAATGTTTGGCTTATACATTTGATAAGAACTTTAATGGAAATACTTTCACATAATGTTTTTGAGTAACAAAGAGAGAAATGAGACCTTTACAGGGCAAACAATAATACATTTTTTTCACTGTACTTACTGTATTTTTAACATTTCCTGCCGTTGTTTGTAAAACTCACAGCACCAGGGCTGTTTCAACAGTTGAACTTTACTCAATGACTTTGTCAACTTCATTGTCTTTCAGCATTATTCAAATATTCTCAATTAATTTTAGAGTAATGGGAATTTTGGAAAGCAAAGATTGAAGTGAATATTTGATGAAGCAATGGTAAGTCAACAGTCTAAGCATGGTTTGATTATGGAAATGAAATTTGGGCAGGGAATTAAACTATTAAAGCAGAAAATATCTAATTAAATGGAAACCATGCATTAAACGTCACTTATTCTTTACACGAGAATTATTTTTCAAGTTCTATTTAAGTAGTATTATACAGCAACATATAATTAAAAATCTAATACAACCTTTAAATTATAAAAGGCATCCTACTTCTAACAAGAAATAGCAGCCCACTTTTAACAGGAAAAACCAGCCTATGTGAGCGATTTCCATTAAGTAAAACAAATATTTTCATTTTCAAAATATATCTGATGTTTTATGTTCAGCATACAGAACACAGAACTGATTTCAAGGAAGAAGTAAAAACAATAAGAAAATGCATTCACAAGTGCATGAAGTATTTACATATCTTCTAGCTAGTGGAGGAAATGCTCTCAGCTCCTGAATGCTTCATAAGCACTAGTGTGCATATTCTGTAAAGTTTGTATCCAAAAGCTCATCATCTGCTAATTATTTACTGCATGTCACTCTCCCAGTTAACACATTTCAATAAGTCAGTCCCAAATCAGAAACAATTGCACATGATTTGCATTTACAAAAGATCATGAATAGAAGAAAGTCAGTCTGCAGATAGTGCAGGGGCTGATGGCAATGCTTGCAGCCCCTAATGCCAGTGACAGGAATGACAGATTTTTCACCTTATTTTCTAGCAGAAGACCATAGAATCACAGAATTGTAGGATCACAGAAGCCTAGAATGGGTTGGGTTGGAAGGGACCTTAAAGATCCTCTCATTCCAACATCCCTGACAAGGGCAGGAATACCCTTCACCAGACCAGGTTGCTCTGAGCCCCATCCAGCCTGCCCAGCCAGGGATGGGGCATCCAAACTTCTCTGGGCAACCTGTGCCGGTGCCTCACCACTCTCTGATGGATTCCTCATGACAGACATTGCACCCTCCTATTTAGGCTCCTTTATCCTGATGCCCAGCTTTGTCCTCAAATGAGACAAACAATTCAATTCTTTGTGTCACTGTAATGTCTCAGAGGCAAAATGACAGTGTAGGATGGTGGTGGGGCTGATTAAACAAAGAACTGAGACAGGTTTCCTGTCTCATCCTCATAACTGAGTGTATGATAACTGAAAGAAAAACACAGGGATAATTTATTTGGTAAGGAATGATTTTTCCAAGGAGAATGAACCTTTGTTCACATTCCATGAGTGATTTCAGGTGTAAAAGATAACTGAAAAAATGAAAATTATTTGTTTCTTCATTTTTAGATGAAGAAATGTGATTTTTTTTTTAATTTAAAACCCTTTTGAAAATTATGTTTTATATGTAATTTTATTTGCAAGAGGAAAATTTGATTGCTTAAATATCAAAGTGAACAATCTGTTAGAATCACATGTTTTTAGTCTTCTTACAATCTAACCATCACACAACAACTAGCTAAATATTGGACACATAGGTAGTCAGCAATTGCAGCTTCCTAGCAGTTTAAATTTTGCCAAGATATTTCCAAGCATGCATATGAGTGATTGAAAAGATCTTGAGTGAGATCTCTGACTGGGTCATGAAGGTGTGCTACCCAAATTTGACATGTCTGAAGGAGAGCTCAGAAGAATTTGCTTGAAAATTTAATGCTTGCTGCAAAAAGCTCTTATAACTTCAATTAATTTCTCACTGGTTGTTTGGGAATTTCATGCATCATCCTAAATAGCCTGACAATATTATATTCTTGTAAAAACTACCTGGAACTCATCCCACAGCATACACAGGAACAAAAATTGATGGCAGATTCTTCTCAGAACACCTGTAAGATCAGGAACATGAATAACTAAACATCAGAATAGCACAATTATTTTAAGAATTGTTCTGGCTGGCTAGCATAATTACCTGTGTCACCCCAAACCAATTTTTCCAGTGGAGTTTGCATCCCCAGATCAGCACTAAAGTGCTGAGTATAGCTAACACATTTGGGGCATCAGGGAATTTAAAGACTGAGAAAAGCTGTTGAGAAGAGAAAGTAATGGTGGTTAATACCAAATGAGATCAAAAGAAACCCATCAGTATGAAATGGGCTGTGTAGAATATCTCCCAGTATGGCAATTGCATTAATGAGCATGCAGTTTCATGAGGCCAAGTTGTTACAGACACTGGACTGTGATGCTAATTACACCCTATGAAATAGAAACAACACACAAATGTAGAAAATCTGCTCTAAATCCTGCAGTCAGCTAACACATAGATGTAGATTTACTAGGAGGATAATGGTGTGAATTTCCTTGCTCCCCAGGTTCTGACATGGGAGAGTTAACATGCATGGATCAACAAGAAAAAGAGGCAGTAAAACACCTTTGTTAATGCAGGGAAGAGCTCTTCAGCCCTGGAGCAGAAAGCCAGGTGAATCATGCATGATTCAGGACATCTTGTGATGGTAAAAGGACCTGAGCACAGGAAATTCAGACCTAGGATTCAGTGAGATACAGGCAGGAGCTGTAATTCATTCTCAGTGAGCTAGAAGAGACATTCTGACTAACACCTCTGTGCACGGCCCAGTCAACTTCTGTAAAACAAACCAAATCTATCCAAAACTTCTTTGTGAGCCTAACACTCTTCCAGCAGCACATGGGTGGAAGCTGTCACAGCTGCATGGCCCCAGCTCAGCCAGACTCAGAGCTCTACTGAGAGCACTGAGGAAAGTTTGTTATTCCTTAGACCCTTCTTCAGTGATGCTTTAAAGTCCCAACAGACATTTGCTCTTCTCCCTCAGAGACTTTCACGTGGCTTCTGAGACTTATAGGATAGGGTAATTGTTTTAAACTAAAAGAGAGTCAATTTAGACTAGATATGAAGAAGAGGTTTTATGATGAGGCCAGTACACATTGCCCAGAGAATGCTGGATGTCCCATCCCTGAAAACATTCAAGGTCAAGTCAGACTGAGTCTGAGTAACCTGTTCCAGCTGAAGATGTCTCTGCTCCTGGCAGGGGAGTTGAATCACATGGACTTTAAAAGCCCCTTCCAACCCAAACTATTGTATGATTCTATGGTTCTGCACTGCTGCAGATCTGTTTTGAGGTGCTTGAACTCAACAAGTACACAATACCAGCATAACTAAAGAATATTCAGGACAAGGAGTCAAGACAGAGGAGATCAGGCAGAAAGAAACACAAGGATTTCTCTAGAATTACTCTGTCACAGCTCATTCTGACCTAAGGCCACAGATTTCTCCCTTTCCTGTCACCTGTCATTATATTAGTTCTATTGGTTATTTTGGTGGAGCAAATTTCTTCCTTGCCCATTGAAATAATTGGCAAAGTATATATAGTCTATAAGTAGAGTCCATCTCCATTCACTTTTCCTTTTTGGAAAGGAACATATCACCTGCTTTCTCTTTGCACTGTAACAAAAATGCTGTAGGAAAATACAAAGGGAGAAGAAGAATCTTCTCTGGATAAATGGCCAGATTGCATCCTTAATATGACATATTAGATGCCATGCATGTAATTGATGTTCCTAAAAGCTATCCCTACGTTTCAGTATTGTCTTGCTGTTGTCAAGGAGTCTTTTTGTAAATACTTGCTTTTGGAAAAATATAGTGACAAAACACTTTTCATGTTTCCATGACTGCTGCAGTGTTTAATTTATTTTGATTCATTCTGTGTTTACAACTGCTTTAAGTCTTTGTGTCCCCTCCTTTGAGAATCCACCTAGTCTGTGCTGATTTCCAAAAAATTGATTGAGAATTTCATGTTACAGTCTTCCTCTAAAAAAAAAAAAAAAAAAAAAAAAAAAAAAAAAAAAAAAAAAGAGGTGGGGGGGAGGGCATTTGATTTTGTCATTCTTCCCACTGAAAGATTTATGAAGTACAGGATACAAATATAGCAGATGTGAATAAGAAACAGAGCTCCCAAATCATATGTGTTACACAGTTATTTCACTGGAATAAGAGGAGATTTTCCTTTCATTGCCTCATCATAGCTGGTTCCAGCTCTTGGCTAGTATTTCCAGTAAACCTCATAGACCCATGTGAAACACTGAAGAAAAGACACATAGTTTTAACCTCCATTCAGCAAAACACAGTGTGCCTTTACTGCTAAAAAAAATAAAACATATGATTCAATTCCTTTGACCAACTTTCTCAAAGTTATTTTCTCACTTCATATTTTCTCTTTCATATTTGACATTTGATATCCTTTTAGCTGTAGATCTAATTCCAACTACATGGCTAAAACTCTGGGTATGTCCTTTTAATCATCCTTAGTTATGAACCAACTGAAAAGATTCTTACAACAGGTGAACCACACAAATCTTACACCTGCAAAAATGCATGTTTATTGCAGAATTCCTCATGAACTGGTGAAGTGCATGAGTACAAATCCATACCAGCAGATGCTGCCCCTGACAGCCATGCAGTTTGAAAGCTGCTCGAGATTTCCTAAGAGCCTTTTCTTCAGGGGAAAAATAAACTGTAGAAGCAAAGAGAAGTCTTGTCTTTCTCTCCAGCCTGTTTTCAAAGGCAATGATACTTGACTATTCCAGCACTGAAGCATAGTAAAGAGGAAGTTTCTCCCATCTGGCCTTAGCTGATTCAGACATTTCTTTGAGTCTTCTGGTTTTTCACCCCAGTTCATGATATAAGGAGAAGTTGATCATTTTACTAACTTTCCTGTCTGATTTTTGTGTGAATTGTAACAATGGGCAAGGATCTGCATAGGCTTTGGAATTGGCTGGGTAAGTCCATTCTCCTGTGAAGAGAACCAGCCTTAGCCCTTTCTACTCATTTTTACAATGACGTTTGGGGACATATAATTCAGAGGGAATCAATTCACTGATTTTTACAAAATTTACCACTCATTCCAAAATCTTTGCTGTTTCAAATAAAAGTTCATTTGAAAGGAAAAATATGCATAATTGCAGTGATTTCTGGTTTTCCTCTTTACTACTTCTGGGTGTCTTCCTTTACTGCCATGTCTCCTCCATTTCCTATGTCCCCCTGTTTAAATATGAAGTTAAATAGTTTCCAGATGCAATTTTACTGCTCCCTTACCCACATAATGAAAACTAAAAGACACTGTAGAATCCCTGTTGAGGCACTACTATCAATAAGTTTGGCAAATAACTGCCATAAAGCTTTTTTTATTGCTCTGCTGATTTAAAAAGCAAGTCATGGAGAACTGAATGACGTGCAATAATGGTTTAATAGCAACAGATTCACTTTGGGGGTGTCATGATATGTCTTGAGAACTTTTGTTTGAAATATGAGTAAAAACACACAGGATACAGTTTGGCAAGTGAAACCTTTCACAGGAATTATTCTGTGGCTTAATCCAGTTACATTTGTGTGATAAACAAGGCTGCTGAGAAAAATCACACCATGTTTATTCCTAAAGCAAAATACTTGTGCACATTTACTTGGATTTTCTTTAACCTTTCAATAAGATCTTATCCTTTTTGGTTTATAACAAGAGGAAAAAAACTCAAACAAACAAAAAAAACCCAAAAAACCTCCCAGATTTTGCTATTTTATGTTGAAGCCAATTTGATGCTTCTGTCAGAGATTATTTACACCTAGAATTCAGAGTAAAACAATAGACTCTAGAAGGCTAAGAGTTTATCTTTCTAATCTTAAATTTTAAATGTAGGAAAAGTTTAAGAATCAAAGTCACCTGTGTGACTTTGTCTAAAAAATAGTTAATCTCTCTCATAGTTTTTTTCCCATGAGGACTTTATTGCTTCCTTTAAACAAAATAGAAAAGAATTTGAGTTTTGTTTTGTTTAGACACATTATTATTTTACTGGATATCAAATATTCTTGGAGCTTACCTTGGACCTGGTAATGCTCTTGGAAACAGAGTATGAACCATAATACCAAAATGGATGGAAAACATTAATTTCTGCATGAACATTTTTTTCATGTAAGCGCCATATTTCTAAATGTATTTTTAGAATGGTAGCAAGTGCATACATCTGATCAGTGTAAATGAGGTCAGAACTCAGGTCAGGGAGTAAACCAGTTCCTTTCAAAACAATGCAGTATGTCAGGATTTACATAAATGAAGAAAATATATATTGGGCAAGTAATTTTCAAAACCAGGGAGAGTAAGAATGACCTAAACATGAGATTTTAAAAAGGAAAAAAATAATGACATTAGTAGAAATTAGTAAACTGGTAAAAAAAACACATTCAGCCCTCCTAAAATGCCCATCTGTGTGCTCCAGGAAGGGCAGAGGAAGCCAGTTACCTGCCCACAGCTCCTCCTCAGGCAGGCTGCTCCCTAGAGCTGCACTCCAGCCCCCTTGCCTTGCAGTTTCACCCCAGCCAGGACAGGGCAGTCCCTTGGCCTCCAGCTTTGCTCATACAAGAGCATATCACCTGACAACTCCAGATTTCTTCCTTTCCCTTCTCTTGGTTCTTCAATTTACTTTCTTCCACACAGTCCAGTCTCAGGTCACTGCAGCTTTGGAGCTATTCCTTATTCTCCAGATGAACACCAGCTCTTGCTGTAGATTCTCTGCTGAACAAAACCATGTGACAGCATCCACTTATTTTGTGGTGCAAGTTCAATCAGCACTGGCTTGACCCGAGGTGAAACTTGTTGCAAAGACCTGTAGCTGCTGTCAGAGAAGTATTTCTGCTATACCAATGATGTTCTTGCTACTTGTTTTCAGGGAGGATCAAAAAAACCTTTCTCTTCAGTTTGAAGGTTTTTCCCTTCCCTTTTGCTATTACACTCAAAAGCACTCGTGTTTTTAAAGGACTGACTCCTTTTCCTTGGAAACACATTCCTAGCCTCCCCAAACTCTCCTGATTTTCTCCTTTGCAGTCAATTGAATGAACATAGCTACTAGCACAGAAATCTTTCAACATCTGGAATTTAAGGAAAATAGCTTAGCAGGAGACAGAACACACTTCTGAATTTTTTTTTTAGAGCAGAAAACTCTGCCCTTTGAAAGAAGGGCTTACACTGTTGAAGATCATATGAAGTCTCAGCTTCCACTACAAGCTTATATCCTTTTCACTTGGATTATGGAGACCTGCCTTAAAATATGAAAGCTGCCATGGAAACTGTCTACATTCTTTTACTCAGTGGGAAAAGTATTCTACAAAAATTTCTGCTCCAAGCATATTTTTTTTCTATCTCAACCCATTGAGGCTGTAAAATGGAATGGGCACAGCTGCTTGAGATGGCCATGAGGAGTTGCAGCAGCAGGATGCAATCTGCTTAGGCCATCTCCCATCCTGAAATGTGGAGATACCTGCATTTTATGGCATCATTCTGCATCTAGATGTCTATAGGAATGAGTCACTAACAAATGGTGAAATGAGAGAAGCAGGATCACAAAACACTCACACGGTCTGTAATAAATTACAAAATTCACATGTAGGGCCATACTGGCTAGAGATTTCCCAATTAGACCATTAAACATGTTTATTCTGATAGCCCCAAGAGTGACCACAGTAGAACATATGTGAATTGGTCAGAGAGCACCTTCCTCTTTCTCATCCATCAAGGCCTATGAAATTAGAAATAACACAGTGCAATAGATAAAGGAGTTATTAATAGTCCTCAAGAGAGAAACTCACATTGCTGAGTGGAAAGTTTGGCATACATGTTCTTTTCCATCTCTAATTCCTGGGAGCCTATGGAAAAATCTATTGACTAGATAGAGATGAAGTATGAGTAATTGCATTATGTCATAATTTTATGCTTAGCATCTGGAGATGATTCTGTCTCCAAAGTCAGAAACTCATACATGACAACAATGAACAATGAATCTGATTCTCATCTTCATTAAATTGTGTCTTCATTGCTGTAATTTCAGTCTATTTTTTCTCCTAATATTCAGTCATACTAATATCAGCTGATTCAGGATGTGAATAGCTAATTAGATTTGCATGATTTCATGCATCTCAAAGAGGAAGCTGAAATTTGCCTGAATTCTTCTGGGAAAAAAAAAAAAAAAAAAAAAAAAAAAAAAAAAAAAAAAAAAAAAAAAAAAAGTAATGCTAAAAGAGTCAAGATTAACTACTCTGTAAATAAAACTTATTTTCATATCCTAATCAAGTGGAATTGACAGTTTTGTGCCTCCTGAGTCACTGCATGGTTCAGGCTACTGACTGGTTTCATTAAAGGTCAAGAGATAACTTTGTTTTAGTGGCTCTGAAATACTGGAGAAGTTTATTTGTGAATCACACAGTCTTTGGTGTGATAGCCTCCATCACCAGATGTGTAGCAGCTAGAGGTGCCACCTTCTAAAGCTGCTGGTCAGCTACCCCACCACCCCATTGTATAATATCTCCTGGCTGCCCTGCTGATCAGGGTCTATTAAAAACACTGAGTAATAGCAATTTGAATCAGGATGAAGCATTTGGAGTGACAAGGAAAAGCTAGTTTGGACCTCAAGCATATTGTGAGTGTTGAATATCTCTGCCAGGTCAAACAAACAGTGTTTATGTTTATCTAACACAGGATATGCCAGTGGACAGGTTAGGTCACACACACAGAGTGAGTTTCATTCTGTTTCAGTCTCCCTCTCTGAACAGTTTCATGAGTACTTGTTTCCTTGTCCAGCCAACTCACCTCAAAGCTTGCAGTCAAACCAAGTACAGAGCTCCCAGAAGTTTGCACTAATTTGCCTTGAAGGGTGGTGTAAGTTTATTTGAAAACAAAGACGTTTTGGAAACATATTTCATAGAATCATAGATCTTTTATATTTGGGGAAGATATCCAAGACCAAAGAGTCCAACTTCTGTTTTCTGAAAACATTTTCTTTCCTTGAGATGGGATAAGGATATGCCTTTAGTTCTCTCTGCCACAGACCTTATGATATGTATCACTTAATTGTGTGGACATAAGTCCTTCTGCAATCATACCAGCTTCATATTTTTAGCTGCTTTGTTGTCACACAGACAAGAATCCAATTCTAAAACAGATATTCCAATTACAGTATAATTTATGTGATGATACTTCAGTATTATTTTGGATTACAGCAATTAAATTTCAATCCTGGTCCTTCCAGTGGCCACAGTGGTACTATCACTGACATCAACAAAAGTCAGATGAGATCCAAAGGGACTGGCAGAGCCATTTTTTGCCTGGGCATCACTTCTACAAAGAGAGGTTTTCATACTCATGCCTAATTAATTTTCTGCAGACAGGTAAACACTAAGTACACAGGCAAAATGGAACAAATCCTGATTTCACTGATGTGGTTTGAAGATGAATAGACTGCATTTAAACTGGGGTAAGATCCATCCAAGGCCCATTTTTTTTTTACCTGGACTGTTCTCTCTCCACAAGCCCAGCACCCTCTATATTACACAGCTCCTTTTTTGAGATGCAATGACAAGGGACATGTTTTGACAGTGTTCCTCAGGCAAAGCCATCCTGCTGCCCAAGGGCCACAGGCTGAGCTGTGGCTGTCTCAGCCCTTCCAGCTCTGATTTAAAGTGCATCCCCTAGATCTGCAACCTGACAGTCACATAGATTTCAGTTTCTAATCACATATATCTTTCCCTCAGCCATCTTCTTCCCCACATTTCCCCTACCACTGATTTTTCCTGAATTGAAACTACACATAGCTGTAATGTCAATGTCACTTCAGACTAGCCTCAGTCCATTCCCCAGAGATCTTGCTTGTTCATTCCCTGTCAGGATTGACATTACATAAAAATGGTAGGTCTGGATGGGGCTGAAGGTTCATCTCTCTGACATCCTGACAGGTACATGGCCTCCAACAGTTTCTCAGATTTTTTTGAGACTGACTGGGATGGTATTCAGGTTCCTAGATATAAGTGCCTGCTGCTATTTCAGAGCCCTCTGTGTATCTTTCTTGGCAACCAGCTGTTTCTTCAGGAGGTCACTGGTCTTTCACAGATCCTGTGGCATATTTTTCAACTCCAGGCAGATGTGTCATGCACTTTAAGATATCTATTCCTGGCAATAAATCCCAGAGGTCATGTCTCTATATTCAATACTTTATGATATATTTCTAGTCTATGCATTAGCCTACTCTTTTTAATTACACAGTTTTAGCTCTAATCTCATGACAAGAAGGTTCACAAGTTTTCAGAAAAATGTCATGCTTTTGTTGATTATGAATTTGCTATTGCAGTTAACCTGAAGCTGAAGCAGAGGTCTCTTGCAGCTGTAGGACAGATTCACACAGGCATAGTTAATGCTTTCTTGCCTTAAAGCCATGCCTAAGCACATTAAAATACCATCACCATCCTCAACAAAGCATATTGTCACATAGCAATGTATTATAAGGCAAGTTAAAATTTAAATAATAGCTATAACTGCAAAACACAAATAGTGACTTGAGATATGGCTTCAACAATTGGATGCACAAAAAAGATGTGCAAGTACTAAAATCTTCAAGAGGAGAGCAAAGAATGTGCAGTGGGCAGGAAGGGATCTGATAGAACTAGAATTCCTGTACAATTAGCAAAACCACTACAAGACCTGATCCCAAAACCAAAATATCAAGAAGAGTATATCACCCTTTTTGTTTTGGGCATGGGACAGAAAAAACTAAAACTTCAAGAATGGATGAGAAAAAAAAGAAAACACAGCCCACTTCATTTCTGGATTCCCATATCAGAGAACTTTGAGGACCATCAGGAACTACAGCCATCAATCCAGGCTGAAACAGCATCAGTAATCTCACAGCTATAGTTCAGGATAAGCTCATAAAAGACAATTTTGTTCTAGGTGTGGTGATAATTAAATTATTTTCAATGTCATTCATGATTATACAGACCTCCACTCTTATCTGTGTGTTTAAAGAGCTCTTCCCTATTTATCTGTTCAAAATATGGTAGAAAGTTTTTAACTTTAAACACCTTTAACCCTTTTCAAAATATTTCTAAGTTCTTCTGCTACAGGATTTTAAGATGGAGGAAAGAGAATTGCTAAAATTTCAGCTCACTGTAGCCTAAGGAGAGACATAACAACATACATAGCCATCCATTCTGTTCTTTCCTAGCTAATTCCTAACAGCTGACTCCCCACTTTGGCTGCTTACAGTATTTCCTGTGGGCATGGCAGAACAGGTCTCTGTGAGGCATCCTTAGGTGTTGGATAATTGCTGCTGCTTCACAGGGTTTGCAGATCACATTGCATGGACTTCTACAATTTACAGATGAAGTTAAGATCATATTTACACACTGTAGGGTTAGCAGTTTCAGTTGCAAGTCACTTAAAACAGGAATTTTACCTAACTAAATCACTGGCTCAGTTATTCTCCCTGAACTTGACTATAATGGAGGAGGAATGAAAGGAGATATCCAGAAAGGAGCACAGGTTTTTCAGAGTGTTCATGTAACACCACAGAGAAAAAGGGGCTTGGGCTTTTTAATATCATTCTGGCTGCACACTGGGATAGAAACAGTACCATATCCCCTTACAATGAAAAAGTAATTCATGTGAGTGAGACTAAGAGGTGTATTTATGTTCCTTTTCACTGCTGGTTTTAATACACAGTTCCTTTTGGGATTTGCTTGGTTTCTTTGAGTCTCAGGCCTCCACAGACTTCCCAGGAT
Source organism: Oenanthe melanoleuca (assembly GCF_029582105.1). Classification (NCBI taxonomy): domain Eukaryota; kingdom Metazoa; phylum Chordata; class Aves; order Passeriformes; family Muscicapidae; genus Oenanthe; species Oenanthe melanoleuca. The sequence goes on along the minus strand of NC_079333.1, from coordinate 34,108,524 downwards.
TCAGCACTCTGTTATTGCTTATTTTATTCTTCCCACTGCTCTGCTGGCTGTAGGAGTTCAATACTGTTAGGTTCCAAATTGTTGTTCATTATGGAAAATGCATGAAGGAAAAAAAAAAAAAAAAAAGGTGAACTGATCACAGCAGAGCTTGTAGAATATTGTATGCACAATCCATTCATGCCATGACTGTTCAACAGATCATAGTATTTTCTTGCCCTTGATAGCCACCATGATATTAAAGTTACTCTGGGTTTCTTTCTGCTCCTGTGTCTTTGCAGTATTACAGATTTAGAGTCTCAGATATCCAGAATTAGGATTCTTTTTTCCTATCTTTATGCTTCTGCAGGAAGCACAGAGAAGTGCTAAGAAGTGTTGGTACCTTGTGCTTAATTTTAGATATTCTGAAGGTTTATTTAGCAACAGTAATAAGAAGGTATTTATAGGTATGTCATGACTGTAATCAAACATTAGGAATACTCATGAATGTACGGATTTTATGGATAAACTGATATATATACTGAGAGGATACTGTGGAAATTGAGTTTAAACAGCCTGTTTCTCCTAAAATATAAATTGCTGCTATTCAAGCTGAGTGAAAAAGAAGATATGATGAAAAAATGAAATTAAAAAATTCATCAGTTACTCAAGATCTTAGCACAATTTAGGTTTCAATTCTATGAGACACTTCAGGAAGATTTAGATAAAATATCGCACAGTAAGTTCCTTGTAATTTAAATATTTTTATAGTATTTGTTTTGCTTCTCTTTGCCAGAGATGAAAATCAGTTTATCTGCAATGTTTGAGTGAACTAGTTTATCACCTTGCTCCCTGAGCCAGACAGCCACTGACATTCTCATTTTCATTTTCCCATAGCTGACAATAATTTACCACATTTGTCACCCTCATTGATTTTACTAGCCGTGGATCCAATATTTCCACCTTGATATGAGCAGAACTCCAGGTCGCCCAAGTAATGGCTGATAAACAGAGTCCTACATAACTTCAGGCATAAATAGGTTCTTCTTCTATACATAGTCATATATAAATATACAAAATATTTATATCTATATTATTTATATTTATATTTATATTTATATTTATATTTATATTTATATTTATATTTATATTTTTATTTTTATTTTTATTTTTATTTTTATTTTTATTTATTTATTTATCCCCTTAATTTATTGGACATAGGCATTTTTCTTCTATTATCTACGTCACTACCAATCAGCCTCCTAGCTACAACAAACCAACTCTCTTTGTCTTCTATCATTTGTTTTTAGGGGCACAGAGCACAGTGCTGCTGAGTACACTCATGTGCTGGCAATGTGCATATTTACCTCAGTTCAGCACAGCCAGGGTAGCCCAGCTGGGTGTCCTGTGCCTTGAACAGCCCTGAGCACACAGCAAGAACTTCAGCCATAATCTCAGAGTTTGATTATCTCCTTGACTTTTTTTTGGTGCCTGGAAGAAGGCTCTTTGATGTGGGAGATAGGGGAAATGCATGGATTGCTGTGGAGGGAGCATGAACCAGTTTTTGTTCTGTCAGAATGGGCAAGCCCTGGTGAAAGCTGCCCAGAGAGATTGTGGAGCCTCCATCCTTGGCTCTGTATGACCCTACTTTGAGCAGAGGGTTTGGACTAGACAACCTGAACCAGTACTGCATCAACAGTTCTGTAATTCTGTTAAATGTCCTACAACAGCCATCCCCAAAAGAGCTGCTGCACCATGGAATGCACACTGGAGTAGGGGTTTATTTTGCTATCCTTAGTCCCAGGAAGGGAAAACATCTGATGGAGCTGGATGGAAGAAGTACCACAAAGCTACACCAGGTGCTGTTGAAGACTGCTCACTGCCATAACTCACATTACAGTAATTTTCTGCAGGGAAATGAGATTTTTCAAGCAATTCAGGATCTGACTCTGACTGAAAGCAGCAGGAAGAAGTTCTTTCTTCCTCTTTGGTAATCAATTCTGACCATATAATAGAGTGAGTGGAAACACTTCAGATCAGGTTGCAAACACTTAACACGTCTTAGTCTCACCTCTGTGTTTATCCTGTGTCTTTATCCTTACATTTATGCAACAGTTCTGAGATACAAGGAGCTTTGAATAATGTAGTCTTTGCCAGATGACAGAAGAACAGTGGGTTTTTCTGCTCTCAAGTGCTGCAGTCCTGCTCTGCAACCTCACACAATATTCATCTCATGTCTGAGCAGAACCTCACCCAATCCAAAATTATATCAGGTTAAAACCCCTGATTTTTGAACAATCAGCATCTACCCAATGTCTGTTCACAACCCCTTCTCCTCTCCAAACTGGACCTTTTATTAACCATTGATAACCATTTATATTAACACAAGAGCAGGACACAGAGCTATCTACAGTGCCAGCTGCTGTTACCCTAGAGATGGTGTTTTATGATAGCAACATAAATGTGTCACCACACCAATGAGACTGCTGCCCTTCAGTCATGTCTTTACAGATATACAGCAGCCACTGACCCAATTTCCATAGCTGGCTTTGTCTCAGGCACTCTGTCTATGCACAAGAAGGTTATTTCAGCAATGACAATGAAATGCCCTCACACTTCAGTAAGCTGGGAAGATTTGGAGAGCTCTGTGCTCTCTAGTTTCTGCTTTTGTGGTTGGTTGGTGCAGGTAAAGCAAGAGGAGCTTCTTCCTCGTGCTTTTCATGGGTAAGCTATTTCCCCTTCATGCTGCTGGGAGCTGAGGTGCTGAGAGAAGGAAAACTTGTCTCTCTTGTTCACAGACAAGCAACACATGCACATCCTGTCTTTGAGTATTTTCCAGCTCTTTTTATAAAAAATAAGTGATAAAACCAAACAAAACAGCTTGCTTGCTTGCCTTAAGATTAAACACAGGCGCAGCCAGAATTTCACAAAAAAGTATTCATACCATCAATTTTTAGCTGAGATTAATTGACCTTTCAGTACTGTGAACTAATAAGGCTTTCAAGGAATGGTACAGTATTAATTAGAAAGGGGAGCTCTCAATGGTTGCTAAGAAACAACTATATATTTGTAATCACTTTTTTACCCTTGGCAGCAATGCCTCGTCATAGATTCAAGAATGTTTCTCTCAGAACAAATCCCTGTCGTTTTCAATTAGCAGCCTAAGGATTTAAAATCTAGTTGCTGATTAGTATAACAAGACAGGAGGAGGTATGTCTGCTGAAGAAAAGATAGTCACAATTAATGTATATATTAAAGGCCTAAACATGACATGCAGGTCTGGACATGCTGAATTAGCAGGTCCAAAACTATGCAAAATTATTAGCCTGGTTTTCATCCAGGTCAACTAACAATCTCACAGGGAAAAGTTATGGGGGCACCACGACCAGGGAACTCTTTCTGAATTCTCATTCTGCTCAGATGCAACCACTCTCCTCTAGGACATGCAAGGCAGCTTTGTCACACTGACTGGCTTCAGGGATAGCAATGGTCACCTGCCTGCTTAATCTGCAGCTACAGGATAGCCACAGAAACCCATAGGAACCTGAAAAAAAAATAAAAGAATAGATAATAATCAAAAACCAGATAGACTATTGAAAGATGGGACGCCTTAACACCTGTGCAGTTTTCCCTCAAAAATGACTCTTAATTTTTTTTCAAATGACGTCTCAGATATGATTAGCTTTGTGATGCATAATTGCACTTCCTTGTTTTAAATATTCCCTAGTCCTTGCAATGTGTGCCTTGGGAAAAAACCCACTAAAATCCTGCCCAGCATTCTGTTTATGTGAATTGTTGCCTTTACTGCCATGTGGCCGCTTCCCATGGGTGAAGTTAGGAATGTGCTGAAGCATTTACAGAACTTAATGGACTACATTGGAATATGGGAAATAACAGCATCCAGAGCACTTCCAAGACATGAAGAATAATAAAACCAGAAAACCCTAGAGATTTTTAAAAATTTGCCTTGGAAGGGCTTACTAGTAACAACAGAGCAAGATTTTTAAACAAAAACATGACATTCATAGTAACATTCCTTTTAAAACAGTGTCTGCATGTGAAGAATGACCTTCAGCTTTTATGAAAGATATTTTTACAGGGCCCTGCACAGGTTGTTTTTTGATACAAAGACAAAAAATACAAAGATTGAAATTAAACTGAAAATAAGCAAGTTATGGATCACAGAGGAAGGTGGTGAGAGGGAAGTACCTGGATCATTTGGGAAGCTGGTCTTCAAGAATCACAGCAGTTTGAGAACAATCTTAAAGACAGTAATTCAGGATCTCACCCTGGTCAACTTAGTGATAAAAATACTAGAGAGATTACTTCCTTAATCAGAGGCTGGGAAAGCTTGCATTTTTAAATTACTGTAATTTCTAAAGATGATTGAAAAAGTTTTGTTACTGTCTACTGATTGCATCTGAGTCTGCCATATTTACATAATGGATTTATTTTTGTCTCAATGCACAGATTATTTTCAGGAATGGAAGAGAGGTGTTGCCTTCCTCTGAAGCAACAGAAGAAGAAGCATAATTAGTTCTGCTGAGATGGATCACAGCTAGGAACAAGGGATTGTGTCTCAGCAGAAAGTCTCATTCCAAGGTTAAACGCTCTATCAGATCTGTCAGGATTGGAATTTTACTTGAATAAGTCTGGCAAGTTGTTTTTCTAGGATTTCTTCTAAAGCACAAGATCTGGCTCATCTTGAAGACTTTATTTGTTTTACATAAGTGCCATTGAAGAAGGATCACTGGTCTTGGTCTTTCTTGCTGCCTTCCTCTTCAATTTACAATAAACAGGATGCTTTATGTGCTCTGTGGGATCTCCATCTATGATACAGCTCTCAAATCATGGAGATCTGAATTTGCTAGTCCAGGAATAATTTCCCAACTCATATTTTCTTTTTCTGAAGTATGTAGGAGTAAGACATTGTCTCTTCAATATAACAGAAAAATTATGTTTCAGTGGGCAAAATGGAAAGTAAACTATTTCAGATTGAAATTAAGATAACTTTCTTTCCTAATATAAGAATACTTAACTTATTGGAACAGCTTTCCCTGGGCTATTATAGATACTCTTTTATAGTCGTCTTTTTGCATATAACCTTTTAAACTTTCAGAAGGAGAGAATTTAGGGTGGCTGGACTGGCTGTGCATGGCAAGCAAAACTGGCAACAGCCACTTATTCTCACTGTATAACACCTCACATTTTTATCTTGTGAAATCACAGAGATAACAAACCCAGCCCAGGCCTAGGGGTAGGTGTAAAATACACATTTTTTGCATTCTCTTATCTCTTTTGATGTATTCTTACAAAACCAGGCAATGTCAAAGCATAAGCAAACTACAGTTTTTCTGGGTTATTCAGACTTTCAATGACAGAAAATTATCCTCACTACCAACATGGAGATTACCATGGCTTGGAAGAGCAGTCTGGCACTTGACCTGCAGAGCAGCATCTTCCTGCAGCAGCAGCCACTTCCCAAATCCAGTACAACCCCAATGTCTTACACTTGGTATTTCTGAATAAAAGTCTAGCTATTTTTTTCTGTTATTCTATGCAATTTGTTTCTTTGAAGATAAATATTAGCAATTATTTCTATTACAAAATTTCTGAAGACCTGTTGTTTTAAGGTCAAGTATTGGCCAGGACAAGTATTAAACACCATCTATTATTATCTCAGACTATGACTCCTCTTTCATCATTAAGAACTTGGAAACAGGTCTGCATTCCTTAATTAGCCCTGCTTTATTATCCTACCAGCATACAGACATGATATTAATCTAAGCAGTGGAAACAACTACCTCAATTGATTAATCTTTGCTTGTGAAAGAGAAGCTTAAAGGGAACTTGTCGCTAATTTTGGAGAAAAACTGACTAGGCAACATTTTTGTCCTTTGAAAGGGAAGCTTCTATTAAACACAATCATTCCTCATCTATCTCATTATTTCACACTTGTGCTGGTGGCACACTGGGGAGTCCCTGGAACACACCCTGCACCTGCTCCTGCCTGTCTGGAGCAGGAGCTGTGAGTCTATCCTTTGTTCCTGCTGTGAGTACATGCTTGTCCAAGGTGTATGTCCTTTTTCCCACTGCTGAGTGTCCATGAGTCTCACAACCTCACACAGGAAAGCAAATAGTGTGGGAGCAACTCTTTCTTGCCACAACTCCAGAACAGCTGGAACTGCTTGTTTTGCCAAGGAAGACCCTCACTACTACATACTGAGAGCCAGGTGGGTCTGTGTTGTTCAAAGAAAGTTTCTGGCCCTAAACATGGGGACCATAACCTTTTCTTAGAAAGTCCCTAGATGCATGCAAGACATGCACAATTATGCACAGGAGTTTTTTTTCTCTAGGATGCCCCCATTTTGACTCAATGAACAGTTATTGGCAACAAAACCAAGTGAGAGGTTTGCCATACATGCCATGACAGCCACATCACATTTACACCACTGCTTTATGGGAGCAACCATCATCATCCTGTAGAGTACACAAGATTGCATCCTTAGGTCACTATCCTCATCATATCACAAGTGAGGTGGTCCATGAAATTCCATCTTGGCATTCCTACCCTCTCTTCCAGAGGGTCTGTTCAAAAGCAGCTCTTGAAATACTTGTTTTTTGCAAGAATCAAAGGACAGCCTTTCCCAAAGACATAGTGTATAGCTTTTATATGAATGTCAGAGTGGCTCAGGTCACCCTAAAAAAGATTACAAGAAAATCATGCTCTGATATTGGTGTTCAACCTGCTAAATACCACAGATGTCATATTAAAAATTTAGAAACTCTGCTAGATTAATATTGGAATTATCTTAAAGCAGGAGCATACTGAAAGTAATACTAAAACAAAGAGAAATTTTTTAAAAGCATCCTATTTCTTATTGCATTTTATTACACCCTTTTCAGCTTTGTGGAACTTACTGTCAATACTAATGCAGAGTTTTGTCTTTTTTCTAAAGCTCTGTCATGGTTCAGGGATGGCATTCCCCAGTTCAGTGCCCCTGCAAAGACTCTCACCAACCAAATGTCACTTGCTCACTCCCTCCTCCTTTTCTTCCCCTTCTCAGCTCCAGGGATGGGGTTGAGATTTGGAGGCAGGAGGGTGAAAATTAAGATTGAGTTAAGAACAAATTTCTGGAAACAGCAATGAGATAAGAAGAGGAGCCGTAACAGCAGCAATAACAAAAAGTGTAAGACAAAAAAAAACACTATTTACATGGAAATAAAATAATATCCTTCACCTCCAGCCTCTCATGATTTCTCCAGAGACACCTTTACTCACAACCCTGGCAAGTGATGAGATGGTATCAAATAACAGCAGGGTCTGGCCATGTCCCTTTCCCAGTTACTGTAGAAATCTAAAACTGTCCTGGCCAAAAGCAGGACACACTCACTAAATATGCTGACAAAAATGTTATTAGCCAGCACAACAGCAGAAAATACTGGTACAACAAGCAATACTGTAAAAAATGGCTGTCATGTTCTCTCTTCTAACCAATCTTTTCCATGCCCTTACCAACCCAGCAGAAAACTCAGCAGAGAGGGTGAAGTAGACAGGGGTAGGCAGGTATTAAGATCTGTGTAAACCATCTACACAACTGCTGTAAAATACTGAGACTACAGCTATTGTTTTGTTGTTTTAGCAGTAACTGAGTGGGAAAGTAATTTCCTAGCAATCAATGAACATAACTTTGCCAGAACAATCAATCACTGTCCCAGAATCCATTATTTAGGAGGGGAAGTGTTTACAAGAAAAATCCTGTAAGTGGTTTGGAAGCTAAACTGAGAAAAGGAGTTGCCAAGGGCCATCTCCTCAATGGATATGTATTATCCACTTAGGAAGCCCATGGCTCAGCATCACCTCATACCTTACAGCTGAGATTAGAGATGCATAAGCTGAAAAACTGGGATAAAAACCTTTCCCTGCCACAGGGACAATGGCCCATCACAGGCATTTAACCTAACAAGCCATAACTTCTTCATAAAATGTGGATATCATTTGGAGCAATTCATCTCATTTCTAACACTTTTACATTAGCTCACATATAAATCTGCATTCCTGCCAAAGTGAATTGTATTTCAAAGGTCAGAATTGGATTTCTTTTTACTGAAACATGAACCTTCCTATCCAGGTAGGTTTCTTACAGGGCAGCTTTTTGATCCCCAGAAGACCACAGTGAATGGACTTCTTAAAAAAAAAAAAAAAAAAAAAAGCTTAAATTAGGATTGAGAGCACCCAACTGTTCCATTAACATATTCCACTGTCTTCAGCAGAGAAGGGCAGCAGAGTGGAGTCTCTTGCTATAGTGTGCACAGTACAGATTTATAAATTCTCAGTGAAATATTAAAGTGGCTTTCCTGGATCATCTATCCCTGGAATATCACAGGCAGCCACAAGGTATAATCTGTCACATGTAGTCATAGAACTTGCATGAATTAAACAAGTCTGCCCTTAACAGAGTATCTTATTTTCATTCTCTTTACTACAAGAAAGTTGTAAAACCTCAAACCTTGTTCTAACTAAACCAAAAACCAAATTCATGGAAAATCAGGTTATACCCATTCATTCTTGTGCCAAGATTGGCCTTTAACTGAAACATCTAAACTCACTAGGAGATGCTTTTACTCCTGCAGTACTTGTTGAAAGAAATATATCTTCTCTTAATCCTAGCTATGCTCAAGTGATTAAGTCAAAATCTGTTGTGTGAGGAGACATGAATGCCTTCTTCCTTTCTGTGGAACTTATAGTTACTCTCTGTAATACTTTTGGCTTCAAAGCTCTTTTTTCATGTTGGCAACTATTTTAACTATATCCCTCATGCAAGCTGCTCAGGACCTTACACACTTTATTCCTGAAGTTCCTCTGCTCTCATCCCCCAAACTCACATCTGCCTTTTCTACAATTTGTTTTCATTCATGCCATAGTCATTCTGTTCCAGGGAGATTTTTATTTTTCTCTTCCTTTCCACTATTTCTTTCAGGTGCTAAGTTCCCATTTTTGGTTTGTAATGATTTCATTACCTCAGCCCAAGTCTCCTATTCTAACCCTGCTCACCATACACATTTTCTTGTGTGACACTCCAGATTCCATGCACTTCCAACAGCTCTGTGAGAGATTTGCTACTGAATTCTACCATGATTTGAGGCATTGCATTTCCACTGACTTCATGCTCCAGCTGTACCTGTGTAGAAGGGTACAAAATCATGATATATTTGATGATGATAAAGGGGGCACATAGTGCTTATTGTTAGTGTTAAGCTTCTTTTTTCCTTTCTTTGTTTTCTGTAGTTTCTATATGAATTTGTTTGGTTTATGATATTTCAATTTCTGTCTCTTTGCCTATGTGTGGGGTTACTGAGCCCACTTCAGCCATTCACAGCTGTAAACTGGGGTCACTCATAGGACAGCTACACCAAAGGGAAAAATCACACAAGAGAAAATAGAAAAGTCAATAAAAGGAAAACATAAGTAAAGCCTTGATACGTGACATGGAAAATGGAAAAATGTTAATATTAATGATATATTTTCTTAATTTCTTTTTGCACATGCCTGTCTCACTCAAGAATTTCAAACAAGGTGTATTACCACTTGATTTGAATGGAAAGAAAACAAAGGCTCTTCATAAAGTCTCTTCATAATTTAGGACTAAGAGCAAAGGGCTCACCTTGATAGACATAGAAAAACTCTTCTACTCCAAAACATGCTGGCTATGTCCATGCTTCTATCTGGAAGACAGTCACAGGCCCAGATTATCCCTCACTTTCTCATGGGTTGGAATCACACCAAAACCACTGCCTGCCAGTCTTTTATCTACATTTTTTACTGATACAGTCAAAGGAATCAGCTCTGTTCCTGGCTCTGTTTCTTATTCCTGCAAATTCAGAGGCAAATTGCTCCAGAGCTGACTCTGTCCCATTAAAATGCCCATGATTTTAGTGGGGGTGAGCTCTCCACACCTCAGTTCCTGATGCTGTAAAATGGTAAGTGTTGGGAGCAGTGGATTAGAAGTGGAAGACTGGCAGGAGGACTGTAAATCACTTGAGTGATGTTGCAGCTGGGAGTAACTCTTGATAAGCCTGTGTGAGCAGCAGGCCAGTCATGGACCATGTTTAATGGTGCCTGTGTCTCCACTTGAGTGCTCCTGCCCATGTGTTGTTTTGGGGGTCCCCTGCTTCCCAAGGTAATGGAAATAAATTTACTCCCTGCTCTAGACACAAGTTTGTCCCAGGTGTCTGCCTGTGTCGACTCACACAGCAACTACTACTTTAGTGTTTGAGATTAAAAAAGATAATAGAAAAGCTTTAAAACATAAGATGTCCCTTTTTCTAGGGGACTTGGGGAGGGGGGAAAGTGAATTTCTTTCTTCTGTATTTCAAATTCTGTTTCTAAATGAGTCATGAACACATCAGAATTCCCTTCTGGTACACCTATGAGCATGAGAATAATTTAGGTTTAAACCAGTGAATAAATCTGCTTCACATTTGTTTCTTTTTGCTTTTTGTCCTACTTCTTTCAATTCCTATTTATGAGGATCTTATTTTTCACCTGAGACTCAAAAAAGCCATTTTCATTGCTATGAAATGCAGATAGGAAGTGACACTCATCCTTGTGTTAGCTCCAGTTTTCATTTGCAGGTACTGACCATCTGTCCAAACAGGCTGGAGTTAGAACAGAGAATGAAAACTTGCAAATTAAAGTCATCCCAATATCAAAATGTAATCAAATTTTGAAGAGTCAGGAATATTGTAAAGCACTAACAATATTTTTAGACATATTGTACTCAGCAGAGTAGTCTTTTATAAAATATTGTGGTGCCTGGATGAACACACCTCTGATATTCACTCCCTCCCCCAACCAGTTTGCACACTCAACAAGCAATAAGCCATGTCAGATGGAACATAGAGTAACCAAGGCTTTTTCTCATAGCATGTAATTCCAGAATGCCCAAATGTTTTCTATTTAACAAAAAAAAGTAACAAAACTGAGAAAAATATTTTCAAAAAAAAAAAAAAAATTGCGGTACCTGAGGAAAAAAAGTCAAACATTTTATACCACTCTTTCCCTCACTGTCTGTACCCTCACAGGTGGGTGGTCTCCTACACTTGGCTGCAGCCAGTTAAGTGCATCTGGCAGCAAAATCTAATCTAAGAAATTCTCCGTGAGCACATTTGTATACATCAGCTCCACCCTGTTACCTCTTCCCCACTCATTTCACATCCTCTGAAACCTGTTCAGCCTCAGCAGCTCCCCCAGGCATAACAAATCACCCCTCCAAAGTTCTCCTCTTGGCCCAGACACCTAAAGGCAGATGTACATTTTTGGGAGGAAAGAAGCAAGAGCAATCTGTTATGGACATGGGGCTATGTTCTACCTTCCCTGAACAGTGAGCAGCTGTGCCTGTGCTGTTTTATCTGCACCCACGCTGGTGCTACAAATAAATATCACAGAATGTCACAGAGCACTCTGAGCTGGAAGAAACCCACGGGGATTTTAGAGTCCAACTCTTTAGTGAATGGCTCATATGGGGATTGGACCCACAACCTTGGTGATATTACCACCAAGCTCTAACCAACTGAGCTAAAACATTTCAACAACCAGCCCAGAAACCGGCTGATGGGATGGTTTGAACAGGAATTTCTGCAGAGAATGTATTTTCTCAACATCCAGAACACTTCTTTGGTGTGCTGTAATTCTGAGATCCTCATCTGCCTAATTCCCTGTGAAAAGAAGGGGAGCTCTTCAGCCCTGACACATCCTCAAAGCTGTCCTTTGATACATGCCAAAGGTTTGTTTCCAGCCTGCCTCCAAGCTGCCCCAAAGCTATCTGCTGTGGGGACTGGCAGCCACAGGACCCCACTAAACAGCAGAAGGGAAGAAATTCCTCCAGAGGAGAATTTGCAGAAGGAACACGGCTTGCATGCACGAATTGCCTGCTGGAGGATATTTTCTCTCCATTGGCTATGTGAGGAGCCTGGGGAGATCAGCCTTCTGACTCAAATACTGCATTTAGATGCTTGAGGTTCAGTAATATAATTCACAGGATTGCTAAGCATATATAACTTTCTAGGTTTGCAGCAGATAAGAGATGTAACTACATTTTGATGCCTGTGATAAAATGCTGGAGGGTAGAGGGAGTCATCAAGTACATCCATCACCAAAACTGGATTTTCATTTAGCTGGCAAATTTTATTACATGTTCCAGTTTGGCTTTAGCAACCATATAAGCCCTTCTACTGATAAAGGAACTAGAGCAGACAGTGGTTTTGTGTCTGCTGCAGACCAGCAGGACAGTTTCTGGAGATGTGCATGGAATCACAACAAATTATTTGCATATGTCTGTACAAGAAGCCAGATTGTCCCAAGGACCTTGGGGAGAGCCTTTAGAGAGAGTGAAGGGACAGACAGCTTCCAAATGTTCCCAATCCAGTGGTGATTAGTGCAGTCATACAGCACTGAGCACAGAGCTGAGCAAAACTCTCCTAGGGAAAACACTGAAATGGAGCCCTATACCCAAATGAAAATTCTCACCTATCAGTCACATCAAACACCCTTCTCAGCTCTGGAAAGGCTTCAGCTGCCTGTGGAAACCTGCTGCTACTCTGCTTTATCAAGTTGCTGCCCAGTGCAGCAGTGCCCAAAGCTCCGTGTCCCAGACCAGCGGCACTCTGGAGAAAAAGAGACAGTTCAGCTCTTTAAACTTATTCCCACCTGACAGGAGTGGAAGGCAGAAAGAAAAGGTGCTGACAGCTCCCAGTAAAGTACAAGCCATAAAAGAATTTCCCTGCATACTCAGTTTGTCATAGGTTAGCTAATAAAGATGGTGAGCGCTACGTT